>NC_137029.1:17169334-17366834 GCF_032717465.1 Coenobita brevimanus | reverse complement strand
ATCGTATCTGTGCCAATGCGGGAAGCGTCTCTTTGCAGCACCATGTGGTGGGGAGGTACATTGTACCCTAGTAATTCTAGTCCTTACCCCTCCACCTGATGTTATTAGTGCTATGATTCTTATGTTAACCTAGGGAGAGTCCAAATAAACAAACACCGCATATTGGGTAAAGATGAAACTGTAGTTGTCGAGTAATCTCGGTCTGTCTGGCCGAGCAGACCCATCAACCGCAGGCAAGCAACTGCCTCTGTAGGACAGTTCCATTCAGTGAATCAGTGTTCGCCTGTGGCAGACAGTGTCTCACCGTAGCGAGGAGTGGGGAAGACTGTGGAGAACTGGTCCCCATGTGTATGAGCATTTACCACTCTCCAACCAGTTAATAAGTGCACCATTTAGGTTTCACGTCATCCCGTTAATTGTTTTTTTAGTTACCACCCAGAGTTGTAAATGGTTTCCAGGATCACAGAAAACCATTATGTTTGTCAATCGGCATACAGTCCCTTGAAGTGGAAAGATGAGTGACACTGTTAAAAGTTATAGGAATGATGAAAGAAACAGGAAGAGAGGAGGGCAGACACAGAAATAGAATGATAAAAGTGAATGAATTAGGCAACACTGCATCAAGTGAGTGGATGATGCTCGCCACTACATAACCTACACCGTAAAATTATGTTGAATCTTGCAAAGCTGAATTTGTATTTCATACTTTGCATCTTGACATACAATAGCGCACATCATTGTGGCTGTACAGTATACGGCATCTTTAATAGGATACCAAAAGTAGTTGCTCATTGGCGAGTTAGTAAAAGGCATAAATACCTGGAGAAATCTGCCCTCTTATCCCCGAGATGGTAAGAATAAGTGAACATTTCATTACAGCTTACCTTGGGTCATAATCTAAAACCAGGCTATGAGGTAAATTACCAGAGCTAGCCTTCTTTTCCCATAACACCGTGCTGGATAATGCCATGGTGCCCTCTCTCAGTCCACTTGGGATATTAAAAACGGCGGTTTATGGATGTGGTCTAACATTAACTTTTTTTTTCAGTGCAAGTCTGAAGGCTGACTCGTATAATTGAATAGCCTCGTAAGTTTATAAATGTGTATAATAAATACTAGTAGTAATTATGGGTATGATTTTTCTTATGGTCATACATGGAAAGAATCATGCAGTGTTGCAGTCCCTGTTAGTGGGTCCCAAGCCGTGCGAGTGGTGTGGTGGCGAGGCCCGACACCAGGCCAAGCTGCGTATAAATAATGAGAGGTATCGACAAGGTAGCGTCACATTACTTAGAAGAGAACCTGCCACCTACCTGACCAGCCCGACCTTTTGACCTTGTGGTGGCTCACCTGCCCCCAGCCCAGTCCTCATCCTGCCCCGCCCAGCCAACATCCTGCCCCGCCCCACCCCGCACCTTACTCCTTACCACACAGTAACTCCACATCCCCCCTACATTCCCTGTACAATTGTCACTCCTGAGTTACCCCAACAACTTTCATTCCATACACTTTCCCACCCCATCCTTCAACACTGACCCCCTCATCCCACTCTGCCTGATCCTTCTTACTTCCTATCCTCCGTCCTCTCCACCCTTCTTGAATTCCCAGGCCGATCAGACTCTTCAATAAAGTTTGTGTCTCCTATGCGTGTTGTATTTTGGAGGAAGATTGTGACATGACAAAACTGACTGCCTTATAACTCTGGTGCTTTCCACTGAATCCGAAGATCTCTTCTTCATCCACCCTCTCACTCCGACCCTCATCTACCCTTTCTCACCCCCTCCAAGTCCCTCCTCCACCACCTCAGCCGCCACTCTAACTGCCGCACATCAAGCTATCTGTTCTATAAGTTCATGCAGTCGGTAGCAAATAAGGCTACGTCATGCCAGGTGGCAACACATCGCCCGCACGACCAGCAGGGTTTAGCTTCTGGACGCCCTCTTGGCCACGCTATGGACTGGCCACTCACAGTTTTTATATATACAGTCATGAGAAAATATTAGTTGACACTTCTCTGACATCAGGTGCAATGGAAGGTGCTATGTAAACTGTTTGTATATGATAGCAATATGAAGCACACAACAAAAAGTATGTGAAGGAAAGATACTCTTTTGCTTGGGGAGGAATGAGAAAATGGTAGGCAGAACACAATACTAGCAGAGGATTATCGGCAATCTTTTATTCATGGCTGTACGTACATTTTTTTTTTTTTCAGTGACAGTGATTGACAACCTTTAGTGAATTTTTAGGTCCCTTCTGTCATGTGACCAATGCAGTTATTGAGAAATCTATAATGCTCAATAGCGCTACTTACCTGTAATATAAGGTTAGATAATATAATGTCGGGTTGACGAAAAACTTGTACATAAATCTTTCACGGTTCAAGAGAAGGTCTAGAAAGCCCACTTATTATTTGGAAACTGTTACTAAGCGGCTACTACATTTTATATAATAATTATGTGGTAGCAGTAGTGACTTTCACCTTGGTGTTTTGTTTGTTTTTTTAATGCGAGGAAGAAGGAACCAAAGGCCGCGAGCCCGCAATTGTTGTTCCCTCCAAGAGAAAAACAAAATACCAGAGCGAGCCAAATTCAAGATCCGATCATTTCGAGATGCCTGGACACACTGCGTTTGAAAGACTGGAGATCATAGGAAGCAGGAAATACAGACAAAGGAAGACAGTTCCAGAGTTGACCTGTTGCATAAATGAAGGACTGTGAGTAACGGTTAACTCTTGCATTAGAGTGTTGGAGAGAAAAGGGATGAGAGTTTGCTGCTAGACGGGTGCTACGCGCCCGTCGTAGAGGTGCAGGGATGCATGCAGACAGTTCGGAGGAGCAGTGACCATTGAAGTAGCGATAGAATAGAGATAAAGATGCAATAGCACGAGGAAGAGACAGAGGTTGAAGGGAGTCAGTACGAGAAGGAGAGTTAATGAGACGAAAAGCGACCAGGCTAAAATTAGCAAGCGCCAAACTGAAGGCTGAATGTTTTAGCCGGTGAGATTCTCAGATTAGATATGTATCCAACGCCTAGTACAACTATCAGAAGAACATCATTAGGTCTCAGGACAACGAAGCATAGGCTACACTAAGAATCCCCCAGAGCTGCGCGGGTGAAGATTATAGTAACATGGTGGCAAAGGTACTGGTCCAATCTTGCTTCTTACTTTAATGTATATGTTTACCGGCTTCATACGAGTCATGTTTGGTAGCCTCCATAGAGTAATCCACTCTCTATATGTGAGAATATATATTCGTGCATAATTTTACCGCATTTTTGCATAGAAATAAGTTACATTATATTAACTCCTTATTTGGCAACGGTGCAGTCTTGGCAATTTAGTGGTATGTTTTTGTTAGTAATCTCAGACAAGAATCTGTTTCAACACGTTTTTTTAACATAATCAGCATGCATAGCTTTTATCAGTTTTACTCTTGTCTGCGGATGATTGGTCTGCTCGGAAAAACAGACCGGGGTTGCTCAACAACAGCAGTCTCTCACTCTCATCTGTCATTTTTTGCTCCCCTACCCTTCCTTTCTTTCGTATCCATGAAAATCATTTTCTCTCTATTTTCCCCTTCTGATATTTCAGCCAGAGTGTGTTCAGTTGTTTTAATTTCTTACAGATGTGTACATGTGTATGCTCAGGCTTTCTTTATATTTAAGTTCATATTTGTGTCAAGCCCTACATGAAGGTGATATTTTATGCTAGGACGAGATGTACTGTCAATGGTGAAGGAGTAAATATACCACGGTGTCTGGTGGATCTGCTTGAGTGTGCACGGTCCGTGAATACTGTATGCCATTCCTCGTGTGGCTGTGCTTGTTTGCCCTCATATGGAGCCACAAGCCTTCTCCCCCTCACTCCCTCCCTTCCTTTGGGTGGCCATGGGTGTGAACAAGCAGGTCTTATCGCTCCGACAGTCGTGTACCTCCGCCCATTATCTCGCGTCTCCTCGGTATCGCCCCGTAAAAGCCCTTGTTCGTGATGTCCCGATAGCTTTAAACCCGCGGCCTAACTCGCGTAATTGGCCCACGAACACCCAGTAATGGCACCCATAACAAAAGCTAAGCGGCTGCGTAATGTGCATTTTAATTCCACTGTTGCTCCCGGCATGCCCGACCCTTTTCGAAACTATTTATTATTCTTTTTTATTACGCCGCGCCCCTCCTTCTTCTTCCTTCCTGATGAGCCTGGTTATCTTGCCTCCTTTTTAATTGCCTCCTGTTAGGTATAATTGGCTGGGTGTTGTGGCGTCTGGGTATGCGTGTTTATGCTTATTTGAGGCTGGTAGTGACCCGTCGAATGTTGAGATGAACTGGGAAAGAACCAGGATCTTCCACCATTATCGGCATCATCCATGTTTACTTTTTTTCAGACTGGAACCTTACTTTGAAGCAAGAACTCTGGCAGCGTTCAAAATTCTGTCCATCCATGTCTCATTTCCATTCTTCCACTGCATCATAACTCTCGTCTGGTTATCCTCAGACTCTACGTCTTCCTCTTTTCCTTTACCATCCCATGTACGTCCTCCAGAACCTCAACAATAACTCTCCCAAACCTCCACCTCTGGCTAATTTGTCCTTCTGTTCCTGTTTCCGTCTAAATATTTAATTTCTGAATATTTAATTTTTCAGTTAAGCAAGTTATTCATGGAACAAATCATGCATTGTTGTGTAAATCATCGGGCTTCTTTAATACATCAAAAAATTGCTCCAGCTTCATAATCAGTCTAAGAATAATGTTGATCGTTACAGAATGTCGAATTTTATATGCAACATTCATTCAGGTCTTGATCTGGGACACATCTTGGCTTTAATGCCATATTTCTCATACTATCATATGACATCATGCACAAAGATGCCAAAGCTCTAACCCCGTAGTTTGTCCATTTCTTTACGAATAATCATAAACATCACATTCACCCTTCACCACCAAGCCGCAGTGCCAAAACACATTACCATATCATGAATACTACCAGCCTAACTTCACTAAAATTTTACGCAGGCTGAAGGCAACCATAAAACTCGCGCCTCCCCCGAAAAGTCCATGAATAGAGAAACAAAAAAACAGGTTCTATTTGTTCTGAGCTTCTAGGACACAGTGCGCATAAAGCACTTGAGGTCGTAGGCAGGAGAAAAGGCAGGCTGATGAAACTGTTGGAGAGTTGACTGGTTTTGAGCATGAGTGATAAAATACTGTATATACTGTGCATTACAGAGCTGGACAGATAAGGAGTGAAAGTTTGTGAATAGACGGATGTTCCATGCCCACCTTAAACGGATGGGGGAAGCAAATTTTGAAACAGAGTTGCACGGTATAACAAAGCTGGTATATGAAGGGTGATTTAAACAATGCAGCAGAGAGAGAGAGAGAGAGAGAGAGAGAGAGAGAGAGAGAGAACTGACGAAGCAACCAACACTTAACTTCAGCTTGTCCCTCCGTCCCTCACTCCAATCATACGCACATGAGAGCTGAATTTCTCACCGAGATGAATAAGGACCCTCAACCAAATCAGCCACGATACATGGTTCACCCCTAGACCCGAGGGCGTACACTGTATTCAGGATAGTAGACGACTGTTAGCCAGTTTAAGATAGGCAACTTGGGTTGAATGGGTTGGAAATAGTATCAGCCAAGGGAGACGTGGAATCGACTCAAGCCACCCAACATATAAGAATCTGATTTTTCAAGAGAAAATGTATCTCTCCAAGAATGATCACCGATATCCAATGAAGTACCAAGCTATACACAGAGGAGCAATGTGCATGCTGATACTCGTTGGGAGAAAGCGTTGATTAAAGATGTTAGTGCTTGTTGTTGGGAAAAAAAAAAAAAAAAACTTTTACCCGTATCAGAGACGCCACGTACAACATGAAAAAGGCAAGTGTTCTTTATTTTCTTGTTCTTCTTTTTGTCCATAATAGGAAAGTTTGATCTAAGTTTTCACTACATTCATCTCACCTAACCTACAATTAATCTCACGCGTTTGTAGAGTCCACTACCATCTGACTATGCCACTCACAGGTGTCTTTTTATTATGCACCCCATATCAAATTTCCAAGAGAAATTTGAGACTTAAGCTTTCCCACTCACATCACCCCCACCCCTCCATTAATGATGCCATCTTCCCACTGCGTAATTTTTCCAATCGGACCCAACTCCCACCACCATAGCAGTGTTCTGCCCACTCCTGTCCTGCCACTATCAATAACCCCACATTGGAAAGTCTATGAGATATTTTGTTTTACGTAGCCGACCTACAACCCCATCTTATCAAGGCTTGCTCCTTAATTCATGTCACACCACTAATCTTCATCTTACCCACTCCTACTCACTCCTATCTGCCTCCTTCATCCATTTCTGTTTTATGTTGTGAATTTTTGTTAAGCCTTCTCACCGAAAACATTGCCCATATATACTGCCCATATTTTATAGGAAGTACATCGTGCACCTGTCCTACCCACGTACATCCTACATCACTCATTTCAAATCTTATCTGAAGAATACTTCAGAAGCTTGCTTTGTAAAATCATACCTGCGATAAGGTTGATTTTCGGAACATGCTTTCACATTAATGGTTTGATTCGATCTGTACTGACCTGAATGAACATACAGGGTTCTGAAAGGACCTGAAAGATTTGAACTGCCATATCTTGAAGGCCATTACACCGATATGCCTGATTTTGGCACACGTCTTCATGGGTAAGATTAAATTGATCTGGTGGATCTGATATTACCTAAAGGGACTTGGAAATATGATGTTGATTCACTATGATAGGATTCCAGTGGATGTGAACATGATTGAAATTGCGAGAAAAGCACTGAATGGACCATAGGTAACCTGAAAATATGTGAATATCCGTACATTTGAAGTTTTCTAAATGAATTAAAGATTTATGGTATGGCGTTGATGGTGTTGGAATGAACCCGACCTGACCTGAATGGGCCTACTTGGACCTACAACTGATTTCTGAATTAATGATCTGAGTCAACCCAGATTGGTACGAAGGGTCTAAGTGAATCTAATCGGATCTGAATGGCCTTGAATCCTGTGATATAGGTTTTAGCTAATACTTGCTACTTCCAGGTTATTATATTCAGCTTAGAAATGATTATTCAGCTTGATGGATAAGGTCTTCGTTAACATCTCCACTTTCACTGCTGAACATCATTTCTTCGTTCATGTGACTTGCCGGACCTCAATGGTTCCGAAGTGCGCTGGTGAACGTGGCTGACCTTGTGGACCTGCATGACCTTATCCTGATGGCTCTGAACTGACCCCCCCCCCTACACACACAATTTTCTTCAGGGTGGGGAAGTGAGAAAAAGGTTGGAAAAGAAGGACAGTGGGAAGATATGAAGGACAATGGGATTAAAAAAAATGACGAGCTGGCAACCTTGTTTTTTTTTTTTTTTTTTAACTAACCTGCCTGGGTCAACATGTATGCGCAGAGCCTGAGTGAATTTAAAGCGGCCTGAATGGTCCTGAACTGACTTGATTAGTACCCACTTAGACCGAGGATGCCTTTTCATTTTATTCTTTCCATATCTTGGTGTTTACATTGAGATTAAGATAAACTTTTGACTTGGAGGGGTAAGATGTAGCCTTCATAAATCTCTTCAGTACGAGAGGCTTTTCCTAAGATAAGATCGTCTGTTAGCAGCAGGAGTAAAGTAAATTTGACTTTACGTGGATTTAAGGAGTTTACGCGTGATTTGATCGAATGAACCTAGTCTGATTTAGCTTCATCTCAGATAGCCTGCATGAATCTAATCTGGACCTTAGTGATGGTGACGCGACCCGAAGTGACCAGAGTAGACGGCAATTAGCTTAATGAGTGGGGCAGTGTGAAGGCACCGACCACATCTGAATTTGCCTGAATGGACCTGAAATGAACTGACTGGATTTGAAATGACATGAATAGAACTGAAATGGCCTTAATGGTCCTGAACTGATCTAATCTCTCTCTCTCTCTCTCTCTCTCTCTCTCTCTCTCTATATATATATATATATATATATATATATATATATATATATATATATATATATATATATATATATATATATATATATATATATATATATATATATATATATATATATATATATATAGATATTGTTACATAGCCTATGATTTCATCATCCTTTGTGTAGTTTTAACGCACAGTTGCTGCATGTTTGATCACGAGCGTGTTCTGCCTCAGTCCCCCCCTTCTACCGTTATAGTGGAGTGAGTCGTTCTCTCTGTTATTCAGAGCGGGATTTTCAGCTTTTTGTCCCCATGGCTTCATTTGCGCGTCCTTCTTGCAAGTTGTATCAAGCTCTCCTGGCCCCTATATAATGAGCTCAGTCTCTGCATCGTTGCCACTTAGATCTGCTCCTCATTTTGTTCACATCTCTGTCCTCCCCTGTACAGTTATTATTATTGTGAATTTCTCAGGAAGTCTCCAACCATCTAGCAGCTGTGTGATTTGAGTATACGTGTTATTGCATTTTGTTCTTGTACTGTATAGCATAAGGTTAATTCTTAGGCCTAGTGAGGTTTTTGATTAATGTTGGGTTTTATGTCAGTCATTTTTGATAATAGTTTGTATCTGTAATAATTTATCTGGCATTCACTGAGTATTATCTGGTATCTCATTTTATCAGGGTTGACTTAGATCAATTTACTCTTGCTAATTTTGTGTTAATAGAGGCTATTGCAGTTAACCATATATTTAACCTGTTTATTTGCCATTACATTATCCTTATGAGTCCTGAATGTTTTGTTGTTAGTTTAAGAATTAAACGTTAACTTGTAATTTTACCTAACTCTTTTGTTTTGAACCTGGAACCTTACGGGACGGTAGTGATTTTTAGTATTCTCACTTAAAGTGTACATTATCTTTCTCTGTTCCGTAACATAAATTTGGCGACCTCTTATCAGGATATTCAGGATATTATCATAAGGATATTGCTTGATATTTTGTGACTGATACTTATTAATTATGTCTACTATTACTACACTTGATGAAGCCAAAGATTTTTTGTCAAATGTGCAAACAGTGTGTGATATAGAAAACAGAACAAAGAATGAACTTAAGCTTGTTGCTCAACAATTGGGAATTGCTGTTCGCTCTCATCATTCTAAAGATCAAATTGTTGACATGATTAATGAAAGCTTGTTTAATGTAACTCCTCCAAATGAGCAAACGCAGATTGAATTAGCTAAGTTACAGCTAGCCCTGCAGGAGTCTCGTGCTAAGGAGGCGGAGTCTCGTGCTAAGGAGGCCGAGGCACAAGTTGAAATTGCTAGGATTCAGGCAGACCATGAGTATCGCATGAAACAAGGTGGAACTGGATCATCTAGCTCTGATGATTTTGATGTGGCTAAAAATGTTAAACTTGTCCCTCCTTTTAATGAATCTGATTTAACAAAGTATTTTCAGTTGTTTGAGAGGGTAGCTACAGGTTTTAATTGGCCCAAACAGAATTGGCCAGTACTCCTTCAAACTGTTCTCACCGGTAAAGCTCAAGTAACTTATGCATCTTTGCCTCAGGATCAGTCTGATAATTATGATGTAGTTAAGAGCTTGATTCTTAAGGGCTATGAGCTTGTTCCTGAAGCCTATAGAGTAAAATTTAGGACAACTTACAAGCAAGATAAGCAATCCCATGTTGAGTATGCAAAAATCAAAGAAGATCTGTTAGAGCAGTGGTTAAATTCTAAGAATGTGGATTCTGATTTTGACAAATTTAAGCAGATGATTTTGCTGGAGGACTTCAAAAGGTGTATTTATAAAGATGTAAGCCTATATCTTGATGAGAAAAGAATAGATAATTTGTCTGATGCTGCAGTTTTAGCTGCTGAATATGTTCTCACTCACAAGAGATATTCTAAAGAAAAAAGAAAAGATGAGAGTAAGTACGTTGCCTCTACTCAGAGTACAGGTAACAGGAAAGAGAATAAGGATGATGTTTCTCAGGAAGTAAATACCAGCTTCACCTCTAGATTTCAGAAAAGTAAATGTACTTATTGTAGTAAGCTTGGTCATACAACGGAGAGATGTTTCAGGAGACAGCGTGATGTGAACAAAAAGGAGTCTTTAAATATTCAGTCAATTGGTCTAGTGTCCACTCTTGAGAGTTCCCAGAATTCTTTAACTGAGTTAACTGAACCTGCTTTCAGGGGTAACTTAAATTCTCATGATGGAGCTCCTCTTTTGAGCAGTAACGTGGGTGACACTCTCAAGAGTTCATGTGCTAATTTCCTGTCTGATGGTTTTGTCAGTCCTCTGGAGAGTAATGACAGGAAATCAGTTAAAATATATTGTGATACAGGTGCTTGCCAATCCCTTATGCTGACCAGTGTTCTAGGCTCTAATGTTAATTCCTCTGATGAAACTGTAATCTTACAAGGTGTAGGGAATAATTACTTCTCTGTCCCTCTGTGCAGAGTGAATTTAGAGTCTGGTTTTGTTAATGGTTCCGTTATGGTTGGGTTGGTTGAGACACTCCCAATGTCAGGTGTAACTTTCTTACTTGGAAATGATATTGGTGGAAGTCAAGTGTGTCCAGCTCCTCAGTTGTCTAGTGAGCCAGTGGCTGTGTCCCAGGATTGTGATGTCCCTGATGTGTTCCCTGCATGTGCTGTCACTAGGGCTAAGTCTACAGTAAAGTTACTGGTGATTTAGAGGATAATGATGATGATGATGTTATCCTAGCTGACACTTTTCTTGCTAATTTGGACCACTCACCAGATGAGGCAGTGCCCCGTGGTGTTGATAATTTGTCTCGTCAAGAGTTGGTTGAGTTGCAGGTTGCTGACCCTGAGTTGAAAGGTCTAGCTAACTCTGCTTACAGTGAAGAAGAGTCAGCTGGTGCTTCTACTTGTTATTATGTAAAGTCAGGAGTACTTATGAGGAAGTGGAGACCCCCAACAGCATCAGCCGACTGTGAATGGGAGGTTGTACATCAAGTTGTCATCCCTCGTGTTTGTAGGCAGGATATCATTCGAGTGGCTCATGATTCCAGTTTGGCAGGACACCTTGGAGTGAGGAAGACTGTGGCACGCATTTTGAAACACTTCTACTGGCCAGGTATCTTCAGGGATGTTTCCTGGTATTGTAAGTCTTGTCACACCTGTCAAGTTGTGGGGAAGTGTAATCAGACCGAAAAGGTTGCACCTCTAGTTCCCATTCCTCCTTTTGAGGCACCTTTCACCCGTGTGTTGGTGGATATTGTGGGCCCTCTTCCTAAGACTTCTTCAGGATTTTCTTATGTGTTGACCATGATTGATATGGCTACTCGTTATCCTGAAGCCATTCCACTTAGAAATATCTTAGCAAAGAACGTGGTTAAGGAAATGCTAGGGTTCTTCACAAAGTTTGGTCTGCCCAAGGAGGTACAGTCAGACCGGGGAAGTAATTTCATGTCAAACGTTTTCAAGCAATCTCTGAAAGAGTTGGGCATCACCCAGATCACGTCTTCAGCTTACCATCCCCAGACCCAAGGAGCGTTGGAGAGATATCATCAAACACTCAAATCGATGCTCAAGAAATACTGTTTGGAACATCAGAAAGACTGGGATAAAGGTCTTTCATTCGTTGTGTTTGCCACCAGAGATTCTCCAAATGAATCACTGGGCTTCTCACCTTTTGAACTACTGTTTGGCCAAGAAGTAAGAGGACCCCTTAAGTTACTCAAGGAATGCTGGCTGTCGGAGGAAGATGACGTCAACCTGCTGGAGTATGTGATGAAGTTCAAAGA
Source organism: Coenobita brevimanus (assembly GCF_032717465.1). Taxonomy (NCBI): domain Eukaryota; kingdom Metazoa; phylum Arthropoda; class Malacostraca; order Decapoda; family Coenobitidae; genus Coenobita; species Coenobita brevimanus. The sequence continues at coordinate 17,355,078 of NC_137029.1, read as the reverse complement.
ACGGCTGTCCACTGCTTTACAGCTGGCGAGAGAGAATTTAGGAGCTGCTCAGGAGAAGATGAAGACTTGGTATGATAAGAAGTCCAGGTTACGCCACTTTCAGCCAGGAGATCAGGTTTTGATTCTGCTACCAGTTCATGGGCAACCTCTTCAAGCCAAGTTTAGTGGCCCTTATTTCGTGGAGAAGAAACTCAGTGATGTCAACTATGTCATCGCCACACCAGATCGTAGAAAGAGCAAGCAACTATGTCACATCAACATGCTAAAGTTATATCACAGGCGGGACGAAAATAATCCAGTCTGCACTGTAGCTGTTCCACCCGAGTCTGCAAGTGAAGCTCTCCCATGCAGTATGAGCCTGAGTGATAGTTTGGGGAAGAATCCTGATATCATGAATGATCTCCAGACTAAGGTTTCTCATCTATCTCCCAAGGAAAGGCAGGAGTTTTCGGCATTACTGCAGGAGTACCCGCAAGTGTTCCGTGCCACTCCAGGAAGAACCACTGTATTGCTGCATGATGTCGATGTCTGAGACGCAAAGCCAATTAAATTGCCTCCTTACCGTGTGAACCCAGTGAAAGTTCCTCTCATCCAGAAGGAGCTTGGCTACCTGTTGGACCACAAGATGATTGAGCCCTGTCAGAGCGAGTGGAGTTCTCCTGTCACTCTGGTCCCTAAGCTAGGTGGGTCACAGCGGCTTTGCATCGACTACAGACGTGTTAATCAGATAACCAAAACAGACACTTACCCTCTCCCTCGTGTGGAAGATTGCATAGACAAGATCGGAAAGGCTAGGTACATAAGCAAGTTTGATTTGTTAAAGGGATACTGGCAAGTACCTATGACTGAACGTGCTAGGGAGACATTTGCATGTTCTGTAATGCCATGTACAGATTGTTTTAGAGTAATAATAAATTTCCTTTGTAAATTTCATTTTTCTTTGTGGGGAGGTGTTACATAGCCTATGATTTCATCATCCTTTGTGTAGTTTTAACGCACAGTTGCTGCATGTTTGATCACGAGCGTGTTCTGCCTCAGTCCCCCCCTTCTACCGTTATAGCGGAGTGAGTCGTTCTCTCTGTTATTCAGAGCAGGATTTTCAGCTTTTTGTCCCCATGGCTTCATTTGCGCGTCCTTCTTGCAAGTTGTATCAAGCTCTCCTGGCCCCTATATAATGAGCTCAGTCTCTGCATCGTTGCCACTTAGATCTGCTCCTCATTTTGTTCACATCTCTGTCCTCCCCTGTACAGTTATTATTATTGTGAATTTCTCAGGAAGTCTCCAACCATCTAGCAGCTGTGTGATTTGAGTATACGTGTTATTGCATTTTGTTCTTGTACTGTATAGCATAAGGTTAATTCTTAGGCCTAGTGAGGTTTTTGATTAATGTTGGGTTTTATGTCAGTCATTTTTGATAATAGTTTGTATCTGTAATAATTTATCTGGCATTCACTGAGTATTATCTGGTATCTCATTTTATCAGGGCTGACTTAGATAAATTTACTCTTGCTAATTTCGTGTTAATAGAGGCTATTGCAGTTAACCATATATTTAACCTGTTTATTTGCCATTACATTATCCTTATGAGTCCTGAATGTTTTGTTGTTAGTTTAAGCATTAAACTTTAACTTGTAATTTTACCTAACTCTTTTGTTTTGAACCTGGAACCTTACGGGACGGTAGTGATTTTTAGTATTCTCACTTAAAGTGTACATTATCTTTCTCTGTTCCGTAACAATATATATATATATATATATATATATATATATATATATATATATATATATATATATATATATATATATAGAGAGAGAGAGAGAGAGAGAGAGAGAGAGAGAGGTAGATAGATAGATAGATACATATATATATATATATATATATATATATATATAGAGAGAGAGAGAGAGAGAGAGAGAGAGAGAGAGAGAGAGAGGTAGATAGATAGATAGATAAATATATATATAAATATATATATATATATATATATATATATATATATTTATATATGAGAGAGAGAAGACTTAATGCCCTCAGGTGTGGCTACAATCGAATCGCCTTCCTGTCACTTTGCTGTTTAACATCGGACTCCCTTCCCTCCAGCTCGCATCCACCTTCATCTCATCCCTCCATCTCTTCCTCTGTCCTCTACTCTTCCCCCCCTTCCCCTCCCTGGCCACTGGGTTCCTGTTAAATAGCTAAGATATATGTCAAGCTCAGCCCACGTCTTCAGATATGTCTAAAGCATTAAAAAACTTTCATCGAAATTCTTGCACGAGATACACAGTCTGAGAAGAATGTAAACTCATGGATGCTGCAATCCTTATGCAACCCATCATAAGACTGAAAAATAAAAGAGGATTATGAAAAGAAATAATCTTCAGATGTTACTGCTGTTTTTGAGCTGTAAAAAATTTGAATTGAAGATATTGAAGTAACTGTTTGAATAAGATTGGTCATTCTTGTAACATTTATGTCTAACATAATTTATTTCATTGTTTATTCACACATTTACTCATTTATGAACTTACAATTTTTCTGGCTTTTGCATCCAGCGCTGAAGATAGACGAGGTGACCTGTTTCACAAGTTCCCTCACGTAATATTTAACAGTGCCTCACACCCTCACACGTCACTGTAGAGGCACTGATGTTCTCTGATACGCATTTTGATGTGCTATGGATATCTCACTCATAACAGATGTAGCGATATCTGGTGGAAATTTTAATGTTTCAAAGCAAACATTACTCAAAACTTATGAGAGAGCTTTACTGTCGTCCTAGGTTGTTTGTTAGTGTATCTGACTATGGAATACTGACGTCAAGCAGGGCAACATTTTGCAAGAAAAAGATGAGAGAGAGAGAGAGAGAGAGAGAGAGAGAGAGAGAGAGAGAGAGAGAGAGAGAGAGAGAGAGATTTAAGAAAGCTTATTTTCAAGCATGGAGAAGCTTCAAGAAAGTGAAATGATTTAGAAATTTGGGATGAAAGAGAGACAATTTCGATCCAAGTGGCTGGGCAGAGGTAGGGAATATAACGTGAACTTTTAACCATTTCATTTCGATGGCGTGATTTATGTTTTGTTATTGCCACAACTGAGCCGTGAAGAAACTTTTCGAGCTGGAGGGGTTTAGGTTGAGTCTTCAATACTCCATTACTATTAGAGGTCTGTCTTAAGCTGAATAAAATCGTCTATTGGTCTCATAATTAAAACAGTTTAAATGTCATCGCGTTGAAAGACCCAAGCATAACTAGCTGGAACGAGTGAGGATGTGTGTGAAGTCAGAATGAGGAAGTATATACGGGTAAAGGATACTGGATGGAGGAACGGAGGTGGAAAAGAAGCAGAGGATGCAAAAAGTGATGCAGATAAGAACTGGCTGAGCAGTACTGGTGATCAAGTAATAGAAGAGGAGAAAGGGAAAGTATATTTGGCCAAGTAAAAGAATGGATATAATCAACGAGGTAAAACAGGTCGAGGATAGGTGGATAATTCTGAAGGAGGTTAAGTACCACGTGTGTGGGAAGACAGTATGTTCTAGAAAGTGATGGAAAAAGAGAGAGCTGGTGAAAGGAGTGGTTGTGGTTGGTAAACGTACACAAATGAGAGCTGAGAAGTTTTATATAAGTCAGTAAAAGTACCTTATTTTTACATGTGGATAACGATAGATTCTATGATATCCTCATCATGCATGGGAAGAGCGAGTGGAAAAAACGAAATTAAACGTAAAGAAATTACTGCAGCCTTACAGGCAGTGAAGTAGAGAAAATTTGCTTGACAGGGTTATGTGATAATTTACTGAAGATGGATGAAAAGATCACTGTGAATTTGTTACTTTACACTATGGAATAGCACTGAAAGAGGAAGTGGTTCCAGCTGGCTAAATGAAATAACAGCGCCAATATTCAAAGGGAGGAGTCATATGGGATTGTGTTGTAGCCACATGGGTATTATGTGGCTTAGAGAATGGCAACTGTATTGTACAGTTTATACCATAACAATATTTGTTAGGATGAGAAAACAGACAAACTGGAAATATAACTAAAAAACAAGGTTCTCGGGCGGTATATATTGATCTTGAAAAGCATTATGACGAGGCAGAAAGACAGGGACTGTGGCAAAAAAGAAATAACCCACTGCTGAGTGACTGCACGTGTTCTGTTCTCTCTTGTCAGAGAGAGAGAGAGAGAGAGAGAGAGAGAGATTTGTTAATTTCCAGATGACTTTTTTTATGTGAGGAAGAAGGAAGCAAAGGCTAAAACTTGCAAGATATTTCCATCCACGAAATAAAATAACAGAGTCAAATTGAAGATCCGTTGATTACTAGATGCATTAAGAAGACTGGAGATCATAGGCAGAAGGAAATGCAGACAGGAAGATAGTTTCAGAGTTAACCAATTTCATATATGAAGGACTGGGAGTATAGAATAGCTCTTGCATTGGAGAGTGGCGCAGAAAGAGGTGAGGGTTTGCTGCCAAACGCTACACACCCGTCGTAACAGAGGAGAGATGAAAACTGACAGTTAAGAAGAGCAATGGCTATTGAAGTGGTGATAGAAAAGAGATAAAGATGCAACAGTGGAGCGAGGAGACAGAAACTGAAAAGAGCCGGTAATAAGAGGAGAAATAATGAGGTGAAAACTTTTGTCTCCACCCTGTTGAGAGGTTGTATATGAGAAGCCCCCCACACATGAGAGTTGCATTCGACACAGGGGCAAATGAAAACATTGTATAAAATCAACAGCTGTGCGGGGGTAGAAGGTACAGAGTCGGCTTAACACATCTAATCTCCTAGAAGCAGATTTTGCAAGCGAGGTAATATGATCTTTCCTGATAAACTGGGACAGAATGAAACCCCCTGCATTCAAATAGGATGCAGGATTGCACTGGATATTACTAAATATTAAAGGATACTCCTGTGGCGAAATTTGGTGAGTCAAAAGATGTAGGAACTAAGGTTTTCATGTATTAGAAACAACAAGACTTCTTTTACACGAATCAGAGATATGAACCAAGTCAAAGATTAAGTGTGCCATAGCCTCATCCCGTGTATGTTGAAATACCTGCTGTGATGGGCACTAAGGAAAGAAATTGGAAAGGTGGAGTCATCTGTGTTTGAGTGGATAGGAGTAAATGTAAAATTTTGATCACTGATGCATTGAAAATGAAAGTTGGTGATAGGACAGAACCCTGAGGAACACCATTACTAATAGCTCTGGGAAAAGATTGGTGGCGGTCTACAACAACAGCTATAAAACGGTCAGGAAGGAAGTTAGAGATGAATACACAGATAGAAGAATAGGAACCGCTAGAGAGCAGTTTGGAAATGAAACATTTATGTCAGACCCGATCGAAAGCGTTTGAGATGTCAGATGCAATGACAAAGCTTCTTCCCTGAAGTCCTGAAAAGAAAATGACCAGGAGTCTGATAGGAAGGTGAGAAGATCGCCAGTGGAGCGTTCCCGGCGGAACCCAGATATGAGACCGGAAAAATGATTGGAAAGGTGCTTTTTTTTTTTTTTTCTTAAGAACAGACTCAAATACTTTAAAAATGCAGGATGTTGAGAAAGTTAGGCGTTCGCTTGAACACTGGGAACCGTAGCACTTCTTCGGGAAAGGCTGAATAAGAGAAAACTTTCAGCAAGAAGGGTAGGTACAAGTCTACAGACAAAGGTGAAAGAGTTTACCTAAGTAGGGTGTGAGCAGAGAAATAGGATTCTTGAGAACAACAGAAGGTATCCACCAGGCCCATATGCCATGTTAGAATTGAGGCCAGTGAGGTCAGAAAGTACATCAACTGAAGAAATCTTAATGTCAGTCATGAGGAAGTCAGAGAGGGGAAGAGATGGACGAACAGCAAAGGAAACATCTATGCTGGAACTGGAGGAGAAAGTCTGAGCAAAGAGTTCTGTTTTTTTCAATAGAGGAAACAGCTACATAGCCATAAGAGTGGAAAAGAGAAGGGAAGATGGATGACGTAAAGTAGTTAGAAAGGTTTTTGGCAAGGTACGAGAAGGAGCAGGAAGACTTTGATTCAGAGAGTTTAGAGCAATTAGGACGAATGGAAAAAATCTTAGTAGAGCGAGGAACAACTTTAATATGATTCCAGGCAGAAACCTAACAGTGATGAGATTCTGGGTTGGGCCTTCTCCTTGTTGTGGACAGCATTAGATCAAGCGTGATTAAGCAAGATTTATTTGCATTAGTAAAATGGTATGAGAAAGGAATGTGTGTTTCCATGCTCGAGAAAATAACCTCTGTAATGTGCGAGGCACACTAAGACGGCTCTTAGTCAGAAAGGAATGTATGCTTTCATGCCCAAGACAATAACCTCCATAATGTACAAGGGGCACCTAAATGGCTCTCAGCCATGGAAGCAATAATCATTCCAGGGATAATCAAGGAAGTACTGCCTGAGATACTCCCAATCAGAAGCTCCAAAGTACCATACGCACTGCTTCATGGGAGAGCACACATACCTTGCTGGAGCGATAAGACAGGTTAATGTGAAAAGGCTGTGATCAGCGAGGCCGAATGGAGAGAAACGGTTAACAGAGTAAGCAGAAGGATTAGTTGTACGGATTTTTAGACTCTAAGGCGGTCAGGGATATGGGCAGGTGCTCTACCAGCTGCTCTAGGACATGAAAGATAAAAAAGATGTAGGCTTGTTCATCAGGTGGAGCAGTGAATGGCAAGGAGAGCCAAAGATGGTGGTGAACATTGAAATAATCTAGAAGAGAGATTTCAGAGAAAGGAAAACTTCATAAAATGTGTTCCATCTTAGAAGTAAGACAATAAGAAAATTCATAGTCAGTAGAACTAAAGAATAAGTACACAAGACAGATGTACACCCATTTAGCGGGAGAATGACAGGTTAACCGAAACTAGAGGGAAGAGAAAATAGAATATTTATGCTCAGGAATACGAGAGCTTGATATGTTGTTGCTTACATACAGACGACAACCACGGTTTAACATCTGAAGTGAGTATAGAGAAAGCTGGAGAATATAGACAAGGGTTTGTCGTAAGTTACCTAGACAGCTGAGTCTCAGTGAGGAAGAAAATGTGAAGTTTCCCTGACGAGAGGTGGTGTTCAATAGACAGAAAATTAGAAGAGAGGCCATAATTCTTGCAAAAAGAAATAAATAGTGAGTCAGAGATTGATTCCTTGCATTTCACTTGGTCGTCGCCTCGTTACCAGGAGACTGACGGATGGTGGAGGTATCTGTGGTCCCCCCACCCCCCTCTAACCACCAATTCCTAGGCTGGGCGATTAATTTCCATTTTTGCAAATTTTGAAAAAAGAAAGTTTAGTGTGCAATGTGCATGTAGTTTGGTGTAGACAATTACAGGAAAATGTATAGTAGAGTTTGCTGGCCTACTTCTGGTGTTACTGGAACACTGAAAAAAATAAACAAAAGGGGATTATCAGAAGCTATTCCTGAGGGCTATTGCAACGGGAGCTGCAGTTTTCCCGCTTACCAGCTTTCCATCCACACCGGGAGTACTGCGCAGTTCGACTGAATGTGCAATCTACTCCAGGGATACATTCCATTAAAAAAAAAAAAAAAAAAAAAAAAAGAGGTGCTTTTGCAATGAGAAAGACTTAATGCGAAAGACAGTTCCAGAGCTGTCCATTTGCGTACATGAAAGACTGAGAGTACTGATTAAGTGTTGCATCACAGGACTGGACAGAAAGATGAAAGCATGTAGCTTGACAAGTGTCATCGCTACTATGGTGGTCATTGTTTTTCTGAAGTGCCAGTCTGCATTCTTTCTCGTCATGGAGGGCACGCATCGCCGGTCTGCTTACACGATTTACCAACATGTTGAGGTTAATCCTCTGCTGAAAGCAATATAATGAGTCAAACAGCAGCGATAAGAATGGATAGCATGTTTAGTAACGATTTCGGTTTAAGGCTGCGTTTGAAGCATGAATGTGCAGTGTCTCATCAGGTGTATAATGAGTATATTGATGAAGTAACTATGAGGATCAAGATAAGGATAATGGGCAGGAGGACTGACTGGAAATTAGAGGGAGGAGAGTGGAAATTAACTACCCAGCTGATTGCAGAGGATGCTAAGTTTCCTGATGATCAGGAAGGAAAATTATCAAGGTTGGCTGGGTTTGGGAATGTGCCTGAGTGACGTTATTGGAGAATAAATATGGGATATATAAAAGCCTTATATATATATATATATATATATATATATATATATATATATATATATATATATATATATATATATATATATAATGATAAATGTATAAAGTTTTAGGGATGGCAGTGCGCCCAAATTCACCAGAACAAGGTCGAGGCAGGAAAAACAATACGCAGTCCCATTCCTACGTTTATTATTAATGGCATAAGCATCCGTACTGCATGGCTGGTTAAGAGGATACCATTATCACGAAGCTTTTCAGGTCCACTTATGCAACACTATAATGGCGCGTACTGTAGTTAAAAAAAAAAAATGTAGGGACGGTATAACATCTCGATTTTCATGCCTCGACCGTGTTCCGGTGATACTGGGCTCACTGCCATTCGTACATCTTCATACAATTTTTATAATGTTTTTATACTTGTTTCACTGATTTTTAAAAGCCTCTGTGCAAGAAGTTTGGAAGATTTCTGCTATTTTTTTCAACCTAAGATCCTCGTAGTAGTGAAGGGTGTAATGAAGGCTCTGACTAACCAGCTCAAAATCGGAAGTCTCTTGGGCTGAATACAATTTTCCAGAGAATATGACAAGGAGTACTGAGCACAACAGCCACGCTTTGTGATCGGTCTATGACAAAACCTTTGACCTACCTGTGTGACCTTGACTTTTGACCGATTGTTCTAAAAACTTAAAATACTTCATCTTTGCATGACCATCAACTTCCTCATTAAGTCTGGTTCAAACTGAATCAAAAGTGTTTAAGTTGACTTTGTCCTGTGACCTTGACCTTTGTCCTACCATTCACAAAATTGAATTAATTAATTTGTGGTTGACTTTCAGTCCACCGAGTTTAATCCAAACAGAGTAAGAAATATTTGAGTTTATGGGCTGAAGTTTTGACACTGTCTAGTGACCTTAAATTCTGACAGACTGTTCTCAAAACACTTAACCGATTCCTCATCCTTTACCCTTCTACCAAATTTGGTCAGAGCTGTAAAAGTTTATTTATTTCGGGCAAAATCTACCAAGCCTCTGACCCAGTGGAGAATAAAACCCCTCCGTGGAAAAAAAAATAAATAAAAGAATAAAAACAAGGTGATTAGCTTTGCATTTTAGAAGAAATTGGGATTTCTATCGACTGTGTTTAATGTGCTAGCTTTATGTTTTAGATACTTTAGATGTTTTAGGTATACACAAGCATGAGGATTAAAGCTAGATGCTTTAAAAAAAAATCTAATGTATCCTTGTTTAGAAGTTTAGGAGAGTTATTATTGATAAGGCTTATGGGCGCGTCGGCACCATTGTGTCTACCAGCACTCTGATGAAAGCTAACCGGTTCAACTTGGACGAAAATTGCCATTCAACATCTTGTATGCCGAGGTGTAACAAGCAAAAGTCATGATAAGGTAATTTGGAATGGATACGTGGTTGTAATATTGTCTTAATCTGTTACTGATCTAAATGAAAAAAAAAGCAAGAAAATTCGCAACAAGTTAACGTGGATGAAAGATGCGTGCTCATAATATTAAAAGGAGCTCTGACTAAATCTGGGAAAAAGCAATGAACCCTTTAATAAGAAGTCCATATATATATATATATATATATATATATATATATATGTGTGTGTGTGTGTGTAAAGCTAAGTTTGTTCCTGTTGGCAAGGAAAAGAATTCGTATATGAATGTCCTAGTGTTGACCCCATTGCAAAACCATCTGAGTTAAGAAAGACGTGGTGATGGGGTCATCAGCAGGCCCTTCAAATACTAATGCTTTTCTTTATCACCATGAGCAAACTAAGCTTCATAATTTTCCTAGTGATTCTAAACCCATACAATTATATGTAGGCATGTGCGTATGTATGTATGTATGTGTGGAGAGAGAGAGAGAGAGAGAGAGACAGACAGACAGAGACAGAGACAGACAGACAGACAGAGAGACAGACAGACAGACAGACAGGACAGGCACATTTTGCAACTCTTCTACACAAAGTACGGTCAAAGAGTTTTGGCAACTCACCTCTTCGTACTAAGTTTTCTGTCCTTTTCACCACAAAGTTGCATCACGCTGTTCTGCAGTAGTGAACTATCAGAAATGCACAGGAAACGTTTTATCAGGACTCTATAAGCTTACCTCTTCCATGGAGGCAAGAACACAGTAACCGTCGAATTTATGTACCCACTCTCTCTTTTTATATTTATATCTCCATGTACGCAATGTCGGACAGCTCTAAAACGCTCTTTTTGAATCTGCCTTTTTCTTTGCTTATAAAATTTGTCTCATTGGCATTGTTTCGAGTCATCTCTCAAACTGAAATTGTCTTGATTTTGACCTTTTTCCGTCTGTTATTGTTAGACAACATTTACATTTTTCAAGTCTCTGTATTTCTTATGAGTAAAATAAAAAAAATTGTACCAATCCCAACAGATATTACTTGCTGCACCCCAGTGCAGATTTACTGATACTAAGCATAGGGGTGGTGTACATAATTCTCATGGTGTGTTTTTGATCAAAGCTTTTGTTTTTAAGGGGCCTTTCATTAATCTTAATTCCATTTACCAACCAACAAAGCTCCAGGTTCAAATGGAATTCCTCCAATAGTTCTGAAGAAGTGTTCCCAAGAACTTGTTTTTTGTTTTTGCTAAAATATTCGGACTGCGTATAATTACTTTTTCATTTCCTAATTTTGGGAAAGAGGCCAATATCCACCCAATTCCAAAGAAAGGATGTTCCTCATATCCCTCTGACTACAGACCCATAGCTATCACATCTTCTCTTGTTAAAGTATTTGAGATTGTCATTAATAAGCCCATTGTTAAACATTAGGACTCCAACAACTTAATTAGTGACCGACATTATGGTTTTCGCCACAAAAGATCCACTGTTGATATACTCAGTCTAATTACTCGCACCATCATTCAGTCAAATGACCAGCATGGAGAAACCCAGGCAATAGCCCTTGATACTTCTAAAGCTTTTGACAGAGTGTGGCATCGTTCCCTGTTATCCAGACTCCCTTGCGATGGTTTATCAGCTGTTGTCCCCCTGATTTCCGTATATCTCAGGAACAGAAAGGTAAGAGTAAACGTAGATGGTGTATATTTATTTTCCATTTTTCTAATGCCGCCTCCCACAAGGTTCAGTCCTGGCTCCAACCCTGTTTCTAATTCATTTTAATGATCTCTTGTATGTCATTCATAATCCCGTTCACTCATATGTAGATGACTCAGCACTTCACAGTTCATTCACACTTAAATACCCATTCATAGTGTTTGATATCTCTAACTCCCAACTCACCACAGCAATCTCCATAAATCAAGACTTACCTAAGATCGCTGAATGGCGAGAAAATAATAGTTCCATTTAATGTTAGGAAAACCAAAGATATCCAGTTTACTATTAGACAGATATTGCCTGATTCCTACATTACTTGCAATGCAACCAAGTATTTCTATCTCCAGAAGTACTGAAATTCTCGGTGTTTCACTTAACAGTATCCTCAGCTGGACCTCTCACGTCAGATCACTTGCTAAAAGTGCCTCAAAGAAACTTGAACTGTTGTACAGAATCCGTTACTTCTTCATTAACGAGCAGTCAGGTATAATCTACAAGAGTCGTGTGCACTCTGAGCTCGAAAATTTCTCACCTTTGTGGAGTGAATAAAGAGAAGTTGCACTAAAACAACAAGACTAAATTCAAAACAAAGCTCTAAGAATATTTAATAGCCCTGCAGTTATTAATGAACTATCTCCCCTACAAGTATGTCGGAATGTTGCCTCCCTTGTATTATGTTACAAATAATTTGATGGCAAATGCTCAGTTGAAGTTCATCTATTGTGCAACTCTCCACGCCTTCCTCCGTGCTACTTGGGCATTTGATAGGGCTCATCATTCGATTGTCACACTGCCATTATGCAGAACTTCTGCCTTTCAAAATTCCTGTATTTTCCGAAATTTTCTCTTTGGAAGTCGCTTCATCAGATTTAGTTCGTCAAACTGTTACAGATTTCTTATGAATGGAAGTCGGATTTTTTTTTTTTATCTAACTTGTTTTTCCTTCCTCTCTTCATCTTCTGTAAAAAAAAAAAAAAAAAAAAAAGGCTATGAGTTATTTAGATCCAAGATATTAACAGTAAAGTGCACAAGCGCTTTAAGAAAGCACCGTAGTTATTGTACTGAATGGCCCACTGTTATTCTTAGTTAAGTACAATTTAAAGTTTAAGATTACTATTATTTCCGGCTAATTATATACATAACAGTGAATGAATGCCAGCCATGAAGATCTCTTTAAGAAATCGTAGCTTGATCAGAGGAGAAAACAAGAATTAGTTGGTCAGGCCGCCTAGTTTATTGATCACAAACGTTGTGGCTGGACAAATCATGATCGCTATCTTGCAGCATTCGATGTACTTCTGCCTTACGAAAATCTTTCAGTAATATTCCGGGAAAGTATTGTTCTTCGCTGACAGCAGAACCCAATTCTCAAATCAATGGACCATTTTGTGTTTTTATACTGATTCCTTTCAATATCAGCTTCGATTATAAACCAGTTTAAAGATCGTCATTATCGGTTACTCCTCCTACTCCCTTACAGTTGGCTGCTTCCATCAAGCTGTTTCTTACAGTCATTTTTATTTCGATACAGCGTTGGCTCCTATTGCTTCTTATAGAGGCGAATTTGATCATGATTTTTTCCAAATGAGTCACATAGCACAGGCAAACACACACGTATACTCACACAGGCATATAGGCACACGACAGGTCTAAAAATCTGCATAATGCAAGCTAGCAAAATTTCCACTATCAGAGACTGCAATGTTGCATTTTAAGGGCGAGCAAAATATCGAAAGCCTGAGCTAATAATGCAGGACTCGAAAAGCAGCTTCACCTCCACCTCCTCCCACACCCCACTCTCAGGAATGTTGACAGACACTGCCTCAAATCTGCCAACTAAGGAGGGAGGGAAGTCTACTCGCTTGTAAGAACACCCCTCATTATGGCTTAAATATTAGACGTGCATGTGTCTTTTGGGTGAGAGCTGCCACACCTTTCCTGAAAAAAGGCCACTCGGTTTAACAGCTCTTCTAGCGTGCACAATTATAACAAAAAAGCCACTGCAAGCAACTTAGAGATCTCCAAATAGCAATATATATAGAAGCAAGGATGAAAGAGTGTCGAGCAACTTTTTGCTAAATAATGATACTCCTTTATTTTTAATGAATGTCGGCTTCAAAAACGATCCTTTGGCGCGATGGTTGGTTCGGTAGTCACAAGGAGACTAGTCCACCGAGCCGACCCAACCCCTCATTAGGTTCCTGCAATGTGAGGTTAAGATAAAAAGGCTTAATAATGGAGCATGATGGGCTAGGCTGGGATCAATACTGGTGTCCTATTATTGTCGGAGTTACATGAAGAACTCGGGAGAACCAAAAGAGAAGAAATAAAAAAAAAAGTATTGATTATCCTTTTGTATACAGGTAATCATGAGCATTCACAATAATTTACATTCACACATATAGGAAAAGGAATAATGTCCATTATCTGCTTTAAAAACATCGCATCAATTTACGTTCATCAGCGAAAACATACGACTTTCCCCCCTATACGTTTGTGACCAGTGCTCCCGTTGATCGGCTTTCACACCTCGTATAGTCAGTTACCTCATTATGAAGGAATCCATTTGGGCACTCGATTGGGTCAGCCCACTGGCATGCCTCTCGCGGTGGTCCGGCTCGTACCACCACTCCTGTAGATTGTAATTTTTCTCTGGTGAAGTTCACGACCTGCAGTGGAGGTCAAGGCTGGTGATTGCTGCAATCAACGCCACACTTGGCGGTGGTTCAGGGTGGTCGCTGCAAGTAGCTCTGGCGCGGATCTGACCTTGTTTACATATATTAAATACCCACAGGTCCACAGAGGCTCTGTTATTGGCCTCCTAGAGACAAGATGTTTACTTTTGTGATGATGTATGAGCTCTGGTTCCACTGTTACCAAATACATGCTGCATAAGACTCATATTACTGAAGATAGCTTTTATTTTGAATGAAGCTATGAAAATTGTATAGTAAAGTTAGTTCATTGTTCGAGGAATAGATATGCTTGACATCTGTCGGTCACTTTTCAGTACCGACTTCTTACGCTATCTCTTGTCCTGAAAATTTTAAGTAAACAAGTAGTCAAGCAAATAGTAAATCCATAAGTAAGAAGAAAAAAAAACTTTTGCTTCTATGATGCTGAAGTTAAGACCAAACATAATTAGATTACCATTTTACATAACCCTATCACGATAAATGTATATAAAATCAATATTCATCTTCTCCAGTGCCCTAATTTCACTGGAAAAACTATCCCTCTGTTCGATTGTCTTAAGTCAATACAGTACTCACGTTGAAATTTCGGACGGCAGAACTGATGGGCATGAATCCATCCCTCAGAATAATGCTGTAATACTGTTTGATCGCGAATCTCCAGAGGCATGGGAAGCGATGAAAAAAGCGGGTGGAAGAGGCACCATGTTTGGGGCTCAAACAGGTATTAAGTTGTGGCGTGTCTTATGTCAAGTATGTGGCCGGATTTCTCAATTCCTCGCTGGCCCACTGTATGAACCCTAGTATCAAGACAACTTCTGCGGGGCTCAGGAACCAGCCCGTTTGTCAGGGAGCAAATTTGTACTTAGGGTGAGATTAATTTTCGTGCGTCGGTATCCCCCCGCCAGGAGCAGCGGTCGAGTTGCGCATTACCAGCTCATGAATAAGTCTCGCGAGAACCTGTAAGCGACACGCGAAGGTCCAGTCCACCAATGTGGAGGTATGCGTGTTGTGGTATATATTACGCAACCAAATGTTCTTAACTCAGCCCACACCAGCATTTTCCAATTAGCGACACGAGGAACGAATGAACCTCACTTTTTTTTGGTTTTTGTTTTTCTACAAGTTTTAGGAACGGGCGGTAGGAGTGGGTTGGGTCATTATTCGAGTTGATGATGTCGGCCGCTGATTTTACTCCTTCGCTAATTTCCAGGCGGAGTCGGATTGCCCGTGTGTCTTATGAGAGAGCTTCAGGGTGGGAAGAGGACAAGGATTACTCAGCGTAAAGAGCAACCTTACAACTCTGCGGTAAAAGAAAAAGTGCTAGAACACTCGCCATGTTGCCTAGCATGAGTAAATAGTTACAGCTGTCTGTGTAAAAGCCACTTGGCTCATCTGAGCACATCAAGGGATGTTACTAAACAAGTTCAAAAATACTGTGTTGAGTCAGGAGCTTCAGGGTCCTAATGCTGCTCATGGCTAATGTCACTAAAGCCTACAGCGCTTCGAGTTCAGAAATCGTTATTGAGGGTTCAGACGGTCAGGGCCACTCTTAAAGATGCTCCTGCATCTGAATTCGTACAAGAGTCATGCTGGTTGTGCTGTTAATTTCTTTTAAGCCTACACGTTCAATTAATCCCGCAGAATCTTAGACGCTTCACATTCTTGCACGAATGTGGCTCAGTATTCATGGTAACATACACTGAATCTTACTGAAAAATAAAAAGTGCACACGAAATTATTGATCGTTAACCTGCAAATGAACAAACCGACGTTGAAAGTACTCACACCTGAGTGAAATATATTAAATGTGAGAAAATAATTGATTTTATTCTTCTACATCTCATCATGAACCTGTCAATATTTAGGCTATCTCACCTACATCATTGTGAACTAGCAGGTTGGCAGCCGCACTCGCTAGGCAATCATCACAAGGCCATGACAAGACAGAGGTCGAATTCAGCGTCTTGGATAAACAACACTTCGAGGAGGTAATGTTTGGTTATTTTTCATCTTTGGGTGGAGTAACAGAATCACTTACGAGGTGTTGCGCCAGGGATATGAATATTAAATCGCCGCTCTTTTTAGCTGTCAGAAGGGTGATAAACGCGCACTCCTGCCCCTTCATTCTCACCTGGCGTTTAGCATATCCCTCGTAAATTAAGGCATCGTAAGCTGCAATTTTGCTCCGCGTCGCTCTTACACTCGCATTAAGAGAGTGCAAGACCAAAGGATAATATGAGTATATGCATAAATAAAAACAAAGTGAAAATGAAAGGGTATTGGAAATTTTTATTGGAGTGGTAAATATGAAGAAGTTTTAGGAAGATGCTGGTCATTAGCAACTTAAGGTCCTGTCTTGCACACGATCAGACCCTGTATTACACTGTCCGACTCGGGACACCAGTAATTATATTCTGACCCAGGCGTGAATGGGAAGTCGGGCTTGGATTCACTTGCAGACTTACGATGACTCTTTGTGGTAAATGTGATTTGTTGTTGTTGGTAGGACAGGACGAGTGCGGAAACTATACACGTCTCTTGTTCTTCCCGCAAAAATAAATCAAAGCTACGGGAAGAAAACGAGGTGGATCATAATTAGCGCCCTACTACAAACTCATCGGGGGCTTTCATGTTGCGAGGACAAGTCAGTCTGCTGGTGCGGGTGTGGGTGTGGCAGTGCGGGTAGGAAATAAATTAATACTGCAGAATAGACACTGATAGCGTTGGCTGAACCGTCCTCACAAAACACCAGGAATCGCCCAGCTAGGTAGAAGAGGAGTGTTATATATGAACCACCCTTTATGATCCTCTATGATTTTGTTTTACTGAACGAACAATGGATGTAAAGTGATAAATCTTTCCATGTCTCTTGTTCTTCTTACTAAAACAAGTATGAGGTGCGAGAGGGATTTAATTGAGGAGTGAGGCAGAATTCAGAATCATATACAGTATTCAGTTCTATGTAGTAAATGTTATTTGTTTTCCCAGGACATGCAGGGATAACAGAGTGCAGAAAATATGTTTATTGTTCATAAGGTAAAAACAATCCTTATTTACGATAAACAGTAAAAAACAAAATGATCTGAATTTGCGTAATGGCTTATATTGTCATATAGAATAGGTTTGTGAATCCGGCCCCTGAACTATGAGGTGTTACGGGAGATCAAGAGTTGAGGCCGGACAGAATCGGGTTAACTATACGAGTTTGTGGTGAGATGTCAGATTGTGCGAGTGTGATGAAAGACTAAGAGGGTATTTGGTGTAATAGAGCCCTGTGAAGTTTAGACTGAAACTGTAAATTCATGTGCGTATGTGAGGAGGCACTACTAAGATGTACGCTTAGACGCAATACTGAGGTTATTTGTGAATCAGGACTTCTAGGATGTGTAGTGTGATGTAGGATTGGGGGAATGTTTGATGAGGCAGGCAGGACTGTGTGGGTATGAGGCAGGGCTGTGTTGGTGTGAGGCAGGACTGTGTGGGTATGAGGCAGGGCTGTGTGGATGAGGGACAGGACTATGTGAGTATGAGGCAGGGCTTGTATGAGTATGAGGTAGGGCTGTGTGGGTGTGAGGCAGGACTGTGTGGATATGAGGCAGGGCTCTGTGGGTATGAGATAGGGCTGTGTTGATACGTGACGGGGCTGTGGGAGTGTGAGGTAGGGCTGTGTTCATATGTGGCAGGCCTGTGTGGGTGTGGGCAGGGCTGTGTGAGTGTGATGCATGGCTTGTGGTGTGATGCAGGGCAGGAAAAATGCGTGTGCGAGGGAGAACTATATGGTTGTAGAGGATGAAGGAGGTCTGTGATAATGTGTGATGTGAACCAGGACTGGGTAGATGTGTGCTGTGAGGGTCTGTAGTATGAAACAGGCTAAGGAAAGTGCACACTGTGAATAAAATACGAATGGGGTTGAAATAGGGCTGCCGCTGAATACGATAGTATATGTGTAAATGCCGATTTTATTTCTCAGGTGAAAAAGGAAATAATAATAATAATAATAATAATAATAATAATAATAACAACAACAACAATAATAATAACGGTGCGGTAATAATAATCACTTCTAATGACCAGCTTCTTAATGACTAGAAAGTGAGAGGGGAGTCTACATACTACTGAAGATAAAGGTAACTGGCAGATTCTGAATGGTGCACAGTAATGAGTATCTTCATCGGTAGAGAAGCATGATGTGCAAGAATGTCAAAATTTTATGCATAATAAGATACAGGTCTTGAGACTGTAAGAAATGTCTGTTTGGGAGCAGGCTTATGCGGTGGTAAGAAAACTTTACCGTTATTTTTTTTTTTTTTTAGGTAGAAAAATATTGATGTACGTATGAGAAGTGGTGCGGAAGTTTTGCGAGCATTTACTTCTTGACCCATATTTTCCGTATGAAAAGAAGAAACTATATTATTCAACTACAGCTGTTTTTGTTATTATCAATATTATTTTCGTTGTCCCAGGCTCATTTGAGTGTGAATCCTTTCCGGTTATGAAGGGGGAGGGGAGAAGTTGAGAAACGTTTGTATTGCCGCGCAGCGGAACGGTTTGGTTATCTCAGTGCACCCACATTACTTTCTAGTACTACACGTATCTTACTATGCAAAGTGAATCGGTAATACAAGACATTAATAAATCAAATCCGTAACACAAATAGTAGGCCAACATACTTCCTAAACACCTTCCTCTAACTGTCAACACCAAATTACATGCACATTACACACTTTTAACTTCAGGAAAAAAAAAATCACAACACCCGCACTCGGAGTTCATTTCTGCGACAATCGTACCTTTTCCTCTAACTTTATTTCTGTTGAACACCAACTCTCTTCCACTAACCTCACCTCTTCTTCCTCCTTGAGACACAGCTGTTTGAGGTGACTGATAGCAAACCCTTCTCTGTATCCTCCTACTTTCTCTATAGACACTTCAAAACCAAAGGTGGTATCGTGTATACGTACAGTATGCCACAACACAACTTGCTCTTGTGTTCCTCAAGCTGAATCTTCTAAATTCTCTACTCACGGGTTTCAGTTACCCTGCCATTCTCTGACTAAATATATCTGAGTTGTACAATTATCCCCTAATTCTACTTACTATGAAAAATTCTTTTGTATATCTAACTTCTATGGCTGAACATATCCTATCAGTTTCTCCATTTACTGAAATCTCCATTCTACGTGATTTCAGTGTTCACCACCGACCTTTGGCTCTCCTCTCTTTTCACTGATCGACCTAGTAAACAAGCCTACATCTTTTCTATCCCTAATGACATGTAGCAGCTTGTACAACACCCTTCCCATACCCATGACCGCCTTGAAGAGAATTCCAGCATACTTGACATGTTTCTTACAACTAATTATTCTTCTTACCCTATTAATTTTTTCTCACCGTTGGGCTCCTCCGATCACCACCTTTTCACCTCAGCATATCCTGTCACTTAAGTAAGGGCTGTGGACCCTCCCAGAAAGAGGCAGCTGTGGTACTTTGGAGCTGCTGATTAGGAGGTCTTCCTTGGGGTGATTATTGCTTCCATGGCCAAGAACCACCTAAATGTGCCTCGTGCATCATGGAGGTTATTCTCTCGGGCATAGACGCATAGATTCCTTTCTCTTAACCTGTGGTTAATGTAAAAATAAAAAAAGTAAATGAATAAACAACTTGGTTTAATCACGCTTGTTCGTATACCGTCCACAACAAGGAGAAGACCTGCAGCAGGTACCAGAACTAATTCTCTTAAGAATCTCGGTTCTTTATGTCTCTGGCCGGAACCGTGCTAAGTCTGTTCTTCGTGCTGCTATCAGTAAATTCATTCATCCTAAATGCTCCGAGCTCTCTGACTCAGATACTTCCCACCCCTTCTGGCACCTTGCCAAAAATCTTTCTAATAACTTCACTTCATCATCCTTCCTTCTTTCCTGCACTGATGGCTCTGTATCTGTTCCATCTACTAAAAAAGCAAAACACTTTGCTCAGGTTTTCTCCTCCAGTTCTACCTTGGCTGATTCTGGTGCTCTTCCTTTATCACTTTCCTCCTTTGGCTTCTTCGTGACTGACATTAAAATTTCTTCGAATGATGTACTTTTTTCCATCAGTGGCTAAATAGGCTACTGTACTACCAACGCATTTGGGCCTGATGGGGTCCCTCCTGTAGTCCTCAAAAGCTGTGCTTCTGTGCTTACATCCTGCCTAGGTAAACTCTTTCACCTTTCACTGTCGACTTTTACCTCTCCTATTTGCTGGAAATTTGCCCTCATTCAGCCCGTTCCAAAGAAAGGTGACCATTCCCAGCTCTCGAACTATTACCCACTTTCTTTAACTCCCTGTATTTGTGTTTTTAAATCCAGTCTTAACAAAAAAAATCAAAGCACCTTTCCTACCATAACCTACGTTCTAGCTGGCAGTATGGGTTCTGCCAGGGACGCTCCATTGGTGATCTTCTCACCTTCCTTTCAAACTCCTGGCCATCCTCCTTTCGGGACTTTGGCGAAAGGTTTGCCATTTCAGTTGACATCTCAAAGACTTTCTCTCGAGTCTGGCATAAATCATTAAAATCCTGACTGCCCTCTTACGGTTTCAATTCTTATATCTGCCTTCATCTCAAGCTTCCTCTGTGGTCGTTCTATTGCTGCTGTTGTAGATGGCCACCGTTCTTCTCCTAGAACTATAAATAGCGGTGTTTCTCATGGTTCTGTTCTATCACCAACTCTCTTCCCTCAGTTCGTAGATGAACTATTAAACTGTACACATACGCTGATGACCACTCTTCACCTTTCCATTAGCTACTCGCAGCATCCAACTCAGCAATTGCTTCAACAAAGGATGAGGCTGTGACACACCTACAGTAATGTCTCACTTGGCTAATATCTCTGACTGGGGTAAAAGTAATCTTATTTTTAATGCATCACAGGCTCAATTCTAACATCTTTCAACCTATCGAAAGCTTCCGTAGGTATATTCTAATTTCTAACTATGTCCAACTCATTCCTGCATCTTCACTGAATTACCTGGGACTTCATTCTGTCAGAACTTATTTTGGAAAGATCATATTACCTCTTTTGTAAAATCTGCTTCCAAAAGATTAGGTGTGCTAAGCCGACTACGTGCCTTCTATACCGTTCCACTGTTGTTCACTTCATTCAAGGGTTTTAATCGCCCCTGCGTAGAGCACAATTCTCATGTGTGGGGAGGCTCTACACATTCCGCTCTTCTTAACAAGGTGGAGTCAAAAGCTTCTCGTCTCACCAACTCTCCTCCTCTTACAAGCTCCCTTCAACATCTGTCTCCTCGCCGCACTGTTGCACCTTTATCTTTTTTCTATCGCTACTTCAATGGTCACTGCTTCTCTTGTTTGCTTGCATCCCTCCACCAATACAGATGGCACATACCACCCGTCAAGCAGCAAACTCTCATCCTTTTTCAGTCCAACTTTCTAATGCAAGAGTTAACCGTTACTCCTAGTCCTTCTTGTGTAACATGTCAACTCCGGAACTGTCTTCCTCTGTCTGTGACTCTGCATTTCATACTGCCTTTTAACTGCATTGTGTCTCGGCATCTCGAAATGAACGGATTTTGAATATGGCTTTCTCTTGTTTTTTTTGTTTTTTTTCTTGGAGGGAACAATTTTGCTGGCTTCTGGCCTTTGTTTCCTTCTTCCTGGCATGAAAAAAAAAAAAAAAGTAGAAGCATTCAGTGAGTGCAAAACTCTCACTGTCCGATTGTTTTCAGTTGACTTTGTCATTTGATCTTGTCTGTTAACCTTTTCCTGTGAACCCGGCCTTTGCTTGATTGCTGTCAAAATCAAGTCCCCTCATTCTTCAGTTACTCAGATCCGCTTCAGAAAGTTTGGTGTAAGTCAGATAATCAACAGCTCAAGTTGACTTTAAACTTAAATGTCTATGACCTCTGATCTGTTGTCCAAAAAAACAGCAGGACAACCTCTTGTCTGATCTTCCACCATGTTGAGTTAATACAACCGATTTACATCAAAATCTCAAAAAAGTCACCAAACGTCGAACTGCGACCTTGCACTGTGACTTTGACTCTGGCTTATTATTCTAAAACCGAGCCCCTTCGTTCTTTCTCCATTCTTGACCAAGTTAGGTCTAAATCGGATCATAACTTCTTAATTTGATCTTGCTATGCGACCTTTACAACTAACCTACTGTTCTAAAAATAAGTCAGCTCCTAGGCTAATCTTCAGTCCTCCCACCTAGTCCGGTTAAAACAGATCAGTGCTGAGTAAATTTGCTTACACATAGACAGACACCTGCCGAGTAGAGCAACACACTGCACATACTGTACTGTCGTGCGTCCGAGTATATCTAGAATTATATTGTCCATCAAAAACTCTCTGACACAGTCATACTACCACACTATTGTCATCAGCGTTCCAACATTTGCTTAGCATTAAGTCACTGTCAGCGCTACCCAATCACTATTAAGTCACTGTCAGCGCTACCCAATCACTGTCCCACCGTTGTCAGTCAGTGTTTGAATGCGCTCTGCATCACACAGACTCTGTGTGAAAGTGTCCTAGCGTCTTTCTGCGCCTACATATTCATACGAGAGGTTGCTCCGGGGTCAGGCCTAAACCCGCACATTCTGAATGCAGTGCATGTTGCCTCTTCATTGAGCATGCAGTTCACTTGAATTGGGACCAGCCAGCTTGAAGATGACTTTGTTCTGGGGTTCACTTCACTTGCATTTTTTATTGTAATGAGGACATTTTTAATGCAATTTTTTTTTTTCCCCAAGGCCATGTTTATAAAGATGTAGGTAGTAACTGACAAGAAATAAGTCAGTTAAATAGAAGTGTAGACTCCTGGAAAGAAAATAACGCCTTAAACTCAACCTAACAGTCATTATCACTTATAACATAGACTTTTTTTCATGAAAAATTTAGTACGACTCACAGGAAGTGCAGCATAAGTTTTGATCGCTATATGGTTTCCAGGAAGAATTAACAGTTACCTGTGTTGCTTATATTATGGCCCATTTTCTTCAAACTACTGAGTATTTTTTTTCTTAATTTTTGTGGCTGTTATGATTTCCAGTTTACAATGAAACAGTAATAGAATCGTGCCTCATGCTGCTGTTTATATTATTTCCCAATAACGATTTTTAGAATGATTTTGTAGAGTAGAAGCCGTCAGATGTAATCATTTTGTTAAACTCTGAATGGATCATAATTCTAATATTCAGAATATTTTCACTATGTCTACCGTAACTAAGGCATTTTATTGAAAGGAACAGTACCTGTTGGTTTCCCGACCCACGCTGCTCTCTCCCTCCAAGCCTTCCTTACCGACCACTGGGAACGCGAGGGAAGTGTTATTTCTTCTCAGTCCCTAGGAACGTTGTTATCCAAGTCATATATATATATATATGTAATTCACCGGGTCGGTCAGGATCACTTGATGGTCATGATCGTCAGCATTTTACCCTCCCGGAAGGGAGCTGAGAGCTCATATAGTCCGATCTAAGGGCAAGGCTGTGACCTTCACACACGCACACACCCGTCCCCTTGCTCAAGGGGGACAGTAACCACCCACCTCGTCAGTGAAACTTTTCGCAACCTGAGCGAGACGCGAACTCCCGTCCACCAGTTGGCAAGCGAGAACGTTACCACTGCACCAGCGATGTGTGTGTGTGTGTGTGTGTGTGTGTGTGTGTGTGTGTGTGTGTGTGTAAACATTTACGGCACACTGTGTGTGTATGTGTGTGTGTGTGTGTGTGTGTGTGTGTAAACATCTACGGCACACTGTCTTTTTGTAGTTGCGTATTCTGCCTGAGAATGAATGATTACTTGGTTCTCATGTAGTGCCTGTCTGGTTGGTGGAAGCCAGCCACCTGCAGCACCGACATTAATAAAACAAAACAACTAACTAAGAACTGAAATGGATGGGTATTCACGACAAGAGCTACTACCTCGTTTTAACCGTTTCAGTACGATGACGTTATCTATCTATCTATCTATATACCTAGGCTGCTTTCCCCAAGGAAAGGGAGGTAGCCGAGACAGGACGACACACTCCCCGTTTACTCATCCATTCAAACACATTCATTCGCATCTTAGCCCCAAAGGGGAGAACGGACAGATCCTCAACGCGCCACACCGCACAAGGGTCAACTGCGCAATGCAATCAGTGACATCCGCAGCAGGGCCCGACAGCAGAGCTGGTTTACCCCTGCCACATCATAACAGACTCATCCCCTTACCCGCACCTGACCTGAAATAGCTGATCAGACCAAATGAGGAAGAATATCCCCTCAGGGCTGCGTCATCATTTATTCATTCATAATTTCTCTCCATTTATTTCTGTCACGCACAGCCACTCTTCCTTGCTCAACAGACATCCCTCTCGCATCCAGTGCTCTCTTCACACTGTCCATCCATCCTATTTGTGGTCTTCCTCTCAGCCTTACACCTCTCACATCAGATCTAGTTATCTTTTTCACCAGTCGCTCATTATCCATTCTCTCCATATGCCTAAACCATCGCAACACCCTCTGCTCAACTCTACCAGCCATCTCCCAAACAACTCCAGTTCTCCTTCGCACTTCATCATTTTGCACTCGATCCATACGTGTCACTCCACACATACTCCTCAGACACCTCATCTCCATTACATTCAAACTTTTCCTCTCTGCTTCACCCATATTCCATGTTTCAGCCCCATATAATGCAGTCGGTACCACAACACCCTCATACAGCCTTCTCTTTACATCCATTCTAAGTGAACGACATCTAAACACTTTTTTCATTCCTCCCAGCACCTTTCCTACTTCATTTATTCTAAACTTCACTTCTGCATCTATTCCTCCATCCACAGCAACATGTGACCCTAGATATTTAAAACACTCTACCTCCTCAAGCAACTCGCCATTCAAAACTATATTCATCCCCCTACCATCTACCAACCTCGTACACTTCATCACTTTACTCTTATTCTCATTTACTTTCAATTTCCTCCTTTCACACACCCTTCCGAACTCCTCTACCAACTGTCTCAATCTCTCCTCTGAATCAGCCATCAGTGCAGTATCATCTGCAAACAGCAGCTGCTTCAGATTCCACTCTCCACCATCAACATTCACCAGACTCAGACCTCCACCTTAAACTCTTGCATTCACCTTCCTTACAACACCATCCGTGTAAATATTAAACAACCAAGGCGATATCACACATCCCTGTCGCAGCCCCAATCTCACAGGAAACCAATCACTCACAGCATTTCCCACTATTACACACGCTCTACTATTTACATAAAAACTTTTCACCCCTATTAGTAACCTACCATCAAGTCCATACAATCTTAAAACAGTCCACAAAGCATCCCTATCAATTCTATCATACGCTTTCTCTAAATCCATAAATGCCCAAAACACATCCTTGCCTTTCGCTAAATACTTTTCACACACTTGTCTTACTGGAAACACCTGATCCACGCATACCCTCCCTCTCCTAAAGCCACACTGTTCATCACCAATCACTCCCTCTATACCCTCTCTAACTATCATAATTAACACTCTATCATACACCTTACCTACAACACTCAACAGATTATACCCCTAAAGCTAGTACATTCATACTTATCACCCTTGCCTTTATACAACGGGACCACACAAGCACTTGCCCAGTCAACTGGCACCATATCTTTCACAAAGCACACATTCAACAATCTTACTAACCAGTCAACAATAGTCACTCCACGACCCTTCAGGCATTCCACAGCACACCCATCCATACCTGTAGCTTTCCCTGTTTTCATCTCCTTTACTGCCTTCTCCACTTCCTCCTTCGTGATCAAAGAATCATTCAACTCTCCCAACATTTATTCCTTGCACCCTTCCATCTGCCACAATCTCAGCCACCCTTTCCTCCTCTACATTTAACAATCTTTCAAAATACTCTGCCCATCTCTTCCTTACTGCATCCATCTCAGTTAACATCCATCCATCCTCTGCTTTTACTCGTTCTTCCTTCCCAGACTCTCCCTTTCGCACCCTTTTCACCTCCTTCCAAAACATTTTCTTATTCTGTTGAAAATTCTCAGTCAGCCGCCTACCCCACCTCTCATCTGCTGCCACTTTAGCATCACGCACAGCCCTTCTCGCCCTATTCCTCTTTTCCTTATACCTCTCATATGACATCTCATCCTTCCTCTGCAGCCACACTTCATATGTACGTCTCTTCTCAGCCACAGCCATACTTACTTCCTCGCACCACCATTCACTTCTTTTTCTTACACCACCACCCACACTACTCACACCACACACCTCTTCTGCATGCCCCACCACAGCACTCTTAAATAACTGCCATTCCTCCTCCACACTGCCATTTTCCCGATCTTTCACTGCGTTCCACTCATCTTTCAATTTCTCCTGATACTCTATCTTTTTCTCTCTTTTATCCAACTCACTCACTTTCAAAACCTCCCTACCACACCTAACCCTCCTAGCTCTCACCCATCTCTTACCTACTCTTAACTTTCCCTCCACCAGGTAGTGGTCAGACATACCTCCACCCTCCCCTCTCAGAACTCTCACATCCAACAATCTTCCTATTACATTCCTAGACACAACCACATAGTCCATCAAAGCTCTATCAACAACCCTTCCACCTCCTGTCTCACCCATGTATACTTATAAATACCTTTCTTCTCAAACGTTATTTATATTATGGTATTATATCCTACAGACGATAATATCCTTCAGTTTCATAAGGCATTTCAACCTTTGGTTCATCCATGTTAACGAGGGGCAGACTCTTTTTCTTTAGCAACATATTTCCGGTAGTTCAATGGCAGAATAAGGCAATGGGGCGGCACACCACCTAGAACATTTTAGTGATTAACACCATATTCTAGCGTCAGTCTCCTGCTACAGACAGAAGGATGGCAGACTTAACGTATAGTTAAGGTGAACAGATTTAGTGCGGTTAAGTATAACCTTCATTAATCCACCACTATTAAGACTCTCCTAATCTGAACTAAGCCTTCTCGTAGCAGTAGGAATAAACTTAAAAAAGACCCCATCATATAATACAGGATAACTTGGCAGTCGACTAGGTGGTCTTTGTCCAACAGGCATTATGAAACTAATTATTGTGTGGATCTCATTCACTGCAAAGTGCAGCTGAAAGTTTTGTAAGTTAAGTAAACAGTGCGTAAATGGATATACAACCATTGTTTGTGGTCATTTCCTTGATAATTCTGTTTTCGTGCTTTCCTGGTATTATTCCTTTAGCTTCCCTTATCCATGTATTAGTGGGAAATAGGATAAGGAACATAATAATAATAATTCTAGTAATAATAATAATAATAATAATAATATGAGCCTTTGTTATTATGTTGCTGGATTAATAAATAAAATAGTTATTCTTGATTCTTTGCTAACAAAAGAATATTTCCTTTATTCACCAGTATCATTCCAGTGTGCATCATTTTGTGTCCACAATACTACCCTCTTGTGGTTTTGTTCTTAGCCTCATGACTTGTCTCAGTTTTCTGTTTAAATCCAATAAAGGTCAGCCTAATTTATATCCGACAAATTAGGACGGTATAGTTTTTGTGTCTACTTCAAATTCACCTCACATTTACTGCAGGCAATATCCAACTTGAATTATAGTTTTAACCATCATGGGAGAGAAAATATATGGCCACAAGGAAAAGAAGAACAAGAAAGAGACTCCTCATTTTCATATTACGTAGCTTTGTTCACAGTTCCTGTTCTGCACTCTGATTCTACACTTTTTTGAACTACAAGTAAAAAAAAAAAAAAAAAGGAAAGAGCAAGGTAAATTAGTAAGGAGCATACGCACTCGCCTTGGGCGTCCACACACTCTCATTGGAAAGTTCCAAGTCCAATGATACACTGTATAACAACTTCTTGAGCCAGTAAAGATTGTAGTGGATCACTGTAAAAATTATAATATTTTTATTTTAAAGAACTCTAAAGCAAGTATCTATTCTCCACCGCCATGCAAGAAATGTTTGCACATCACAGTTAAACATTTTAAGAGTCCCAAAACTCTCTGGAAGTGTCACCGATAGAGTTACCACTGAGAGTAGCATCGTACCTCACATCCTTTGTCCATTTCTAGTATTTTAGTACTACTTTTCGGTCTATATTCCCAGTGTTTCACTGTATTACATCATTACATGAGATTAGACACCCGTTCATTATCAAAATTTTAAGTTCTGTTTCCTGTTAATCATGATAGAGAGAGAGAGAGAGAGAGAGAGAGAGAGAGAGAGAGAGAGAGACTTTCCTGTCAATGCTTAATGTTATTTTATTTTTTGTCCTAGTTATCCTGTCGGCTTCCATTAGTGTTTCTCAGCTGGTGGTACATAGCAACTCTTTCAGTGATCCAAAGAACCTCCCCCCGCCCTCTCTCTCTCTCTCTCTCTCTCTCTCTCTCTCTCTCTCTCTCTCTCTCTCTCTCATATTGTACACGCGTCGTATAGGCGCCTTATACGTATATATTGCTGTACAGCATATTGCTTATTCCGTCTGAAGAAGTATACAAACATACTTTGGTCTGGTGGTCCGTAGAGTGAACAAGATGAGAAACACTGGATTAGAGCAAGAGAGAATGGTGATGAGAAAAATGGTACAGTATAGCCTTACTGTGCGTTGGTCTTGTTTTTTATCGTAGGGATATCACGTGCAAAGTATGGTTGTCGTATGCAAATCATTATGACTGAAAGGACGTTCAGTTTTTTTCTTTTCTTTTATGGACAGTTTTGATTCTCTGATATTATTATTATTATTATTATTATTATTATTATTATTATTATTATTATTATCATCAATATTATTACTATATTTGTTGTAGTTGTTCTTACTGTTATTATATAGCCCGCCTTTACAAGGCGGAGCGATAATGTTTTTGCTCTCCTGTGTGTGTATGTGTGTGTGTGTGTGTTCCCATTATATCCCATGAACAGCTTGAGCTATTATCATAAAACCTTCAGGGTACCAAGATATGGCCAAAATCTTAGACGAGTTAGAAAATGATCTCTCGGGGTCAAGGTCAAGGCCACTAAAATGGCTGCTGTCAAAGGACAACGGGTTTTTATCGCCTGCCTTTAGCACCATTACATCTCATGAACGGCTAGAGCTATCAACATGAAACCTTCAGGGTATTAAGATATGGACAAAATCTTGGACTTGGCCAACGGCATATTCTGGTGGGCGATTATCATCGGCTCCCTAATGTTTTTCTTTCATTATTATTATTATCATTATTATTATTATTATTACTATTATTATTATTATTATTATTATTATCATTACCATTATCAGAAGTAGTAGTAGTAGTAGTAGCAGTAGTAGTAGTATTGTTGTTGTTGATGTTGCTGGGGTTGTTGTTGTCGTTATAAGAAACTAATTTTATGCCACACTGAATGGCTGACAGGCAGACTAGACACCTAAATGATTCCGAATGAAGGGTAGAAATTATACCTAAGTGGGTCCGAATGGGGGGCAGAAATAACCAATACCTAATTACTGACCGAGCAAAATTGTCACTGAATATAACACGTAGAAAATTGTGATGTATCTTATATATACTACGAGGTGTTAGGCGAAACCGTGAGGGTGTGTGATATGAGGCTGTGTGGTGTTACGGTGTGTGGTGTGAGGTTGTATGATGTGAGGGTGTATAGTGTGAAGCAGGAGTGTGGGTGTGTAGTGTGAGAGTGTATGGTGTAAGGGTGTGTGGTGCGGGTATATCTAGCCTTTGTGAGCTGAGCCTTTCCAAATTACACTGGACCGCAAACCTTTTTGGTGGATTTCTGCCATATGCATGAAGCTATAGCATTTAAAATTTTTGCATATGTTGCCCAGGTCACTACACGTGGAGCCAACCCACCAGTGTCCTTCTGTTTGTTTGTTTGCTTAATTGTTTGTTTGTTTGGTATGCTAAGAAAAATATTTACATTTATCTGAAATATATTAAAGTTTCAGTAGGGAAGCACTGAACCTACACTTATTTGAATGTTTGGCTGTCATTACTTATGGGATAGGTTCTTAACATAATAACAAGCTCTAGTATAAAGTATGTTACATAATCATAAAATAAAGCAATCATTATAATGTTGAAATTAGACAAAAAATTTTTGTTTTCAGTATCACACAGATATAAAGAAACCTTACTTTTTATCATGGGAAAACAACTAAATGATAGTACCTTTCTCACAGATACAAGGAATTGTGACTTCTATAATGATAATACAGCAGAATGTTACTGTTAGATTGTTCAACCACTTCATATCATCAGCATCAGATAGTTCACTGCCTGATCAATAAAAAAAAAAAAAAAAAAAAAATTGGCTGGTCATTATCTGCCAACAATTTTCTGCCATAAAACATTGATTTTGGTATTGACATTTTCTTTAGATGTAAAAACTCTGAAAAAAAAAAAAAAAAAAAAGTACGCGGAAAGCAAGGTGGGGTCCAGTTGACCCCACAAACATTTTTTACATTGTCACTCTTAAATACTCCACGCTTTTTTGCTCAAAAATTATGTGCACATACAATAACCATCTGCAATAAAAATTAGGGATGGGCAGATAGGAAAAATAAACAATGCTTAATGGCATCATTTTCAAAACATGCTGGGGTCCACAAGGACCCCACGCAGCTCACGAAAGGCTAGTGTAGCGCAGGATTTTGAGGGTGTGTGGTGTGAGGATGTGTATGATCTGGTGGGAGGCAGTACTGGGAGACTGCTTTGTTTGAGGGGTGTGTGGCTTACGGGTGTGTGGTGTGAGGCACGGTTGTGAAGATATGTGGAGTGACGCAGGACTGTTAGGGTGTGTAGTGTGCGGCAGGACTGTGAGATTGTGTGGTGTGAGGCAGGAATATGAGGGTGTGTGAAACAAGACCGTGAGAGAGTGTTATGTGAGGCAGCCAGGTGTGAGGATGTGTGGTGTGAAGGTATGTGACGTAAGGGTGTGTGGCAGGACTGTGAGGGTGTGTGGTGTGAAAATGTGTGGTATATTATTGAGGGTGTGTTGTGTGCGTCAAGTCTGTATGGTGTGGGGAAAGACTATGGGGGAGGAAAAGAAGTTTGTGAATTTTTAGATCAGGGTTACAGTATTTTGCGATTATTATTCCGCACACTACCTAACCAAAATACGGTTTATGCACCAAACTTTGCTGAGGTTACCGATAACGAGAAACTAAGACTGATTTAATATGAACATTTTTTTTTACCTTTTTAAGCATTAAACAAATTAATTTATGGCCTTTTAGAGCAGGTAAAATATTATAGGATTAGATTAGAGCTAAATGGCTAGATGCTAATAATATACATAATACTACTGTATCCGACAGACCGTTCATACACCCCCTGATGAAGGTATGTGCACCCCTGCAGCCTTCTTTGGACAATACATAGTTAGTACGTGATATAATACTACCAAAGCTTATCCTTTGTGATTAAGCCGACTGGATGTTGAACAAGATAATATAGACTTATTATGTTTTGTGAGAAGGCAAGACAATTTTTAACGTAAGAAGACTTGTGACACAACAGACCATGAACTTTAATATGTGGGTACGTGAGTGTGAGGTGAATGTGAGAGGCAGGGCTGTGAGGGTGTGTGGTGTGAAGGTATGTGTGGTATCAAGCATGACTATGAGGGGACTGAGGGTATGTGGTGTTAGGACTGAGGGTATGTGGTGTCGAAACTGTATGTGAGGCTATTATAGGCGTGCAAGGCAAGATTCAAGTAATTGTAAAATGATGAGTGTAAGCGTTCAAGAGACGACAGGAAAGTATGGTGTGAAAAACTGATCCATACATAATTTTAATGTAAGAACTATACCTTCGTGATTGCTGTTTCTCAGTATAATCTCGACTTGAACAACAGACAACGAATTAAGGTGAATCGATTTTTTCGCATCTACGACATAAGCAAAGTGATATCCAAAAACTTGTAGGTATCGTAATACACGTACTGTGCAGCATAGAAGTCAAAGGATAGTTGGATATGAATGGCTTTTGAGGAAGAGAAAACAAGCAACAATTCAGTGAATATACATACATACATACCCATATATATATATATATATATATATATATATATATATATATATATATATATATATATATATATATATATATATATATATATATATAATGAAAAACAGTAGTTACTCCTGCAGTATATATATATATCATCAGCCGTCTCAGTGTCCACTGCAGAACCGCCCTATCCCAACCAAAGCGGGGGAGATACAGCCAATGTATCTCTACCACGTGGTTTAGGCTGTCTGGTAGAGATTGTATGTAGGGTGAGAAGTGATTGTAAGTGTATTGTAGTGTTGTAGTGGCATTGGATGTGTGTGTAATCTATGAACCAAATGTAATCGGCCTGCGAAAGCCGACTGGGTGCAAGCATACTTTATAGTATGCGACACTGGTTCAACCACAGGACCCCTGATGTCCGCCAATGCAGTACGTGGCCAGAAAAACGCGCCCAAAGTTTATTACCCTGGCGGGGCGCTAACCCTCGTTCTTCAGTGTACGAAAACGCACACTTTACTACTATACCACAGAGGCTCCAGTATATATATATATATATATATATATATATATATATATATATATATATATATATATATATATATATATATTGTACCACAGAAGTTCCAGGATATATATATATATATATATATATATATATATATATATATATATATATATATATATATATATATATTGTACCACAGAAGTTCCAGGATATATATATATATATATATATATATATATATATATATATATATATATATATATATATATATACCACAGAAGCTCCAATATATATATATATATATATATATATATATATATATATATATATATATATATATATATTGTTACGGAACAGAGAATACCGTCCCGTAAAGTTCCAGGTTCAAAACAAAAGAGTTAGATAAAATTACAAGTGAAAGTTTAATGCTCAAACTAACAACAAAACATTCAGGACTCATAAGGATAATGTAATGGCAAAAACAGGTTAAATATATGGTTAACTGCAATAGCCTCTATTAACACGAAATTAGCAAGAGTAAATTTATCTAAGTCAGCCCTGTTAAAATGAGATACCAGATAATACTCAGTGAATGCCAGATATATTATTACAGATACAAAATAATATTACTGATCGCTGACAACAAGAACCCTACATAAATTACAAAAACCCTACTAGGCCTAAGAATCAACCTTATGCTACACAGTACAAGAAGAAAAAAGCAACAACAGTTATACTCAAATTACACACAGCTGCTAGATGGTTGGAGACTTCCTGAGCACTCACAATAATAATAACTGTACAGGGGAGGACAGAGATGTGAGCAAAATGAGGAGTAGATCTAAGTGGCAATTAATGTAGAGACTGAGCTCATTATATAGGGGCCGGCAGAGCTTGATACAACTTGCAAGAAGGACGCGCAAATGAAGCCATGGGGACAAAGAGTTGACAATCCTGCTCTGAACAACAGAAAGGACGACTTACTCTACTATAACGGTAGAAGGGGGGTACTGAGGCAGAACACGCTCGTGATCAAACATGCAGCATCCTGTGCATTAAAATTACATAAAGGATGATGAAATCATAGGTTATGTAACACTTCCCCACAAAGAAAAAGAAATTTAAAAAGGAAATTTCTTATTACTCTAAAACAATCTGTCTAAAGTCTAGATAAGCAATCTGCAATAACATTTTCTTTCCCCTTGACATGTTGTATGTCTAATGAATACTCTTGAAGAAGTAGACTCCATCTTGTCAATCTTTGATTTTTATCTTTAAACTTACTAAGGAATTTCAGTGGGTTATGATCGGTATAAATGACATTGGGGCAAAACCAGAACACAAATAAAATGAAGAATGCTGTAAACCCAAAATCAAGGCCAAAGGCTCTTTCTCAATAGTTGAGTAGTTCTTTTGAGGTGGAGTGAACTTCTTACTGTAATAAGATACAGGGTGTTCAATACCCTGATCATCCTCTTGCAGCAAAACAGCCCCAGCTCCTATATCACTTGCATCAACAGCCATCTTAAAAGGCTTAGCAAAATTTGGAGTAGTGAGCACTGGCTGACTTAATAGGATAGCTTTAAGTTTGTTGAAAGAGGATTCACAGTTATCGGTCCAGACAAATTTAACTCCCTTTTTCAGTAGGTCTGTAAGTGGTGATACAAGAATTGAAAAGTTAAGAACAAATCTCCTGTAATAACCTACCATTCCCAAAAATCTTTGTAGCTCTTTCCTACTTTTAGGTCTGGGAAGATCACTTATAACCTGAACCTTAGCTCCTGGTGGTGCAACATGTCCATCACCAATTACGTACCCAAGGTACTGAACTTTAGCTTGACCAAACTCACACTTTGATAAATTAGCTACAAGATTAGCATGAACCAAACGCTCAAGAAATTTACTGACATGGCATAGGTGATCTTTCCAGTTGTCACTGAAGATTAATACATCATCAATATAATCAACACACCCTGCCAAACCCTCTGTTACAACATTCATGAGCTTCTGAAATGTGGCTGGTGCATTCTTCATACCATATGGCATTACAGAACATGCAAAAGTCTTTCCTAGTGTTACAAAACATGAGATCTCTCTAGCACGTTCAGTCATAGGTACTTGCCAGTATCCCTTTAACAAATCAGACTTACTTATGTACCTAGCCTTTCCAATCTTGTCTATGCAATCTTCCACTCGAGGGAGAGGGTAAGTGTCTGTTTTGGTTATCTGATTAACACGTCTGTAGTCGATGCAAAGCCGCTGTGACCCACCTGGCTTAGGGACTAGAGTGACAGGAGAACTCCACTTGCTCTGACAGGGCTCAATCATCTTGTGGTCCAACAGGTAGCCAAGCTCCTTCTGCACGAGAGGAATTTTCACCGGGTTCACACGGTAAGGAGGCAGGTTAATTGGCTTTGCG
The DNA here is from genome assembly GCF_032717465.1 of Coenobita brevimanus. Taxonomy (NCBI): domain Eukaryota; kingdom Metazoa; phylum Arthropoda; class Malacostraca; order Decapoda; family Coenobitidae; genus Coenobita; species Coenobita brevimanus. The sequence goes on along the minus strand of NC_137029.1, from coordinate 17,320,147 downwards.
TCTCCAACATCGACATCATGCATCAACACAGTGGTTCTTCCTGGAGTGGGACGGAACACTTGCGGGTACTCCTGCAGTAATGCCGAAAACTCCTGCCTTTCCTCGGAAGGTAGATGAAAAAGCTTAGTCTGGAGATCATTCATGATATTAGGATTCTTCCCCAAACTATCACTCAGGCTCATACTGCATGGGAGAGCTTCACTTGCAGACTCGGGTGGAACAGCTACAGTGCAGACTGGATTATTTTCGTCCCGCCTGTGATATAACTTTAGCATGTTGATGTGACATAGTTGCTTGTTCTTTCTACGATCTGGTGTGGCGATGACATAGTTGACATCACTGAGTTTCTTCTACACGAAATAAGGACCACTAAACTTGGTTTGAAGAGGTTGCCCATGAACCGGTAGCAGAATCAAAACCTGATCTGGCTGAAAGTGGCGTAACCTGGACTTCTTACCATACCAAGTCTTCATCTTCTCCTGAGCAGCTCCTAAATTCTCTCTCACCAGCTGTAAAGCAGTGGACAGCCGTTCTTTGAACTTCATCACATACTCCAGCAGGTTGACGTCATCTTCCTCCGACAGCCAGCATTCCTTGAGTAGCTTAAGGAGTCCTCTTACTTCATGGCCAAACAGTAGTTCAAAAGGTGAGAAGCCCAGCGATTCATTTGGAGATTCTCTTGCGGCAAACACAACGAATGGAAGACCTTTATCCCAGTCTTTCTGATGTTACAAACAGTATTTCTTGAGCATCGATTTGAGTGTTTGATGATATCTCTCCAACGCTCCTTGGGTCTGGGGATGGTAAGCTGAAGACGTGATCTGGGTGATGCCCAACTCTTTCAGAGACTACTTGAAAACATTTGACATGAAATTACTTCCCCGGTCTGACTGTACCTCCTTGGGCAGACCAAACTTTGTGAAGAACCCTAGCATTTCCTTAACCACGTTCTTTGCTGAGATATTTCTAAGTGGAATGGCTTCAGGATAACGAGTAGCCATATCAATCAGGGTCAACACATAAGAAAATCCTGAAGAAGTCTTAGGAAGAGGGCCCACAATATCCACCAACACACGGGTGAATGGCGCCTCAAAAGGAGGAATGGGAACTAGAGGTGCAACCTTTTCGGTCTGATTACACTTCCCCACAACTTGACAGGTGTGACAAGACTTACAATACCAGGAAACATCCCTGAAGATACCTGGCCAGTAGAAGTGTTTCAAAATGCGTGCCACAGTCTTCCTCACTCCAAGGTGTCCTGCCAAACTGGAATCATGAGCCACTCTAATGATATCCTGCCTACAAACACGAGGGATGACAACTTGATGTACAACCTCCCATTCACAGTCGGCTGATACTGCTGGGGGTCTCCACTTCCTCATAAGTACTCCTGACTTTATATAATAACAAGTAGGAGCACCAACTGACTCTTCCTCACTGCAAGCAGAGTTAGCTAGACCTTTCAACTCAGGGTCAGCAACCTGCAACTCAACCAACTCTTGACGAGACAAATTATCAACACTACGGGGTACTGCCTCATCTGGTGAGTGGTCCAAATTAGCAAGAAAAGTGTCAGCTAGGATAACATCATCATCATCATCATTATCCTCCAAATCACCAGTAACTTTAGACTTAGCCCTAGTGACAGCACATGCAGGGAACACATCAGGGACATCACAATCCTGGGACGCAGCCACTGGCTCACTAGACAACTGAGGAGCTGGACACACTTGACTTCCACCAATATCATTTCCAAGTAAGTAAGTTACACCTAATATTAGGAGTGTCTCAACCAACCCAACCATAACGGAACCATTAACAAAACCAGACTCTAAATTCACTCTGCGCAGAGGGACAGAGAAGTAATTATTCCCTACACCTTGTAAGATTACAGTTTCATCAGAGGAATTAACATTAGAGCCTAGAACACTGGTCAGCATAAGGGATTGGCAAGCACCTGTATCACGATATATTTTAACTGATTTCCTGTCATTACTGTCCAGAGGACTGACAAAACCACCAGACAGGAAATTAGCACATGAACTCTTGAGAGTGTCACCCACGTTACTGCTCAAAAGAGGAGCTCCATCATGAGAATTTAAGTTACCCCTCAAAGCAGGTTCAGTTAACTCAGCTAAAGAATTATGGGAACTCTCAAGGGTGGACACTAGACCAATTGACTGAATATTTAAAGACTCCTTTTTGTTCACATCACGCTGTCTCCTGAAACATTTCTCCGTAGTATGACCAAGCTTACTACAATAAGTATATTTACTTTTCTGAAATCTAGAGGTGAAGCTGGTATTTACTTCCTGAGAAACATCATCTTCATTCTCTTTCCTGTTACCTGTACTCTGAGTAGAGGCAACGTACTTACTCTCAGCTTTCCCTTTTTCTTTAGAATATCTCTTGTGAGTGAGAACATATTTATCAGCTAAAACTGCAGCATCAGACAAATTATCTATTCTTCTCTCATCAAGATATAGGCTTACATCTTTATTAACACACCTCTTGAAGTCCTCCAGCAAAATCATCTGCTTAAATTTACCAAAATCAGAATCCACATTCTTAGAATTTGACCACTGCTCTAACAGATCTTCTTTGATTTTTCCATACTCAACATGGGATTGCTTATCTTGCTTGTAAGTTGTCCTAAATTTTACTCTATAGGCTTCAGGAACAAGCTCATAGGCCTTAAGAATGAAGCTCTTAACTACATCATAATTATCAGATTGATCCTGAGGCAAAGATGCGTAAGTTACTTGAGCTTTACCGGTGAGAGCAGTTTGAAGGAGTACTGACCAATACTTTTTGGGCCAATTAAAACCTGTAGCTACCCTCTCAAACAACTGAAAATACTTTGTTAAATCAGATACATTAGAAGGAGGGACAAGTTTAACATTTTTAGCCACATCAAAATCATCAGAGCTAGATGATCCAGTTCCACCTTGTTTCATGCGATACTCATGGTCTGCCTGAATCCTAGCAATTTCAACTTGTGCCTCAGCCTCCTTAGAACGGGCCTGAAATTCAGCCTCCTTAGCACGAGACTCCGCCTCCTTAGCCTGAGCCTCCTGCAGGGCTAGCTGTAACTTAGCTAATTCAATCTGCGTTTGCTCATTTGGAGGAGTTACATTAAACAAGCTTTCATTAATCATGTCAACAATTTGATCTTTAGAATGATGAGAGCGAACAGCAATTCCCAATTGTTGAGCAACAAGCTTAAGTTCATTCTTTGTTCTGTTTTCTACATCACACACTGTTTGCACATTTGACCAAAAATCTTTGGCTTCATCAAGTGTAGTAATAGTAGACATCATGAATAAATCACAGTCACAAAATATCGAGCAATATCCTTATGATAATATCCTCAATATCCTGATAAGTGGTCGCCAAATTTATGTTACGGAACAGAGAAAGATAATGTACACTTTAAGTGAGAATACGAAGAGTCACTACCGTCCCGTAAAGTTCCAGGTTCAAAACAAAAGAGTTAGGTAAAATTACAAGTGAAAGTTTAATGCTCAAACTAACAACAAAACATTCAGGACTCATAAGGATAATGTAATGGCAAAAACAGGTTAAATATATGGTTAACTGCAATAGCCTCTATTAACACGAAATTAGCAAGAGTAAATTTATCTAAGTCAGCACTGTTAAAATGAGATACCAGATAATACTCAGTGAATGCCAGATATATTATTACAGATACAAAATAATATTACTGATGGCTGACAACAAGAATCCTACATAAATTACAAAAACCCTGCTAGGCCTAAGAATCAACCTTATGCTACACAGTACAAGAAAAAAAATGCAACAACAGTTTTACTTAAATTACACACAGCTGCTAGATGGTTGGAGACTTCCTGAGCACTCACAATAATAATAACTGTACAGGGGAGGACAGAGATGTGAGCAAAATGAGGAGTAGATCTAAGTGGCAATTAATGTAGAGACTGAGTTCATTATATAGGGGCCGGCAGAGCTTGATACAACTTGTAAGAAGGACGCGCAAATGAAGCCATGGGGACAAAGAGTTGACAATCCTGCTCTGAACAACAGAAAGGATGACTTACTCTACTATAACAGTAGAAGGGGGGGACTGAGGCAGAACACGCTCGTGATCAAACATGCAGCATACTGTGCGTTAAAGTTACATAAAGGATGATGAAATCATAGGCTATGTAACAATATATATATATATATATATATATATATATATATATATATATATATATATATATATATATATATATACCACAGAGGCTCTATTTTATTTATATATATATATATATATATATATATATATATATATATATATATATATATATATATATATATATATATATATATATATATATATATATATATATATACCACAGAGGGTCCATTATATATATATATATATATATATATATATATATATATATATATATATATATATATATAAGCTACTTCCCCCAAGGAAAGGGAAGTAGCCGAGACAAGAGGACAAACTCCCAATTTACTCATCCAATCAAACACATTCATTCGCATCTTAGCCCCAAAGGGGAGAATGGACAGATCCTCACCGCACCACACCGCACGAGGGTCAACTGTGCAGTGCAATCATTGACATCCGCAGCAGGGCCCAACGGCAGAGCTGGTTTACCCCTGCCACATCATAATTGACCTATCCCCTTACCAGCACCTGACCTGATTAGCTGATCAGACCAAATGAGGAAGAATATCCCCTCATGACTGCGTCATCATTTATTTATTCACAATTTCTGTCCATTTATTTCTGTCACGCACAGCCACTCTTCCATGCTCACCAGACATCCCTCTCGCATCCAACGCTCTCTTCACACTATCCATCTATCCTATTCGTGGTCTTCCTCTCAGCCTTACACCTCTCACATCAGATCTAGCTATTTTTATCACCGATCGCTCATTATCCATTCTCTCCATATGTCCAAACCATCGCAGCACCCTTTGCTCAACTCGTCAGCCATCTCCTAAACAACTCCAGTTCTCCTTCGCACTTCATCATTTCTCACACGATCCATACGCGTCACTCCACACATACCTCCTCAGACACCTTATCTCCATTACATTCAAACTTTTCCTCTCTGCTACACCCATATTCCATCTTTCAGCCACATATAACGCAGTCGGTACCACAACACCCTCATACAGCCTTCTCTTTACATCCATTCTAAGCGAATGACATCTTAACACTTTTTTCATTCCTCCCATCACCTTTCCTATTTCTTTCATTCCTAACTTCACTTCTGCATCTATTCTTCCATCCACAGCAGCATGTGATCCTAACTACTCAAAACACTCTACCTCCTCAAGCAACTCACCATTCAAAACTATATTTATCCTTCTACCATCTACCAACCTCGGGCACTTCATCACGTTACTCTTATTCTCATTTACGATATATATATATATATATATATATATATATATATATATATATATATATATATATATATATATATATATATATATATGAACAGTATATATAAACAGTATATATAAAATGAAGGCTAGTAGTGGGTCATGCAGTATGTTAACGTCTTTTTTCCCATTTTACTTGTATTCTTATTGTCTCGTTACTATTTTATTGACTTTAGGAAAGACCTTTGGAAGTGCAGGGGTTTGATACAATATTTATTTACTCCTTCTGTTGAAGAGATGTCACCTAAACTTTAAAAAAATCGTCTGGAGATTTTAAGAAAAAGATGAAAATAAAGATCAATCGTACTCAAGCAGTTACAGAGAGTTTGAAGGTAAGAAACTAAAGATTTGGACAATGAAATAAAGCTACATATCGGGTCAATAAACTGCGAAACCACGATTGATGCCAGAGGACAGTATAAGGCAGAAAAGTGAGGATGCCTTGTACAAGACAGCTAGGTAATAGGGTGTGGGTTGAGTGTACGTGGTGTGAGTTTGGCGGAACTAACATCTCTCTCACGACCCTGCTCTACTGAGCATCAGTCGGAAGGTTATCAGTGGCCGCATCTGTGAAGAACATTTAGGTTGGCGACACGACCCTCTCCGCCCCTCGCCTCCGTCAGGTACCAATCACGCCTTCACGCGAGCGTCTGGTTCCTCTCACGTCCCTCTTGGAAAAGTGTCGAAACCCGGAGTCGTTTTTGTCGCCTATTATCGTCCGGCCGACCGTCTCTCATCCACGCTATTGTTGTTGCACGTAAACTTCGTCTGGGCACCTTTAGACGAAGAGAGGCGAGCAGGCTAGGCATTATCCAGTCTTGATTATACGTCATACAAGTTAGTGGGGCGTTGTGTGACCTCCAGTAATTTTGACACGAGTCACTGCCGGATAATGGAGTCGGTGTTTAAGGTCGGGAGGCTAAAACCGCTGCAGCATCAGCCATTATTCTGGCTGACGTAACGTGGCAGTGAGGCTGTCCACAGGTCGTGATGCTGCTTGTCTATTTTCTGTGCTGCTGTGCCAGTACAAAATAAAGGAAGCTTGATAAAACTGTCTGACTGAGAGTGGAGACTAGTAAGATTGTTGAGAATCGTGAGAGAAGTGTAATTTTTTCATTTATTCTAACATCGGTATATAAGAAAGAACATTTCTACAGATGACTAGTGATATGCAAGGGGCAACTAGTACTTAACAGAAAATAACCCAAACATTTAAGACACTGTATAGCCTAATGGTAATAAATTTCAGAAGCTTGTTTCGCATTTTTCCTTTGCAAAATGATAATTGCGAAATACGTATCTAGTGTAAACAGTTCAGAAATCCTTATAAACTTTTTTACGCTTATTTTACATCTCTCTCTCTCTCTCCCTCTCTCTCTCTCTCTCTCTCTCTCTCTCTCTCTCTCTCTCTCTCTCTCTCTCTCTCTCTCTCTCGCTCTCTGTATGCTACTCAAGTTTTATTGTGGTAGTCTCCTTCTTACAAATATGAGCAAATAAATTCAGTTTTCATCACTGTCAACTTCTGTGTAATATTAATTACACTAAAATCATCTCTGCATTGTCTAGATGTGATAAAGTGTTGAATTTCGAACTTTATCACAGTGTAAGTCAACAACGGAATGGCCACTGACACTAGCTAAAATGTCAAAAGAATATCTGCGGATCTTGAGCATGTGTGAATATCCCTGTCGCCTCATAATTCTAACTTGCAATAATACAATCACTGTCACTCATAATACAGAAATACTCATTTTTTATGCTTTTATCATTAATCGTATGGCATCACTGGCGTACAACTTACTTTTCTTTTATGGTCGCCCGACTGTGGATAGGTTAAGGAGCTCCTTTCTATGGTCGAGTAGTTCACCTACAACACACCACCGAGAACTCATCTCCAGCAGCCTCATACGCCACCTGGTATTTGGACACTGAACTCGGCGCAAGCCACCTTGTCTGTACAGAGCCGCACCTTCTCACCCACCATTTGAGACCCGAGGAATGTTAGTATAAAATTTACGAATAAATATGAACACTTAGTGTGGCACAGACCACCATTTTATCAGTAGGAAAATTATTGCATAACCCATTTAAAGGCTTCTGTTACAAGGTGCGAATCTACAGAGGAGCTAGTTAGCAAGAGTATAATACCAGTCACTACTGTGATGATGATGATGACGATGATGATGACCGACATCTTTAGTGTCGGCCATCATCATCATCATCATCATCATCACTGGGGACATCATTTTAACACTAGAGCAATATACCTATTTGCGCCCATACCCAGTCAGTACACCTGGGTCACAGACCCACATTAAAAAAAGGAAAAAAAAAAAATATGTTTTCTTTACTGATTCCTTGACCATTCTACAACATTTTTGGTTCAATTTACTATGCAATAATGAATATAACATTAAAATTAACATATTTTACGTATCTTAGACAAATTTCTGAAAAAATCTTTACAAAAAAAGTACAGTTTCTGTTTACATGGATCCCATATGAAAAGAAATGACACAATGATTCTCACACTGCTGTCAAAGCTAGTGGTATGAAGGGTCTTCTTGGTGTGGAGAGGGCAATGCAAAAATATGCATCACACAAGAATACATTTCAGTCCCCCCTAATCCGGTATACCTGGGTCTCACAGATCCGACCGCGACTTTATTGTTATACACCAAAACAGAGGGAGACCTGGAAAACCACATACCCGACCTTGGCTTCGGCACCCAAACCTAGGAAGCTATTGAGAAGGACAGGGGTCCCTGGCATCTAGAAGTTGCTATACCAAAAAGTGGCAAAAGTGGCTGGGTCTCTCAGACTCTGGTGTACTGGGTGCTATAATATTAGTACTGGTGTTTTTATGGCGTGTCTTTGTGACCAGTGAAAAAACAGTAAATACAACGGTTATTTTGGAATTCAGATCCACAAACTGTTCCCCGTGGTTTCTAGCACCCCTTCCTTGGAGATTTGTTTTATACTGCACCATAATATTCTCTTGTATGGTAACTAAGTCTTGATAATGTAGACACGAATTACATGAAACAAATATGACAGTATTAATATGCCATATATATAAATAAACTGGTAGGGAAGGAATGTTAGGGACCCTCTTTATAGGACAATAATACTGCTCATATTCTCCTGCCCACCGCTCTGTCCACTCCATGGCCACCTCATATTCGTTCCCATAAACCTCATTCCTCTGTTATCACTGGCGTATATGGAACAGAACAAATGGGAACGAAGTGATTTATGTGGGGCAACAGGTTGTCAAGGATCATACGACAAGTGATGAGGTCGAGGTGAGCTGTGGATAATCAGGGAGTTTGATATGGGGAGTTTGAGTCAGCTTCAATGTAGCTCATTATGTGCAACAGCTGACGGTGTAAATATGAGTGCATGAACGATGATGATCTCTCCTACTATTGGCACTTTTCCTCTAGGTTATGCGACAAAGATCTTGAAAGATGAAATATTTAAAGGATATTAAGTGATTATTTTTTTATTCATTGTGCACTGATATTTGCACGGGGCAGATATTATTATTGTTCTGAGATACGAAAGTACTGGAACGAAAGACTGAGTCAACATGAAGAAGTACAGACAAAAGCATTCACATTGTCGAACTCTCAGCTGTTCTCAGACGGTCTGTTGCCCCGAGCGTCACCCTCCCTATCATTTCCCTAGATCCTGCTTACCCCTCCCACCACCACCATCCTCTCTCAGCTTCCTCGACCACCTCTCTCACCTCTTTGACCCTTATCTTGCCCCTTCACCTCCTTGACTTCAATCCTGCTCCTTCACTTCCCTTTCTTGCACTCTTTTCCCTTTCTTCCTGTTCACATGCCCTTTCACATCTGTACTGAATGTCAACTTCAATTTTTCCAGTTCGTTCCTTACTTGTCCTTTTCCTTCCTTTGTTCTTATGCACCGCGTCCCCTCTACCTCCCTGGCCCATTCCTTGCCCTGTCCTTGCCCCCGTACCCTCATCGCTTCCCTAGGCAAACACACCCGGCAGCAGCACTGGCCCGTCTTTACCCATTAGCCAAGGTTCCAAGGTGCAGGCTGTCAGGTGAGGGCAGTCGCCAAGAAACCGTATGGCCATTTCGCTTTTTCCCAGTCGTAGGTGTGTGTGTGTGTGTGTGTGTGTGTGTGTGTGTGTGTGTGTGTGTGTGTGTGTGTGTGTGTGTGTGTGTGTGTGTGTGTGTGTGTGTGTGAAAGTAAATGCCCGTGTAAACTGGCCGTGGGATTATTTGCGTGTGTACTAGCTTTATGCGGTGATCTGTTGTATAATGTTTTAATATATCAGTGCATATACTTCTCTATGAACCGGGTTTAAACTGTAGGTTGCTGTGAAAGTGGCTCTCGTTGCCTGTGTGCCTGGTTGTATAGTCTTCAATATGCTTCAGTATAAAATATGATTCAGTGCTCTCAAAGCAGCTCAGCTTCACAAAGGACACCAACACAAGGGTTCATACCAGACAGGCATCCTACCGTGCAAGGTGTGAGTATTCCGAAGATATATTTGAAACTCCACCTTTGACCTTACGTATACGAGGTCCTAAAGATCTAAGGCGCATTATCTGTTGGTGGCTGAACCGATTCTAGTCCGCTGCGCGCAATGAATGTGCAGGTGTAATATGTATAATTTTACCGCAAATGACACTTATGACCATGAATTACTGAGATTAAGCTTCAAGAACAGACAGTGGAATCGAGAGGGGTGGGAGAAGCCGAGTAAGCATTAGAAGCTGGGAGAGTGGAGTTTGAGAAAATGAGAAATGAAAGGGCTGTGAGGTAAACTATGAAGCATATAAACAGATGAAACGAAGAAGAGTGGGAGCCTGTGATTACTGAAAACAAGAGGAGGGTTTGGAATGAAGTGGAAGAGGGCCAGTCAGAAAGAATTAAAAGAGAAGCTAAAGGATTCGAGAGGAGACAGAAAGCAGTATAAAGAAAGGAAGCTCAGGAACATGGGTGCAGTAAAATAAAGGCAAGGAAAGAGAAAGGATGAAGGGAAAAAGAAAGGAAGGGAAGGAGTTTAGAAAAGGAAAACAGAAGAGAAAAGAAAACATGGGAAGCAAGAGAGGATGGAAAGGTAACTGAAGACAGAGGGATAGTGAAACTAGAAACACACACACACACACACACACACACACACACACGCAGGTCATAGAAGCCCAAACTCGTCCTACCAAATCTTCGCCATACCTCCCGAACCTTATCTTCTCGCACATCCAGTAAAACAAGACAAGGGGGGAAGGACCCGGGCCCAATTTGACTAACAAGGCCTCGTAAATCCCGGTGCCGATAAACTGTTATAGCGTCTTATCCCGTCCATCCTAATGTCGTAATCGGGATCCCTAACCCTGATTAAATACTAGACCACGTTTCCTTATATGAACCGGGTTGGGATATTATGCAGATACGGCCCCTCTCTCTGCAAAAGGAGGGGTAGGAGGGGCTGGTTTAAGTTATGAGGTAAAGTGAAGGATTTTTTGAGCACCAGGAAAGAGTTGTGGATTTAATGATACTGGGGAGGAATGAAAAGGGAAGGGGAGGAAGCGTAGAGGAGAGGTGGGGGCATTACACCTAACTGGAAATGAGAGGAAATGGAGATTTTACGTTCAACAGCGTACACTGCGTGAGGTCCAGTGAGAGAGAGAGAGAGAGAGAGAGAGAGAGAGAGAGAGAGAGAGAGAGAGAGAGACTCAGACAGAGACAGAGAGACAGACAGACAAGCATACAGAGAGACAGTATATGTGTGTGTGTGTGTGTGTGTGTGTGTGTGTGTGTGTGTGTGTGTGTGTGTGTGTGTGTGTGTGTGTGTGTGTGTGTGTGTGTGTGTTTTATACAGACAATGCAGTTTATGTGTGATAGTACTGTTTTTACACTATTGGCCTAAAATTGCCATCTCTCCATCCTGAACTCTGAACAGCAGCACTTGTAGATTAATACTAGCGTAAGGTGCTAATCGCAAAGAAGTGTTATGAAAAGGATGTATAACCGTAGCAATGTCTTTTTCTGCCACTGGTCTAAGTCAAATGTTACAATAGGAAAAAAAAATTGGCCAGGTTATGGTGAAAGCAGTATAGTTGTACAAGAAAGTGATCAAGAGCAGTGAAAGGCTCGGAACAGAAAGGCAAAACCGGATGGGGTGACTGAGATCGAGTTATGAGTTAGGTCGATTCTATGTGGGTGAACTGGAAAGAGGTGGGTAAAGTCAGCTGGATTGTGTGAGGTTTGAGTGCTCTACGTGGGTTGACAAAGTAGATTATGATCAACTGAAGTGCGCTGTTGAGTTCAGTAGCATTGACTCAGGTTGCAGGAAGTGGTTGAGATGGAATATAATAAAACTTCAGTGACTCAGATTAGGCCGAATAAAGTAAATGAGAGTTACATAAACCAAAGAAAGATTATGAAACGTAGAGGAAAGGATGGGTCACGTGGATTTTTTTTAAATGAACAGAGACAAAAAACCAATGGGAAGAAAAAAACAGGAAATAAAAGATAAAAAAAGATAGGATGCAAATGGACAGAAACTGTGAAACCAATTGAGACAGAATATGAAGGGATAGAAGCCGACAAACGCATGGATATTCGAACATGTGATACATCATCAACCATGTAACTTAAACCGTTAATGGGGGCATCAAACATGAAGCAACTGAGTAACTGAGAAAGACTGAACACGCATAAGGCAAAGAAGGAAGGAATGAATAGGCCAAGCAGAAAACAAGTAAAAGATATCTCAAATACAAGATGGAACTTGAGAGCTTCTTACAACTTAGACTTCCAACATATCTTGGGGGAAAATTTTTTTATTTGTAGCAGCATTTATGCATCGTCATTGTGGCAGCTAAAGAAGACATCATAATCACTGTGATCTTTGTGTTTAGATATCACACGTTCCTGAAACTGGTCAGCCCTCTAGTAATTTTTTTTTTCTTGTTCTTCTTTTATAGTGGACGGTCAGGAAAGAAGGAAATGTTGGTGAGAGGATTAACATATCTTCAACTAAAGTGTAATACTGAGTTTTACTGTTGAAGAAGACCGACACCAAATTATATCTGTGCTTGTTCTTACCAGTGAAGCAAGCTATATGAGAATGATGAAGCGATTGCTATGTTGTTCATACACGATGCTTACACTGCATAACCTAAAACGTTTATTTTCAGAGTGTACTTCCCATCCACTGTCCCACCACTTGCTACTATTGGCAGTCCCGCCAACTACTATCTACCCACCTCACATTTTCTGTCAGTTTGCATCAAATTTCCAGAGCAAAACTGTACCTTAAAATCTTCCACCCGCCAACATCACCCTACATGTAACACTGGTGTTACCAGGAAAAACTCCTTCTGCCTTGAACTAGCATCCACCACCATCTCAGCCCATCCTGCCGATTCCTTTCTGCCTAGTCCAAACATTTTCCACTCCTCCTCTTGAAATTCTTGCGAGAAACCTGACCTTGACTGCCTACTTACAATGTCTGTCTTTAAAGGATATAACCCCACCTCTCGTCATGCCCCACCACACACCTTCCCAGTCCATCTCACCCAGCCGTCTCTGCCCACCCAGAATACAAGTGCTTCTCTTGCCCTTGATTTTCGAAGAAAATCTTTACCATCCAACCTACAATGCCATACCCCTTACCTTGCTACACCTGGCGTCGTAGCTGCTACCCGTCCCTTCCAATCCTCTCTATTTGACCCAACTCTAATTTTCCGAAATATTTCTTTGACTTAAACCTTGCTGGCCCAACAACACCTTCTTCATACCCTTGTCATGTCTCATCATTCACCACCACTCTGGCATGTACAGCTTACCCTCTTTCTGCAACCTTCCCCCCTCATCCTCTCTTTGCACAGACAACTAAAAATAATAGACTTATCTGTAAAACAGTTGGCTGAAAACTGCTGATTTCTTTGCTGCATAGTTTCACAAGTTTAACTCGGGTCAGTCTGAATGGATCAGATGAACATGAATTGACCAAAACGAATCTGAAAGGAAGTACATATTGCGAAGTCAAATAGTATTAACTTAACCTAAGCTAGAATGGAACCCAAATGGACCCAATGGGACCTAATGCTCCTGAATATACCTGGCGTGACCTGAATGAACCTGAAATTACTTAACTGGACATGAAGTGGCCTGGATTGCCTGGAATACCTTGCTGAGCTTGGCGAAATGAATGTGAAAGATGACCCTAAAGTGACCAGAGGAAACATGAACTGATCTCACTGTACATGAATGAACCAGACCTGGTCTGAATGGAATGGAAATGGCCTGACTAGATCTGAAAGGACGTGAATGGATCTACGTGGAACTGACCTGACCTACCTGGACCTGCTTAGAATTCAGTGCCTGTGAAGTAGCAACAAAACTTGGATCAAACTAACCTCAAGTGGCCTGAAAAGGTCTCACTTGACACAACTAGACCGGAGTGTGCAGAACTGGATGTAAACGGCCTGCCTAGAGGTGAAATGAAAGTACCTGCCTGCATGGATATCAGTGAACGTTACTGAACCTGAAATGAATGAATGACTCTGAAATGATCTAAATGGTTTTGATTTAACCTATTTGGATCTAATATGAAATGAAATAGACGAACATTGACCTGCACAAACACGTATTGACAGGAACACCCCGTAATGAATATAATTTGACCTGGAGATGAGTGGACTTGAATTAACACGACGTCCCCTGAATTACCAACAAATTTTGTTGCTGAAAAAAACCACAGACAAAATTGACGGGTCATCTTAACTGTTCTTCAACTGGCGGTTATGTGTCTGTGACAAAGGTACGCGGTCGACGAACATGCATACTTAAATATCATGATGACAAGAAAGTTCAAATATTGAAACAAGCCTTTGCAATTATTTAACTTTTATCAGCGTTTGATGGCAGAGATGAGGAAGTGGCCAAATGATTTTTTTTTCTCTCTCTCTCTCTCTCTCATTCTTCTGGCTGTTACTTTGTCTTGTGCTTCAGGTTCCCTTAGATATGTTTGATATTCTGCAGTGCGAAGAGTGTACCTATAACCTTAGCCCATACATCACGATGTCAATTTTTTTATGCATTATATCCATCGGACGAGAGCCTTTTCGAGCCGGTGGAAAGCCTTCATCAAGCCCTTCAGACCGATGGGTCTCTCCTAAGTTGAATACAATCCTTTGGCAGTAGCAAGAATAAGATTAGAATACATCGTCTCACTGAACGAGTTAAAGTATTGATATCTACAGGATCAGTGACACTTGTCCAGCGAGTGTCATCGAGCAGTTTGGCATCATTCCGGCCTGCTAGGACTTCTCATGACTGAATAAGTCATCTGGTATTTGTGTAAATATAATTCGAAATTGCACCAGTGTTACAGGAAGAGTTACTCAAAAAATATATTAAAGTCTCTGACTGTCAGAAAGCTCGTAAACCCGAGGTATTATCCGCAACGAAGCGGTTAAAGTATCGTACAGTAAGTAAATGTTCCACATGCCTGATGTGTACCGCATGTCTCATCACACTCAACTCCTACAATCGGCTATCCGTCAGTCAAGATCGGCTAATGTTTTGCAGAAATATGCTGCAGTTAAGAGAACTGTGAAAGGTTAAAGAAGGGGAAAGCAGTCCATGTTGGTGAGTTATAGGAAGAAATGACTCATCTGTAGGAGCAACGCCATAAAGCCATCATAGATGGAGTGGTAGGAGTGGAATGGAAGACTGGTGTAACTATGTCCCAGTAAATAGTAAAGATGACCGAATTAGGTGTAAAGTTATCGTCGATTAGGTCTAATGAATGCTATGGGTTTGGGATAGGGAAGAATAGAGACAAGAAAGGTATAGGAGGTGTCAGAATATCCCCTGAGTGTTGATCATGGTGGTTTTTGGACTGAAATCAAAGACTTACAGTAAGGCAGATAGTGGAGGAAACGTGTGTAAAAGATTGCAATATATCTGTAACATTTAGATATTTATTGCATTTATGGATCTACATAAAAGTTAGTGGTAGATTCTACAGAGTAAGATCATGGAAGTTGCTTAATGTGTACGGTATGGAAGGTCAGTGGCTGTAAAGTTTTTTTTTTTTTTTTTTTTTTTTTTTTTGATCATAGAAGAGAAATATATTTTAGAGTGGATCAATGCTCGAGTCAGTGGTTCAACACCGTTACTGAAGTGAAAAGGGGTGTTTGATTCCCTTGGTTATTCATTGTATAAGTTGCAATCGGATCCCCCAATAAGTTTCAATCAACGTTTAATCTTTATCTGAAACAGGAGAAAGGTGTTCAGTACAACTGGCATTAACCACGTAATATAAGCTGCACTTAAAGATTCAAAATAATTTCGGTGAACAGGACATAAATATTATCAAACTTAGATTTTGCTAAACACTTCAGTCAAACGAAGTTTTGATATTTTTCCTGCTAGCGAAAACTAGTCTTTCCAGAATTCAGCTAATCGCCTCCATTGAAAACAGGATACTATAACAATGTGTGAGCTACAGGAGCTTTATCACTTTCCATTATAATTTCCCACCTGCCTACACAATTTGGATGAAATATGAATAGTTCAATCACATAATAAGGAATTGCATACCGTTGTAAATATATAGATTCATGGAGTATCATAATCGTAACATCTGGCATACTTCCTTGCCCCCTCTCTAACCTACCCCAGGCCAGAGCCAGTCATACTTGTTCAGGTCTCACGAACTTCAAGCTAATCGTACTGTACAAAGTAGTCCTTGGCTAATACTTTTGGGCGATTTACACACTATTTCTTATTTACTAGATTATTTAGAGAAGCATATATGGAACTATTCGACATTTTCACACACTATGTGGTGTGAAAATGGACAAATGAACACCCAGACTACTACTGTAGTTTGCCTACACGATGTGGAGGTCTGACTGAACGACGGAAGAGAAGTATTCGATGATGTCATATTTGTGTGCTCATGTATAGTATATTATAATTATTTTCTGGCTGGATAGAATATACAAAGTAAGTTTCATATACTGTATAGTTCAAGCATCATGATAAAAGTCATTTTCAACGAACGGACTTCAATAAATTGAAAAGTTCTACTTACCCTACTCAAGCTGTCCATGAGAGTAATTTTGCTTACTTATTTCATTTATATTCATCTCCTGCATTCCAGATTTTCTCCTGTACCCTTGGGAGGAACTAGGTTTCCTGAGGTTATACTTATTTTACAGTGCTGATTTTGTAACTTGTGGTATACACTGGTATGAAGGAGGCCAAAATAAGAGCTCCACTGACTGCAGCGAAGCTACTAATGAATGGTGTGACTTGTGATATTTTAGATTTGATGAATGCAGATGATGTGCTGCTTGTTAACATGAAAAAAAAAAGCTTCCTATGCAGGTTATTTATGAAAAGCAATATGAGCTGAACAACGGTTGTTGAAAGAGATGGTGACTCAGTGTGATGAGCCAGTGAATGGAAATAGTATTAGAATTTCAGAACCAGTGTGCAGTATATATATATATATATATATATATATATATATATATATATATATATATATATATATATATATATATATAAGGAGTAGCAGGGGTACCCGGCGTTGCCAAGCCAAAAACGCAACCACTCAGATCCTATTTGTTCTAGTTCAATTTATCTTTCTACTTCGGAATGACCATGTACACCTCTTATGCTTTTGAGGAGGGATTGTACCAGAAACTTTCCATTTCAGCTTTCGCAGACTAACGCACAGTATTTGTGCGCACTTGTTTAGTACTACCAGTGACCTCAATAACACCCGACCGGAGACCTCAAATGAACTCGGAGGTAAACTTTACATAGCCTATGTCGTAACTGGAGGTAAAGTGAGTCTCACTGGTGGATTTGGGAGGGGCACTGGGGCCATGCCCCCCCCCTCCAAAGGTATGTTGGCTTCCCTCTGTGATTCCTTCCAGTTGTTTGCTGCGCCTGTTGTTCCTGTCAACTCGTAGGGCCATAGGAAAGAAGAAGCGTCGGGCACCTCACCCTCACCCAGACATATAGATGCCGCACACAAAAATGATCTTTTATTGAACGTGTTTGTGTGTGTGTGTGGAAATGGGGACGTTAATGAACGTTTAGCTATAGAAAACGTTCCCTGTATGTCTAGCCTAACCTTCCAAAAGTTACTCATAAGAATTAGATATATAGGTAAAAAGTAGTGAGAATTTAAATAAGCTGGCTACTAACGGGCGCCCCTTTCTTACTTGCCCCCCTCCCCAAGAATAGCCGTCTAGATCCTCCTATGGTGAGTCTCCATACCAAAAATTGGGCAGCGAGTCCAGTTTTTAGCGCATGTATTACCGGTGACCTCAAATGACCTCCGATCGGTGGCCCCAAATGACCTCGGAGGTCAACCTCACATAGCCTATATCCGAACTGGAGATCATGCTAGCCTGCATGCCAATGATTGGGCTGCAGGGGTACCCTGTGTTGCCCCGACCAAAAAGGGGATCACAGTACCGGTAACCTCAAATGACCCAGATCTGAATTTTGACCCCCCTAAAACAATCCTTGGGTCACCTGATTCAGAAAATATATGGGTCTTGGGGTCTCTGGTCCTTGGTTTGGGCG
Organism: Coenobita brevimanus; assembly: GCF_032717465.1. Taxonomy (NCBI): domain Eukaryota; kingdom Metazoa; phylum Arthropoda; class Malacostraca; order Decapoda; family Coenobitidae; genus Coenobita; species Coenobita brevimanus. The sequence goes on along the minus strand of NC_137029.1, from coordinate 17,302,093 downwards.
TGATCGAAGGACAAACAAACAAACAAACAATGCGGCTCTCTCTCTCTGTCTCTCTCTCTCTGTATATATATATATATATATATATATATATATATATATATATATATATATATATATATATATATATATATATATAATTTTTATGTGTAAAGAAAATAGAGAATATGAAGGCATAATATAACAGAGTACTATATGTAACTGTGGTATGTAACTATATAGCTCTAGGTAACAATATATAAAACAGGTAGTTATGTTTGAGTTCTCCAGGAAGAGTTAAAGAACACCTCCCCTTGCCTAGACGAATCAAGAATGCCAAACACCTCTGATCATGTGCCGGAAACGTGACAGACACACACACGCACAAACGTACGCACACATACGCCCACACACTTTAGCCGGAAGCTAGAGGGAGATATAAGTCCGATATCACATGTAGGGAAGTTAGTAGGGCAGGAGAGAACAAGAGTTAGACAAGGAGAGAGCGATAGGGAGTAAGAGAGTAAGAGTAAAGTGGGACGACAGCAGCTAGCATAAACTGCTACTAACCATAGGCCACACAGGTCACGCCAAGCTCTTAACTATTATTCAAGTAACTGTCTCATAAACTCCACCGATCCAAATCTATTTCATCATCCCACTTAAAATACAAAGAGAATCTCCTACACGCCTCACCATTACGCTCTCCTGGTGTCTCTCTCATCGATGAACAACAAGATAACCTTCTCTATTTTTTTTTTTTATAACAGAACGGGGGAAGGAAAAACAAATGGGAAAAAAAAAATAATCCATACACCAGATTACTGGTGTCCTCTATTCATAAAATATCTGTAACAGTTAGACTTGAACAGTTGTGGGTTGAAATTTGGAGGAAAACAACTCTGGGGAAGCGAGTTCCAGGGAGATGCAGTTCGGGGAATGAAAGAATTCTGATAGGCAGAAGTTCTGCAATATGGTTGAGTGACATTCCAGTCATGAGCGCTACCACATGCCCGTGTAGCACGAGGGAAGGCATGGAGAGGTGGCACCATGGACGCAACTTCGTCTGAGCATTTGCCAAAAATATATCTGTAAAATAATGCAAGGGAGGCAACATTCCTTCTTACTTGCAGGGGAGGTAGTTTATATGTAATGGCAGGGTTGTTAATGATTCTAACAGCTTTATTCTGAATTTTGTCTAGTTGTCTTAATGCAACCTCTCCACAACCATTCCACAAGGGTGAGCAATATTCAAGCTGAGAGCGCACATGACTCTTATAAATTATAGCTAACTGCTCATCGGTGAAGAAGTTACGGACTCTGTACAATAATCCAAGTTTTTTTGAGGCGGTTTTAGCAAGTGATCTGACATGAGAGGTCCAGCTGAGGGCACTGTTAAGTGAGACAAAGAATTTCAATACTTTTGGAGATGGGAATATTAGTAGCACTGAAGGTAATGTACGAATCTGGCAATATCTGTCTATTAGTAAACTGTATATATTTAGTTTTACTAGCATTAAAAGAGACAAGGTTGTTTTGTCCCCATTCACTGATTGTAGCTAGATCTTGATTTATGGAGATGGCTGTACTGAGTTGAAAGGTAGAGATATTAGACTTTGTAAATGGATGTCTGAGTGTGAATGAACTATGTAGTGTTGAGTCATCTGCATATGAGTGAACGGGATTGTGAGTGACAGATAAGAGATCATTAATATGAACCAGAAATAGGGTTGGCGCCAGAACTGATCCCTGCGGCACGCCGGCGTTAATTGATTGGAAATTCGAATATACATCATCTACTTTTACTCTTATTTTCCTGTCACTAAGATAAGAAGAAATCAAAGGAACAAAAGACGTTAGTCCATAGCAAGGGAGTTTGGACAGCAGGGAACGGTGCCATACTCTGTCGAAAGCTTTAGAGATATCAAGAGCTACTGCATGAGTTTCTCCAAAAAGATCAATTGATTGATGGATGGTATGAGTTAAGAGATTGAGTATGTTAATGGTGGATCTTTCGTGGCGAAACCGTATTGTCTATCACTAATTAATTTGTTGGATTCAAGATGTTTAACACTATGCTTATTAATTAAAGTTTCAAATACCTTACCAAGAGAAGATGTGACAGCTACTGGTCTGTAATTGGAGGGGTCAGACGAACTTCCTTTCTTCGGAACTGGGTGGATATTGGCTTCTTTCCATGAATTTGGGAATAAAGAAGTACGTATGCATAGTCTGAATAATTTGGCTAGGACAGAGGCAAGTTCAGGGGAACACTTTTTCAAAACAATTGGCGGAATTCCATCTGGGTCTGGAGCTTTGTTAATAGGTAAATTGTCTAGGATGGATTTTACGAATCTTGTCTGTATTTTAAGTGGGGCAATTTCGGGAGAATCAAGTTCCAGTACTGAGACATTCTGGCTGGTATCATCTATGGTAGAGTTTCTTGCAAAGGTACTAGCAAAGATATCTGCTTTCCCACGTGGGTCATTTGTAATATTGCCATCTGAAGATTTTAGTATGGGAATGGAAGATGACTTGTTAAAGTTATTATTGAAAGAATTAAGAGTTGACCAGAATATTCTATTGTCATTAGGACTGTTAAGTAGTTTTGATGCTTGCTTTTGAAGAAAGTTTGATTTAGATAGATTTAATACAGCTTTTGCATGATTTCTAGCAATTTTAAATTGGGAGAGTGATTCAAATGTTTTTTATTTTAAGTAAGAGTTATATGCTAATGACTTTTGGGCTGTTGCTCTGGCACAATTGCCATCAAACCATTTTGGAGAGTTTGATCTTTTAGTGAATTGTTGACTTGGTATGAATAAATCCATACCAGCTAGTATTAAGTCACAAATGTGGGACTGGGTAGAATTGGGATCACTAGAGAAGAAAGACTGCCATGGAACATCAGCAAGATAATTTCTAAATCCATCCCAATCTGCCCTGTCAAAGTGCCATCGGCTCACCCTGACAGGTTCGGAATGGGGAGGTGTAGGAGGGTTAACTAATGAGGCTTTGATGAGATTGTGGTCAGAGCATCCAAGTGGTGACAGTACCTCTATCCTTTATTGATCTGGATTATTTGTCAAGAATAAATCCAAGAGATGGGCATTATGGTCAGGATTATCAGGTATTCTGGTTGGTTGCTTTACCAACTGAGTGAGATTAAACGATTCCGCAAACAGCTCGCATTCTAGACCAGCGTCGTCAGTCCGGGCAGAATGCAATAACCATTCAACATTGTGTATGTTAAAATCACCCAAAATGGTAATTTCATTGCCAAGGGCAAGGGCAAGGTTACTCAACTGAGTGGATATGGAATCAAATACACTGGGTTCCGAGGAAGCATTGGGGGAACGATAAACTACACAGATATATTTGGTAATGTTTTGGCAATTTAATTCATATAATGAGTAATCAAAACTGGATGAAGTGAAGTTTAAAATAGTATCAACTGCATATTGGGATTTGATATAACAACAGGTGCCGCCCTTGTTTCGAAAGTTTGTAAGGAGATGGCAACTGGGAAAACAAAATGGAGATATATCGGTAGAGGGTGAAATTTGTGGTTCTGTGAGGAAAAGGGCCAAAGGGGATATGGACTGAAGGAAAAAATGAACTGAGTTTAAATTTGTGGTAAGGCCGCGGATATTGGTAAAGAATAAGGCCGCACCGTCACCTCTTCGCCGACGAGCATTCCCAGAAATAGCAAGTCGCTGCCGGCACAGTCGCTTGATGGCGACCAGAAGAACCCTGTGCCTTCAGCCCTACCCTGCCGGTGGTGGCAATCCGAGGTACCACCTCATTTGATTGTAAGATTGCAGCGGCCATTACTAAAGATGTGAATAGAAGGTGTGATATGTTATGCGCATGTAGTGTGGTGTAGACAGTTGAAGGTAGAGGTATTATGAGAGCATGCTGGCCTACTCTCTGTGTAAATGAATGCACTGAAAATGTTCAGAAAAGGGAGATGGTCAGGATCAAGTCCTGAGGGCTGGTGAAACGGGAGCTCCAGCTCTCCCTATCACCAGCTTGCCATCAACCTCGGGAGTACTGCCCTGTTCGACTGGTGCTACAGTCTACTCCTCCCACCCCTTACACCCCTCGGCTACGTCTACTTACAAATATAGTGGCTAAATGAAGTCAGAGTCTTCATGAGAAATATAGATAAAGTACATTGACTGCAAAGGGGCTGCGTAAAGGTATGTCAGTATCCAAAGTAGCCTACGGGTGTGAGGCTGTGAAATGGGGTAAATAAAAAAATCAAGTGTGAGAGTTGACGCAAAAAGACTATTAGAGAATGTATGTGGGTTCCGTAAGTTGTAAAGGAAAAAGAAATACAGTATTGATATTTGTGAAAAATGTGGAATAAAAATGTTTAATTGATTGAAGAGAAGAGGATGGCCACACAGGAAGAATAGTTATGAACAGTGTGGTTGTAAGATGTATTGGAGTGGAGTAGGAGAAGGCGCGATAGGCCATGAAGGAGGATAGACTTAGTAAGTGTATGAGTTACCGAAGCTTGGAAGTTGAAACAATAGAACTGGCGAAGAATAGAGATGGATGGAAAAATTATGATGATGCATGTGAAAGTGGTTGCTCCTATTTATTTAAAACTGCTGCTAGTCAGTGCCTTTTGTATGGAATGTATGACATCTGATTGAAAGCCACGAACTATAAAGGCTTTATTAATGAGTGGATTATGCATTGCCTATTTAACTGGGCACTCTTCTGATAGTTTTCCAGTCTTTGTGCTTTCTCATTGCCTAGTCTGGATCCTTCCGGCTATATTTGTTACTCCGAAAGCGGATTAGGATAATGTTGATGATAATGATGGTGATGATGATGATGATGAGGGGGAGGAGGAGGAGGAGATATGTCCCTCCAGCCACCTCTGACTGCAGCCTTCTCGTCCGTCTTCTCTTACTACCATCCTAAAACTTGACGCAGAGAAATGTCTGATTTATTTCTTCATTTCTTAAATCGAAATTTGGTAGACATCTAAGAATGACAAGCGATTTCACAGATCTTTGATTATATCGGACAGTCATGAACTGCTGTACTTATTAGCAAGTCAGTTTAAGTGTCTGTTTTGCTACAGAATTAATTAGGCATTAAAGATTATCAGCGGGGAGATATAAAACATCAAATTCTGGATGAGGTGAGGATATGTAATATTATGCAGCTGCAATGTATAACACTGACAATAATGTTACTAATTATCTAGTTTTACTTAATCGTCGTAATACTAATTAAGCTGAAAAAATTCCCTAACTTTGACCTACCTATTGAATATTTAAAATTAAGTTTACTGAAAAAAAAAAAACCACGCAACATTAATGCCAGTCTTATACACTTAATCGCACGACTCTCACCTCCAAACATGCAACATTGTCGGCCATATTTATCAGCATTAAAAGATACACACTCATGACACCGGTCATTGGAACTTTTCCAAGGGAAGATAGGAAGTCTTATACACACACACACACACACACACACACACACACACACACACACACACACACACACACACACACACACACACACACACACACACACACACACACACACACACACACACACACACACACACAGCTTGCAAACGACGCCGTGGTACAAACAACACTCTGGCTGCTATAATCTCCAGCAGACTTGCGTGCCCGCTTCAGGAAGATAACCCGGCAGACACCCAAGCAGACACACACAAAAGGAGATAAGTCACTGAACAACGGAGATTAATTTGAGCAGTGTCTACGCTAATTAGTGCAGGTTCCTAGACCTCGGTGGTCATTGTAGTAGTGGTGGTAGTGGTGGTGGTGTAGTAGTAGTAGTCGCAGTGATGTGGTGGTTGTGGTAAGAGTAGTGGTGGTTGTGGTAGTATTGGTGATAATAGAGGCAGTTGTAGTTTTAATGGTGGTGGTGGTAGTGGTGGTAGTATTGCTTCTGGTGGTGGAGGTGGTGCTGGTAATGGTGCTGGTGATGATGGTAATGGTGGCAATAAAATGTTGATGGAGATGGTAGTGGTGGTGGTGGTGATGACGGTGATGATAGCAGTGATGGTGATGGTGGTGGTATGATAATAATATTAGTGGTGATGATGGTGGTGGCAGTAGTGGTGGTGATGGTAGTGATGATGGGTATATATAGTGGTGTAATTTGTGTGCATGACTCGTGATGGTGATTTTACACTCAACTGAGAGTCTAAGGCTTAGCCCGACATTTCAGTTTTGTCATGAATTATACTGTATAACCCACTGGGCTCTGTGGCAAGCATTTCCATCTTTCTCATTTCTCTTGCCTTTGTCGAGCAAGTCTATCCAATTAATTTTTCTTAGTAATGCATCAGACCTACAGTTTCAACATTTTATCCCTTCCGTATTCATTCACGATCCAGCTTACCCTCTCTCGCTCCAAGTTTTGTTCTACTTAACCTAGATGTGATGCGATCAGTTTCCTTCTGTCCACTGCTTGTTTCCTTCAAGACATTCTCCAAGAACATCCTGACATCAGATTCTCCCTTGTTTCGCCTATCTCTGCCGCTTGTTTGTCTTCCTATGCCTTCTCATCTTGTCCCAAGTACTACTTTCGCTCCTTCCCATCCTAGACCTTTTCCACCCTTCTCAGATGCCGTCCACCTAGAAGCTATCCAAGCCAGTATCTCATATCTCTTGCATCATAAATATCGTCCATCTCACTAAATCAGTTCACTCTTACCAACACTCTCAAAGGCACTCAGCTCAAGGCTAGGAAGTGCTATGACAGAGTAGCATTTTGAAGACAGCAATTTATGAACCCTGGGGAAAACCCTCGCTTAGCGCCCTTTTCTCGGACCAAAAAGCAAGGACAGAATATGTTCCATCCTCAGCCAAGTCATCAACTAAAGAAATGTGGGGTTGCCATTGTACGTTTTGATGAATGCACAACAAAGCGGAGCTGAAGGTGAATAGCCACAAGAATGGAATAATCAGTGGAAAAATAAATTCCATCAACTTGTTTTAAATGGACAGTTTTTATAGAAATAAGCCATGAACACTGCACGCTTCACTCAGAGCTTGTCCAGACATGCAGATTAATTACGGTAATATATTCATACACATGCTAAAAATATGAATTCCATTCGAAGGTTGACGGTGTCTTGAGTGAGCTTTATGAAAATGCCAGTTATAAAAAATAAGTATAACTGATCATCAATAAACAAAGCATGACAAGAGAATCTCAAAATATGATATAAAAGAATAAGAAATATCATATGAACCCCATCGCTGCGATGAAGAATTTATATTCTATTCTTGACACCTCTGACCTGTTATATGAGTATTCTCCACCGTAAAAGGTCTCCCTAGAACTAAGCAAAACTGTCAAGTGGTGGTAAAAATCAGACGAAAAAGACGTTCTCCAACAAATCAGGTTAACTAAGAAAACAGTAAGACCTGGAATTTAGAATATTCTCACTGTACTAAAAATCTAAGAAACTCAAGCAAAGAACATTAATAATACTAATGAAATGCTAAGAAAACAATCGTCAAACAGCAGAGGCATTACAGCTAAACGAGACAACCGCAGCACGTCCGCAATACAAATGGCTGTTATTAATGCCGAAGTGGTGACATACGAAGGTGAGTTGCACATGAGAGGACTAACAAGCCTTTGGGATCGGACTGTCATTTTATGCCAAGAGTCAAACACATAAAAAAAGAATGTAAAAAATAACAACAGCGCAAAACAGCACTAACACAAGAAGCAAAGCACAAGTTACCAACAGTAAACTGTATTTTCCCTACCTCAGGAGAACTGTGCATTTTGTTAGTCATTCGTTACTATAATCTTTTTATGTATGTGTGTGTGTGTGTGTGTGTGTGTGTGTGTGTGTGTGTGTGTGTGTGTGTATACGCCTGATGGTTTTGTGGGTTAAGGCGGTCCAACGGGATTGAGTCTGTAACGGTTTATAACCGAGGTCTGGTTCGAGTTCACTGCTGGAAGAAAGACACTCAGGGCGGAGTGGGTTTGGTCACCCTCGCCTTAAATGACGGGACTAAATAACCTAGCCCCAGGCTTCTACATTCCTGATGGGGCATAAAAGGGAAGTATTGGAGGATATATATATATATATATATATATATATATATATATATATATATATATATATATATATATATATATATATATATATATATATATATATATATAAAGCCTCTGTTGTACGGTGGTAAAGTGTGAGTTTTCGTACACTGAAGAACGAGAGTTCGCGCCCCGCCAGGGTAATAAACTTTGGGAGCGTTCTTCTGGCCACGTACTGCATTGGGGGACACAAGGGGTGCTGTGGTTGAACCAGTGTCGCTTACTATAAAGTATGCTTGCACCCAGTCGGCTTGTGCGGGCCGATTACACTTGGTTCACAGACTACACACACATCCAAAGCCACTCCAGCACAACAATTACACTTACAAGCACTTCTCACCCTACACACAATCTCTACTAGACAGCCTAAGCCACTTGGTAGAGATACATTGGCTGTATCGTCTCCACTTCGGTAGGGATAGGCCGGTCCTGCTGTGGACACTCAAACGGCTGATGAGATATTTATATATATATAGATAGATAGATAGACAGTATATATATATATATATATATATATATATATATATATATATATATATATATATATATATATATATATATATATATATATATATATACTATTAAAGCTGAAAAAGTCAATCAGTAATATACAAGCACAAAAACTCTTCCTATGACGATCTTAGGAGGGGTCCGTCTTTGCCTTCGGGTCATCAATCGTATAAATTAACCTTCTGACGATGATAGTCTTACCTATTTTATTCCTGATACCGCCAAAGGTTTGTAAAATTTGCCCTGTAATGCGCAAAATACACCGCTGTTGAAGAGGTGCTGCAAGCGATCTTAAGCTAACGTGAATATAGGCGTAGGGGCGAATGAAAGCACAGACACACACACACACACATGCGCAAATGAAAGATCGTTCAGAGTGCAGCACACACTTCCATTAGTAGGTCTAAGAACTGAACTTTAGACTTTGTCATGTGGCCTTGACCTGATTTCTCTCAACATCAAGATATTTTATTCATGTCTGATAAGTAGCAGTTCCACCAAGTACGATCCAAATCGGATCAAAACTGTTTATTTTTCGTCAGTGACATTAATCTAAAACATTTTCCTGGGCTCTTCACCTTTGATTAATTGTTCTTAAAATTGAATCGCTTTATCTTTGGTCTCATCTGAACCCTTCCAGAGAGTTTATTCTCCATCAGATAAAAACTAGTTGACCTCGCCATGTGTTCTTGATCTTTGAGTTACTGCTCCCAGAAGCAACAGATCAACCACTTGGGTGATCCTCAACTCATCTACTAAGTTTAAGTCAGATCAAGTCAAAACTGGCTTCGTTATTTTGTTCACACATACATACTGGTAGAATTTTGACGTTTCCCCTAAGAGCTTGGTCCTTGCTTGTTCTTAAAATTCAGTTGTTTCTTCCTTGCCTGATTCTTATCTCTTCCACCAAACTTGGTTCATGACAGATCAAAGCTGTTTGAGTTGAACGTGCCCTGTGACTTTGACCTTTCATCTTTCCCTCTGTCCTTTACTTATTACTGCCTGTTCTTGAAATCGACTCCTTTTATTCTTGTCTTGTGTTCAACCGTTCAGCAACGTGTAGTCTAAATCAGATAAACTCTGTTTACGTTGATATTCGTCTGTGACCTTTACCTTTGGCCAATTGTTATTAAAAAGGAAATGTTTACCTCTTCACTGCCTCACAATGCTTCCATCAAGTTTGGCTACAATCGATTCTTTTTTTTCTTCTTTTTTAATAAATACCCCCCCCCCAAATGGGTTGAACGTTGACCTTGGCTTATGACCTCCGACTTTGACTGTTCCCCTAACTGCATCAGTTCATTTTTACTTTTCTGTCAACCCTTTGGCCAAATTGGTCGAAAAAATGTATAAATAATATACTCTTGAGGTTAATTTTGCTAGGTCAACGCTTAACCTAGCCTTGTAATGCCGACCTCTGACCTATTTCTCTAAAGAACACAATACGTTTCCTCATTGGCTGATCATAAACGCTTCCACCAAGTTTGCTTATTTTATTCACACACACACACACACACACACACACACACACACACACACACACACACACACGTACACGCACGCACACGCGCGCGCGCGCGCGCAATGTGATGAAAAACAGACACACATACGCCTATCAAAACATTACACTCTCTCTTGCCCCGCAAGCGCGAGTGTAAAAACACAACAGAAGAACGCAGTAACACAGGAAAGAACTCAGGATCATAGAAAGAACACAGGAACACAAGAAACAAGACAGGAACACACACAAAAACAGGAAGACAAGAACAAACACAAGGACACATGAGAGACCAAAGGAGCACAATAACGAAAGAGAAACAATCACTGGAATATTAAAAAAAAAAAAGAAAAAAAAAAGGGAACTGAAAAGCACAAGAGCACAGGAAAGAAAGAGGGAAAGAGCACTTGAACACTGGAATGTACAAAGGAATGGGCACCGGAACACTGGAAAGGACAATGGAAAAGGAACCTGAACAATGGAAAGTACAAAGGAAAGAGCACCTGAACACTGAAAAGTATAAAGGAAAGAGCACCGAAACACAGGAAAGTACAAAGGAAAGAACACAGGAACACTAGAAAGTGCAAAGGAAAGAGCATATGAAAACTGAAAACTGCAAAGGAAAGAGCACCTGAACACTGGAAAGTACAAAGGAAAGAGCACCTGAACACTGGAAAGTACAAAGGAAAGAACACAGGAACACTGGAAAAAGCCAAGAACAAAGGAGAGTTCACCGGAACAAAGAAAAGAACACTAGAACACAGGAAAGAATACACGACCACAGAACGAATACAAGAGACAAAGACAGTATCAGATGAAAGTACAAAAACACAGGAAAAAAAACACAGGATATCAGATAAAAAGACAGAGGGGAACATGGCAACACACACACACACACACACACACACACACACACACACACACACACACAAGCTTACAAAGGAAAGAACTCAGGACAAAAGGACCGACCACAATAACAAGAGAGAAGAGCATACGAACACAGGACGACATGATAGAACACATCACTGCAGAGAAGAGTGACGTGTAGTTAAGCATATCGTATTCATTATCAGCTCCTCACACAAGAGGAGAAAAAAAAATGCTTTTTTGGAATTCGTAATAAACTCATTAAATACTCCACCACGCACATAGCTTCCTTATCACCTCCGCCCATGACTAGCTAACCATCACCCCTGGGACTAATCCAACACTTATTACTAGTTAACCACTCCTCCCTTGGCTAGTTAGCACTACAATTTAGCTAGCCACCACCTCCATGACTGTCCAACCACTACTACCAAGACAAACATCACACGTATGACTAACTAACCACTACATTCAAGAGTAGCTAACATTATATCCATGACTAGCCAACACCACACCCTTGACTAGCTAACACCACACCCATGACTAGCTAACACCACCCATGACCTGCTAATTATTACACTCACGATTACCTAACACCTTAAACCACCACACTAATGACTACCCACGACTAGTTACGCCCATGACTAGCTAACCGCTCTGTCCACTAGATAACGGACCATCCTAGTCATTCACCCTAACCTTGGCTATCACTATGTCTATCACTGCTGCAATTACAATCCAGTTATTAGGCTTATCACCGCAATCATCACCACATTAATCCCATACCTAATCTCTTCACCCAGCAACTTATCTCACCACAACACATATTACCACAGAACTCATCACCACACTTGCCACATATCACAAAACTCTCAACCACAGCACTCATCATTGCACTCACCACACATCGCCACAATGCACATCTCGACAGCACCCATCACTGCAACACACTTCATTACGACACACATCACCACAACTCTCATAACCACAGCATCCATCACTACACAACACAAACCACGACAACGTTAAACGCTACAACACACTACATCCCAACAAACATCACCACACTCATCACGCACTCCCTACCTCACATCACAATGCACTTCACTAAACTTACAAACTTATAACACACATATCTACAACACATCAAAACAATTAACATTGCCACAACATACTTAACCACAACACACATCACCACAAAATACATCACATCAGACATGAAAGCAACACACTGTACCACAATACACATCACAACAAAACACATCACAACAGACATCAAAGCAACATTTTTTACCACAATGCACATCGCCACAATACTCATCATCACAATATACATTATCACAACACACGCCAAAATAACACACCACCACAACACTCACCAAAACAAAAGCCAAAGCACTCGCCCACGAATGCATATCACCCGCCATCTGGCAATCGAAGTCGTAGCTTCGCCAGTATCAGGATTTCGCTGTTTACTCCTGCTAAGTTAAATATCGCGCTAGCATTCAGAAGCCTGAAGTCAGGATTATTTTGTTGGTGAAGGTCACTGAGTATAACAGGTTCTAGTAGTAAATAGTTGTTCTCTTCGTTGAGGATACAATAGAATGTGGTGCATAATGGCAAGCAAAAAGAAACATAAGCAATGCTACACTGTTGCGACCCTCCACCTGACCAAACACATAACCCCCCCCCCACCTCCCTGCACTCCTTACTAAGTGCATAATGGCCCTCCCCTCCTCCCTCGGTATAACACACAGACATTAAAACTTAAAAATTTCTGTAGTTTATCCACGGACATAATGAAGTTATGAGCAAACTTGATGCAATTATGACATGTGTCTTTTTTTCATTTAGGCAGCCATTTTTGCTCTCCACTTGACGAAGTCAGAGGAGGGTGTTGTTACTACTGGGATCAATAGGTGTCCGTCCGTAGAGGCAGGCGGCAGGGTGGCAGGGTAGCTGGCCAGGATTAGAGATTTCATTTCTGGGCCAGAACTCAAAATATTCACTATAGTCATGAAATTTCACATAGTTATGTCTTATAGTGAAATGGTACCTTTTGATAGGTAGCATGTTGTATCTTAGGTAGTTTCTTTTTTTTTTTTTTTTTTTAATAATTAAAAAAAATAATTTTCCCAGAGACTTCAATGCAACCTGAGCAAGGAATCTGAAGGACCCAGGTTATGTGTCCTCAAGGCGTTCTTGTTAAGCCCACCTTAAAAAAAAAAAAAAATGAGGGGGAGAGGGTCGTTATGCGCTTGGTTAGGTGTGCAGGGAGGTGGGGGTATGTGCTTGGTCAGATGGAGGGTTGCAACAGTGCCAATGTTTCATGATTACATAATACGTACAGTCATAAAACTTCATACATATTTAGATAATCATATAATTATTTATCGTGTAAAGTTTCTGCCTCCTACGTGTAATACTTGCATAGTTTTAATAAAAAATGCATTAAAATAATCAGTTGTAGATATTTTTAAAGTTTCATATCATAAAATCTCATGGCATTCTAACTACCAAAAGGCACCAGGTGGCATATTAACACATTCCTGGAGAGTTTGAAGCCAGTACCTGTATTAGTTTCTGAGTCCTAGCCTGGAAACGATTTTTTTTTTTTTTACTTCTTCATTAGTAAAAAAAAAAAAAAAAAAAAAAACGCTACTCAGACATAGCATTCTGCCAACCTGAGTTCTGGTCAAGAAAAGAAATCTTTACCCCCGTCCAGGAGCCCTGCCGCCCAACTCTATGGACGGACGCCAAATGATCCCAGTGATATCAACATCCTCCTCTGACTTTGTCAGGTGGACGGTAAAAAGTTAGAGGGTCCCCCCCCCTCTTTTTTTTTTTTCCTCTGGCAATCGGGGGAATATCATCGAAGTTCCGCCAAAATTATTAACAAACAAGTAGTATATCCCGAAACATTGCCCTCAGACTTTGGATACAATTTGCCCACATTATTTTGAGATATTTGGGGCGCACACACACACACACACACACACACACACACACACACACACACACACACACACACACACACACACACACACACACACACACACACAGATGATTACATTATCGTCTCGCAATACGGGCGATAATAATACATCACCATAACGCACATCACCATAACACACAGCAAAACATCAAATCCCCCCCAAGGCAAATTACAATGCTTCTCAAAACAACACACCATAGCAAAACACACTAAGACAATGCCATCACAACACAACGCACACCAAAGCACATATACACACACACACACACACACCAAAAATATTCGCTGTTACACACATCATGATATTAATCACGGCACATCACCGTAGCACATATAATCACAACACATCACAACACGCTTCACCGCAACACACTTCACAACATCAACACTGCAAGCGCATTATCACACATCTCCACATCTCACTTCACCAAACTCATCAGCACAACAAATATCACTAAACACACGCATCATCACAGCACACATCATCAGAGCAGACCATACACATAAACTCCACCACGTTATACCACATTCACCAAGCACATCACCAAACACATCACAACACACATGATCACACAACACACATCACCACACGCTCATGCTACCCACCTCACCATATCTTTCTTCACCATAGATCTTTGCTAAATATGAGAACAAATCTCTTTGCACCGGTAAATTGAAAAGTACAGTACAGTATTGTGAACCTTTAGCGATTGCTGGCATAACACTTCCGTAGAGTTTTCCTTTTATGAATACTTGTGCTCGAACTTCTTTTTAGCTTGGCACAATCTTACAATCATGCAATTCTGTCTTCTTGCAGTCCTGTCATCATGCACTCCTACCTTCTTATTACTCTAACTTTATGCAGTCTTGTCCAACAGCAGGTCCAAGTAAATTAATTTTTAACACTAGGCATTCGTGTTACGCGTCCCCACCTTCAAGGATTTTCCAGTTTCATGCTTTCTTGGTCTTTCTGCAGTTTCATACATACCGGGTACGTATCTTCATTTATATGCTTGCTTGTTTCTTCACTTCAATTACTATTGTCTCTTTGGACACCATATTAGCAACATATATTCCTTTCTCTATACTAAACGTATTCTTGTTAACGAAGGAGATTTCGTAGCACATCCTCCCTAGCAACTCCTTCAGCAAATTACACCTTAACAGTATCATTAATGCCGTTTGCTCCTATTTTATATCACCATGATGAGTTTCACTCGTATAAAATAAGATGTCAGTGAGTAAAGGGAAAAATCCACGGCTGAGGAAGAGGTGGTAAGAAGTCTATGCCGTCTGGAATGCAACTAATCTTTACAATCATTATTTCCTCCATCTGCACAAGTATTAGTAAATCAATGTTTCTTCTCTGTATACACACACTGTTAACTTCACATGTTCTTTCATAAAGACAGTTTTAATGTTTTTCTCCTTCATTATACACAGCATTCCTTATATAAGTACGTAAATATTTATGACCACTCGTCCCAGACATCATTCTATTAGCAGTGCTTACTGAGAGTATCATACAGAACTTCAGTTCTCTCTCTCTCTCTCTCTCTCTCTCTCTCTCTCTCTCTCTCTCTCGCTGTACTGTCTTCTTTTTACTAATCTTCCTCCTCTGCTCTTTCCCTAACACGCACTTTACATCTGGATTTCTTTAATCTTCTTCACCTCCTCTCTCCATTCCGACTTGCCTCATCCCTACTTCTCTTATCCCCCTTCTTGTCTCTCCTCCTTCCCTCCCATCTTACCTGCACGCTCTCTCATCTGCGGCAGGTTACTCGTATCTGCACCATCCACGTCACTTTCCTAATATAGCTTTTCTCTCCTGTTCTTTTAGTTTTGCTTGATTTTTTTCTTTTTCCTCTCTGATCCTCCCTTCTTTTTAATCATTCGGCTTTCTCTCGTTCCATCCCTTTTAGCCGACCTCTCTTCCATCCCTTACACAACATCCACGCTTCTCCTTTTCTAACTTCTCTCTCTCCCTTTACCCTAATTGTTTTCAAACTGGCTTCCCCCGTCCTTATTGTAACTCTTTCTATTTTTCTCTCAACCCTTCGAGGTTACTCATCACCCTTTCTTCATCCATGTCTCCCTTTACTTGACTTCTCTCTCCTTCTAAAACCTTCTTTTCTCTTTTTTTTTTCTTCTCTTTTTTTTTTTTTTTCGTCTCCCCTTCTTGACTTACCACTCTCCTGTTCTGTTTTCATCTCTTTCTCACTTCATCCAGGCTTTTCATCTGCTGTAGACATATTCACATCTCTGTCCTCCTGACTCCACTCATTTTGTTCATTTTTCCTTTCTTGTTCTTTCTTTCCCACTTGTTCATCCTCTATTCCCTTCATTCTCATTCTCCCTCTCTCTCTCTCTCTCTCTCTCTCTCTCTCTCTCTCTCTCTCTCATAAATTCCTTTCTATTCTCACGCATCCATCCCATCATTTTTATTATTTTTCCCTTAACCCTGAGTCGTGTGAATGTCCTCAAGTAGCCAATAAAATCGACAGTCACAGTAAAATAGAAATGTAAGTTGTCAGTCAAGTCTACTGGGTCAACGTGGAGAGTCTGTTAACCATTAAAGAATAATTTGTAGCATCGAGGAACTTCATTGAATGTTGGTCAAAGTAACGGGGATATGTTGTCAAGATTTCAGACTTTAATTACCTTTCTATTTCCAAGACAACATATCATCTTTCCATGCTCACCTTTCCATATGACACTGCCTTTAAGTTACCTTTCCATTCTTTTTCTCATGCATTACCCCTTTTTAAAGTTACCCTCTCTCTCTCTCTCTCTCTCTCTCTCTCTCTCTCTCTCTCTCTCTCTCCCCCATTGCTTAATTCTGATATTCAACCTGAAACAGAATCCCATGCCATGAAGCGTGCTTCCTCACCATTTTTCCTGTACTGATTGTTTTTATCGCAGTGAAACAGTATATTCTTTTCTGCAGCCGATGTGTTTATAATTCCCTTTTCCCTCTCGTTAGTCATTCACTCTTTAACCGTTTAGCACAGCGACGTCATTATTTTGTAGTTTTGGTTGCCGGAGAAACGATTTTACGTAGGTAAGGGAAGATCTATCGTGGAAAAGGGATTGATGGAGTTTATATATAACCACATCACCAACAAGCGTCTCTCTCGGACTGAGTACAATCGTCTGGTGGTATGAGGAATATTGCATTAGACTCAGCCATAATGACGAGGTTCTTCTAGTTACATATTCTTTAACCTTACATTTTCTCGTCTGTTTATTTTTGTTTCCCTTTCCTCTCTTGGGCAGTTCATTTACAAACTCGGATATCGCTGCACCATTTCAGAATGATGACGTCCTTTATACATTCTACTCTTGCTACGTACATGCAATTTTATTCATTAGGAAGGTTCTCTCTTTCTGAAGATGTCCACGGAAAGTTTCTAATCCACGCACTGTGGACAGTTACTGCTGGTCTGAATAAAGTAGTTCATCGGTAACCACCATGATGTCATCGTACAGAAGAAGTTAAATTTTTCTTTGTCTGCATCCTGCTCCCAGTCAACCATTTCAGTACAAGAGATCTCACCGAAGTTCAATAAAATCGTCTGGTCGTACCAAGCATATTACAGGAGGGGTTAACATTGGCTGACTAATGACTCCTTCGCTTCGAGGGGTATCCCCAGATCTGCATAAATTCTCCTGGAGGCAGTAAAAATAAAATAATAAAGACCGCTTACTTCCTAATCTTCTCTTACTGTTCATTCCGTTTCATTTTACTCAAGTTCATCCACTATTCTTTTTCATTAATTTTCCTTCCTCCCTCAGCTTTCCGACAGATACTTCCGACAGACGATTTTATTCAGCGTAACTATGCCCTCACAAATTACCTTTCCATTCTCTCTCCCACGCATTACCCATTCTTAAAGTTACCTTTCTCTCTCTCTCTCTCTCTGGCACCTTGCCCATTCTTTAAATTACCCTCCCATTCCCTCTCTTTCACGTTACCTATCGTCAAAATAAACTGTCCAATCTCCCTGCCTCCCCTTATTTCCCCTTTAAATATACTTTCCACTTTGTCTCTCTACCCCATTGTCTTTCCTCTTTCTTCCCTCCCACCCTTTCTCTCCTTCCCCCGCGAACCCAACTCTTACTTTCGTTGCCCCCAGACCGACATAGAAGATGGGAAGTGTGTCGCTTGGAGGTCTACTTGCCCTTTCAGCCTTTTTATTGTCTTAAGACCTATCCTCTTTCTTTTCTTTTCTTTTTTTTCGCTTCTCCAGGTCTTCCTTCATATCTCTCCCTTAATTTTTTATACAGATGTTTTTGTCCCATTTTAGTATTGTTAATTTTACTATACATCTCTCTCTCTCTCTCTCTCTCTCTCTCTCTCTCTCTCTCTCTCTCTCTCTCTCTCTCTCTCTCTCTCTCTCTCAGGGCTTCATTCTGATATTCAACCTGAAACAGTATCCCATGCCATGAAGTGTGCTTCCTCACTCACCATTTTTCCTGTACTGATTGTTTTTATCGCAGTGAAACAGTATATTCTTTTCTGCAGCCGATGTGTTTATAATTCCCTTTTCCTTCTCGTTAGTCATTCACTCTTTAACCGTTTAGCACAGCGACGTCATTATTTTGTAGTTTTGGTTGCCGGAGAAACGATTTTACGCAGGTAAGGGAAGATCTATCGTGGAAAAGGGATTGATGGAGTTTATATATAACCACATCACCAACAAGCGTCTCTCCCGGACTGAGTACAATCGTCTGGGGGTATGAGGAATATTGCATGAGACTCAGCCATAATGACGAGGTTCTTCTAGTTACATATTCTTTAACCTTACATTTTCTCGTCTGTTTATTTTTGTTTCCCTTTCCTCCGTTGGGCAGTTCATTTACAAACTCGGATATCGCTGCACCATTTCAGAATGATGACGTCCTTTATACATTCTACTCTTGCTACGTACATGCAATTTTATTCATTAGGAAGGTTCTCTCTTTCTGAAGATGTCCACGGAAAGTTTCTAATCCACGCACTGTGGACAGTTACTGCTGGTCTGAATAAAGTAGTTCATTGGTAACCACCATGATGTCATCGTACAGAAGAAGTTAAATTTTTCTTTGTCTGCATCCTGCTCCCACTCAACCATTTCAGTACAAGAGATCTCACCGAAGTTCAATAAAATCGTCTGGTCGTACCAAGCATATTACAGGAGGGGTTAACATTGGCTGACTAATGACTCCTTCGCTTCGAGGGGTATCCCCAGATCTGCATAAATTCTCCTGGAGGCAGTAAAAATAAAATAATAAAGACCGCTTACTTCCTAATCTTCTCTTTCTGTTCATTCCGTTTCATTTTACTCAAGTTCATCCACTATTCTTTTTCATTAATTTTCCTTCCTCCCTCAGCTTTCCGACAGATACTTCCGACAGACGATTTTATTCAGCGTAACTATGCCCTCACAAATTACCTTTCCATTCTCTCTCCCACCCATTACCCATTCTTAAAGTTACCTTTCTCTCTCTCTCTCTCTCTCTCTCTCTGGCACCTTGCCCTTTCTTTAAATTACCCTCCCATTCCCTCTCTTTCACGTTACCTATCGTCATAATAAACTGTCCAATCTCTCTGCCTCCCCTTATTTCCCCTTTAAATATACTTTCCACTTTGTCTCTCTGCCCCATTGTCTTTCCTCTTTCTTCCCTCCCACTCTTTCTCTCCTTCCCCCGCGATCCCAACTCTTACTTTCGTTGCCCCCTGACCGACATAGAAGATGGGAAGTGTGTCGCTTGGAGGTCTACTTGCCCTTTCAGCCTTTTTATTGTCTTAAGACCTATCCTCTTTCTTTTCTTTCTTTCTTTTTTTTTCGCTTCTCCAGGTCTTCCTTCATATCTCTCTCTTAATTTTTTATACAGATGTTTTTGTCCCATTTTAGTATTGTTAATTTTACTATACATCTCTCTCTCTCTCTCTCTCTCTCTCTCTCTCTCTCTCTAAGGGCTTCATTCTGATATTCAACCTGAAACAGTATCCCATGCCATGAAGCGTGCTTCCTCACTCACCATTTTTCCTGAACTGATTGTTTTTATCGCAGTGAAACAGTATATTCTTTTCTGCAGCCGATGTGTTTATAATTCCCTTTTCCCTCTCGTTAGTCATTCACTCTTTAACCGTTTAGCACAGCGACGTCATTATTTTGTAGTTTTGGTTGCCGGAGAAACGATTTTACGCAGGTAAGGGAAGGTCTATCGTGGAAAAGGGATTGATGGAGTTTATATATAACCACATCACCAACAAGCGTCTCTCCCGGACTGAGTACAATCGTCTGGTGGTATGAGGAATATTGCATTAGACTCAGCCATAATGACGAGGTTCTACTAGCTAAGTATTCGTTAACCTTACATTTTCTCGTCTGTTTATTTTTGCTTCCCTCTTCCTCCCTTGGGTCGTTTATTTACAAGCTCGGATATCGCTACTGCACCATTTCAGTATGATGACGTCCCTATTCTTGCTACGTACATGCAATTTTATTCATTAGGAAGGTTCTCTCTTTCTGAAGATGTCCACGGAAAGTTTCTAATCCACGCACTGTGGACAGTTACTGCTGGTCTGAATAAAGTAGTTCATCGGTAACCACCATGATGTCATCGTACAGAAGAAGTTAAATTTTTCTTTGTCTGCATCCTGCTCCCAGTCAACCATTTCAGTACAAGAGATCTCACCGAAGTTCAATAAAATCGTCTGGTCGTACCAAGCATGTTACAGGAGGGGTTAATATTGGCTGACTAATGACTCCTTCGCTTCGAGGGGTATCCCCAGATCTGCATAAATTCTCCTGGAGGCAGTAAAAATAAAATAATAAAGACCGCTTACTTCCTAATCTTCTCTTACTGTTCATTCCGTTTCATTTTACTCAAGTTCATCCACTATTCTTTTTCATTAATTTTCCTTCCTCCCTCAGCTTTCCGACAGATACTTCCGACAGACGATTTTATTCAGCGTAACTATGCCCTCACAAATTACCTTTCCATTCTCTCTCCCACGCATTACCCATTCTTAAAGTTACCTTTCTCTCTCTCTCTCTCTCTCTCTCTCTCTCTCTCTCTCTGGCACCTTGCCCTTTCTTTAAATTACCCTCCCATTCCCTCTCTTTCACGTTACCTATCGTCATAATAAACTGTCCAATCTCTCTGCCTCCCCTTATTTCCCCTTTAAATATACTTTCCACTTTGTCTCTCTGCCCCATTGTCTTTCCTCTTTCTTCCCTCCCACTCTTTCTCTCCTTCCCCCGCGATCCCAACTCTTACTTTCGTTGCCCCCTGACCGACATAGAAGATGGGAAGTGTGTCGCTTGGAGGTCTACTTGCCCTTTCAGCCTTTTTATTGTCTTAAGACCTATCCTCTTTCTTTTCTTTTCTTTTTTTTCGCTTCTCCAGGTCTTCCTTCATATCTCTCCCTTAATTTTTTATACAGATGTTTTTGTCCCATTTTAGTATTGTTAATTTTACTATACATCTCTCTCTCTCTCTCTCTCCCTCTCTCTCTCTCTCTCTCTCTCTCTCTCTCTCTCTCTCTCTCTCTCTCTCTCTCTCTCTCTCTCAGGGCTTCATTCTGATATTCAACCTGAAACAGTATCCCATGCCATGAAGTGTGCTTCCTCACTCACCATTTTTCCTGTACTGATTGTTTTTATCGCAGTGAAACAGTATATTCTTTTCTGCAGCCGATGTGTTTATAATTCCCTTTTCCCTCTCGTTAGTCATTCACTCTTTAACCGTTTAGCACAGCGACGTCATTATTTTGTAGTTTTGGTTGCAGGAGAAACGATTTTACGCAGGTAAGGGAAGATCTATCGTGGAAAAGGGATTGATGGAGTTTATATATAACCACATCACCAACAAGCGTCTCTCTCGGACTGAGTACAATCGTCTGGGGGTATGAGGAATATTGCATGAGACTCAGCCATAATGACGAGGTTCTTCTAGTTACATATTCTTTAACCTTACATTTTCTCGTCTGTTTATTTTTGTTTCCCTTTCCTCTCTTGGGCAGTTCATTTACAAACTCGGATATCGCTGCACCATTTCAGAATGATGACGTCCTTTATACATTCTACTCTTGCTACGTACATGCAATTTTATTCATTAGGAAGGTTCTCTCTTTCTGAAGATGTCCACGGAAAGTTTCTAATCCACGCACTGTGGACAGTTACTGCTGGTCTGAATAAAGTAGTTCATCGGTAACCACCATGATGTCATCGTACAGAAGAAGTTAAATTTTTCTTTGTCTGCATCCTGCTCCCAGTCAACCATTTCAGTACAAGAGATCTCACCGAAGTTCAATAAAATCGTCTGGTCGTACCAAGCATATTACAGGAGGGGTTAACATTGGCTGACTAATGACTCCTTCGCTTCGAGGGGTATCCCCAGATCTGCATAAATTCTCCTGGAGGCAGTAAAAATAAAATAATAAAGACCGCTTACTTCCTAATCTTCTCTTACTGTTCATTCCGTTTCATTTTCCTCAAGTTCATCCACTATTCTTTTTCATTAATTTTCCTTCCTCCCTCAGCTTTCCGACAGATACTTCCGACAGACGATTTTATTCAGCGTAACTATGGCCTCACACAGATGTGTTAATGGAGGATATATAAAAAATTCTGGTTTCATGAGTGTCCTGACAGCTATATAAAACTGCCTGAAGGTAGCACGAATCAAACATGAAAGACGTCATCGCATAAAGTTCATTTTCTCGTGCTGCCTTTTATGGTC
This sequence comes from Coenobita brevimanus, assembly GCF_032717465.1. Lineage (NCBI taxonomy): Eukaryota > Metazoa > Arthropoda > Malacostraca > Decapoda > Coenobitidae > Coenobita > Coenobita brevimanus. The sequence goes on along the minus strand of NC_137029.1, from coordinate 17,279,393 downwards.
CCATGTATTCTTTAAAGTGCATTGCCTTCTGCTAATATATATAAATATATATATAAAATTCTAGGGACGTGGGAATGGACTCTCTCTCTCTCTCTCTCATACAAGAGGTTAGTACTCGGATATATATATATATATATATATATATATATATATATATATATAATCCGTTGACTGAGATTAGGCTAAGTCCTACATTTTATCTATTCCTGCAATCGCTGTACGATTCTGTTCAGCTCAGTGAGATAATTCTGGCAGCCAGTGGTTTAATGGAAACCGTTCGTAAGCTAGACAGAATTGTCTGGCGACAACATGAATAAATACAAACGTCGTTATAACTGTAGAAGCGTTACTCGCTTTGGTTTCGCTTTGAAAATATGTTTAGTGTTGCTATTATAGGGTAATTTTTTTGAAGACTTAGGTCGTTTGTAGCATGTCATTCTTAAGCAGTTATTTTGTTGCACATTAATAATCTTTTGTTGATTTCGTTACTTATATGTTGAAAAGATATAATGTACAAGACAGTAATAATGTAAGAGGTACTACGAAGTCTGCCACGGCTGACACACGCCAGGGCTTCCTTTGCCCTCTCGTGTGTTGCTATACCGGTTTTTCTCCTTTTTGACGGTTCTTTCAGTCTGATTATCATAGGACATTCCATGGCACTTCACCCTCAGCGATGTATTTTGCTTATTGTATCTGAGTAATTATTTGTACGTCATTTATATCTGTTTACTGTAATATCAAAATAGTTTCTTTCAGCAATGTTAAACAGGATTTGAAGGTATAATAATGTAAATTATACTGGTGAGGAGGAGGTATTATGAAATATCTAACCCAGGCCCAGTTCGTTTACCAGTATACTAAATGATCTGTTCCATATCTACAGTGATGCCCTTTTACTAGCATATCGCACTTTACTTGTTTTCCTTTTAGATCAGTCCATTTCATGTTGTATGAGGAAATCATAAGTGCCATACCTGTCCTCATACATAATGTGTACCATATTTAAGAGCAAAAAACAATAGAAAATGGCGAGTAGCATATCTTAATAATTCCAGTATAATAAAATTATATATTTTTATATGATGAAGGGATGGAGTGGAGAGATATATGAGAGAGGGGTGTGTGAGCTGGGAGCAAGGCAGTGAAAGGGCGTTGAACAGGGAGACATGGAGACGATATGTTTGCTTCCACCCCTTAGGGGATTGAGGCTCTGCCAATGGATAGACAGTTTTATATTTAAGCTTATTTCATTATTTTGAATGTCATTACCTAAGCTGCCAATACTGTGTTCATTAGGCTTTAGGCAGAAACTAAAGTGATTTTTTTCTTCCATTAAATATTTGTTCTTTCCCAGTAGGCTACAAGTAACTGTACATGGTAGGCCAGTAGAAAATCGGTGATATTTTCTGACAGTAATTTTGGTTCCGCAAACAATGCAAAATGATATAACCAACTCATAAACAGCCAGCAAACAATCAGAATTTCTCTAATACTGGAAAGTGAGTTGATTTAATCCTGTTCCACTTCCAAACAGCAAGTATAATTGCCTCTACATGAAAGTTCTTGTTACACACAAAAAGCGGGTCAGTCAAAAAACAGAAGTCTTCCAGTTATTTTATTATAAAAATAATTTATGGTATTATACAAAACAATCACATTTTATCTATACAAAAATTGAGCCAGTTTATGATGTGGGACAGTGTCCAGCCCCTCTTCCCCCTCCCATATAGAGACATACAACAAACTTCAGACAATTTTTGAATGCCCGATTTGTTCAGAATTGAAACACATAACACCATTTGTGTGATCTCACCAGACGCTTGAGACGCATCAAACTGAATGCGCAGGAAGCCTCCCACTGAGCGCCATAGCTGCATCTAATTGCCTCGGACGAAACTCACAGGACACCTGAGACACATCTCACTGCACAGACGCTTTGTGTGCTGTATGTCAGCATCATCACCACGGTGACCCCAGTAAATGTTTATGAACTCTAACAGGGCACTTCCGATTCGCCAGATTCAACTCGTGTTACTATAAGCATGGTATGCCCCAGTATTAATGTCTATAAATCACTGGTTAATTCCACTTAAGTAGGACGAGCTAGGCGTAATAGCACAGTCATTTGGATGGCTTGTGTGGCCTTAATGGTACCGATACTGCAGCATACACGCACGGAATATCAGGACACTGGGCGCTATACAGCTGTACACTTCGATAAATTCTGACAGTCACTGGAGCAGTTCGACGAGCGCTGAGATGTACGTCTGCGCCATCTGCAGAGTCTCAAACTTTGACAGCTTCTGATCCCCACTGAGAGCCGGAATATGCTCGCGGAGACGGTCGAAGGCGTTGTTGAGTCCATTCATCCTACGCCTTTCGCGTGCATTGGCCGCCAGACGACGTCGCTTCAGTACCTCCCGACCTACCACCTTCGGCGGTCGGCGACGACACTTTCCCTGGCGGCCGCGTGTCACGGCCAGAGAACACTCGGGGCTGTTGAGGTCCGACACAGCGGCGAGGACAGGGTGGGTGGTGCCAGGGGCGCCCCACGACCACGACGATGGCCCCCCTGTTTGACGCCCCCAGCCCATGGAACCCCCGCTCTCCTCGCTCTCACAACTGCTGGTGGGAGAGCAGGCAGGACTTGGACGATCCTCGCAGGCAGTATCCTCCGTCACACACCACTCGCCGATGTCCTGGAAGTCCTGGGGAGTGTTGTAGCACTGTGAGGGCAGAGTATAGGCAATGTTGGCACATGGTGGGCTGGGGCAGGGCAGAGAGCCAGGCAGGGAGGAGTACCAATCCGACACGGACATGCTGGCTGGTGCATGGTCAGCCTAGCGGCTCTGAGTCACCGCGACTCTCAGCTCTGCGGCTCAAACTGAGGCTCACCGCGCCAGACATCCTTTATATGTCTGCGTTGGTCACGTGATACAGCTCACCAATAAGGCGTCAGAGGGTTGTGACCGTGGGCGGGGCGAGAGCAGAGGCGGGGCGAGGAGAGCTCGAGGCGGGGTGGCGAGGTCAGGTGGGCTGCCGTGCCGCCTGCCCAGGTGGCGGCGTGCGTGTGGCGGCCTGGCTCCTGCTGCTGGTAATTGCTGCCCCGGGCTCCCTGTCCTGCCCTGCCCTGCCCTGGCCCGCTCCACCGCCCCTGCCGTGCGACACACACGATGAAGTGCTTCAGCAGGCCAAGCTTCAGAAAAGTAACTTGTGGCAATGCTGGTACCAACTACTTATATATATGTATGTATGTCCATACATACAGACATACATATAAATATGTATGTGTGTATGTATGTATACTTATATATATTTTTATATATACATATATGCATAAAATCAGCCATATTTACACACACACACACACACACACACACACACACACACACACACACACACACACACACATACTCGTATAGAGAGAGAGAGAGAGAGAGAGAGAGAGACTGACAGACAGATAAATATGCAGATAGATATACGGGCTATATATACTTATATTCGGCTGTATAGTGGTATGGGCCATTTACCTCGCATCTTCAGTTTTAATGGTATGTGAGAATGTGTTCTTTATCTCTATATTAATTATTACAAGTAACTGTTTCACTCTTCCGAATATGCTATTAATTTACAAACAAACCATACAGATAGATTTTAACCTACTGTTCATGTTTCTGTTAAGTATTCTGCCGCTAAGGGTTTCCCTCAGCTAAGTAAAATCGTCTGGCAGTATATGCATAAAGTAAAGCATCTAAGTTTGAGTGGGCACATTCATAACCTCTAAAAGGACACCCAGTGTGAAAACCATAACGTATACAAGTCTTTTGCTTGACACTATCTTGTGAGGGGCCGCCTTGGCAAATGGATCTCTATGCGTGTCTGTAACGATCCGTCTTACAAAGACACAACACCAACCTTCCTTACCTAGGCTTCTCTTCCACCCATGTCCATCCATCTACTTCTAGGTCTCCTTCTCCCCCTCCCAAATACCTCACTCTAGAAGTCTGTCCTTGTCCGTCTCTCACTCCTCTAAAGTTGTTATCAATGTAATTTTAATCCACTGAATTCGGGATAGGAGCTTTTATTTAAAATAATCCTGTAAGAATCTAATTGCATACCCATATTTTTACTTCAAATGGGGTTATTATAATATAACCCCCCCTCCACACACAATTATCAATGTTCATTCACTGAAATGGAACACCTTTATCTCCTAGACCATTAAAATGAAATAAGTTTATCCCAGATCTAGTACACCATAAACAAGTATCTGTTTGTGACACTTTTGCCCTATAGCTTTCTTTTATCGTGCGTACTTTTTAATTTGTCAGACAACTGAAATATGCATTTCTTTTACCACGTGTTGAAGCCAAAAAAGCAAAAGCTCATATAGGTTGGTAAGAACCCCTCCCTCCTCCTCCCCCCCAAAAAAAAAAAAAAAATACAAATGAGCGTCCAGCAAGTGGCTGCGCCTCACCGGACGGAGGACGAGGAGCTCAAGAGTAGAAGTGTCCGGCCTAAAGTCGGACGTGTGGCCACCCTATTCTAAGCAACCTTGGCGTAACCAGGTCTTGACGGCCGAGGGGGATGGGGGACAAGTTGGAGTCAAGCCTTATTTTGGGGTGAAGAGGGCTCTACTAAATAATTATGTCCTCATATTGAACAATCTGATATTTCAAAGAGGGGGGAGAGGGTGTGACTGAGGGAGGCCCGGGACCTCCCAGCCCCCCCTGTACTGTATCTACTCCACTGCTGAGGGGGGGGGGGAGGGTGTGACTGAAGGGGCTCGGGCCCCCCCAGCCCCCCTTGTATCTACGCCACTGCTTAATGGTTTAAATCCTATATACGATGCATTAAGTGGCCACTTGAGGCGGCGACGTGTGTGTGCGGCAGCAGGTAATGAAACATACAAAATCGCAGAGCTTATTGGAAGTTTGTTCGATCTGGTGTCAGTAATAAAAATCACTTCAAAGAGGCCGCGTACACACCACGTGTTTTTCTTGTGCTCTGTTATTAGTACTTTTGTGTTCGCAATTCTCCTCTCGCTGATTCTTGATTCTAAACCGCGACCCTCTTCTTAGTCGCTTTGTGTCGTAGTAGATCTGTTGTTACCAAAGATTTTGTGATAATGTATGTGAGACTTTTTTTCGAGTGGTATTTGACTCCAGTGCCTTTGTTACTTTTATTCTATGTGTACTGGTCAGATATTATCTTAACTGTGTGCTGATTTTCGTTTTTATTTTAATTCTGAGTAACTTCAAAACATTTGATGACGCCTTATCATGCCTTCCACCGATCGTTTTCTCTTATACTCTTCAAGCCAAGTAAATCATTCTCATTTTATTAGCGTTGATACCAAATGATTTAATTCAGCTCTTGAAAGACCCCTTTATCGAAAGGAGGGTTAATGAAGCCTGTATCTAACCTCATCAGTTCGAAAAGATTCTTCGATACTGAACAAATTCATCAGGTGGTAGCAAAAATAGAATATAAAAGACGACACCGTATTGAAGGGGTCAATCATTCTCCCCAGCCCGTCTTCCTATACATATTACTTACTATATTTTTTCATCATTATCCTGCCTTCCGCATGATCTCTGTCCCCAGGCTTCCTTCCATCCATTGCTATATATCCTACATGATCCTTGTCTCCATGCTTCCTCCATCCATTGCTATATCTTTTCATCATTATCTTACCTTTCACCATCTCCTTTCCTTCGCCTTCTTTCTTCATCATCTCCACCCCGTCTCTTTCTCCCTTCCGATTCCCCTACTCACGTTCCAAATACTATTCTTTACCCATAAAGCTCACTTTACCCATGAAGGTCACTCTTCGCTTCCTTGCCTCCTCATCCTCAATACCGTACCTTCTCACACAGCCGCTCCTACCAAATAAGGCCGTAAATCTTAACCTGCACGAGTAATTGAATTCTTACGTCGGCAGTTTCTGTCAAACAACAGATTATCCGAACCACTCCATACTTCACAGCGATTATCCTTTCGTATAGCCGCATTTTCCATAACTAATTAATTATTCATGAATGGGTTACAGCTCACTATGAAATACTGTCCAGGGAGCAGGACTGTGTATTTCCTCTCTCCTGCTAAATATTTTTATCACCGATGCGTAAACGATATTCTTAAAAAGTTACGTAGAGACAGACCGAGTTAACAGGCTCTTTCCGTTTCCTTCTCAAAGTTATTTATCACCCGAATGTTAAAAGTAATGAAGAAATGCAGCTATCTGTTGCTGCTGTGTGGAACAAAAGAGAGAGAGAGAGAGAGAGAGAGAGATTAACCTATCATGTACGGCGGCAATGCATATGGAAAAATGGATAGATTACTGGGATAGTAATTATAGGCAAAACAGGCACACTGAAATACTTCTGCTTCCATTTGGTAAGTAATGCGTCTTTTATCGGTTTAACTCTTTTAATGTAATGATTTTAAAAAGAATCTTACTTTGCTGCCTCCAGACGATTTTATTCAGTTTATTGGAGAGGTTAGATGTAGTCTTCATTAACCCCTCCAATACTGGGCTTCTTTCTAAGGCTCAAGATAATCGTTTATGAGCGGCATGATTTCAGTGGAAAAATGCATCATAGGATTGAATAGGTTCAGGAAACAGAGCTATTTTCAGGTTTATGTGGAGAAGTGTCAACTGTCCTCTATGTCAACCATCAGGAAGAATAATAATACTGCAATCCGGTATGACTGTGAACCTGAGACAGCTCTTGGTTTATATATTTTACCGGTACGTAACTTATTTCACAGATCCTTTCCTTTACAAAATGCAGATATCTCATGCTTGTAGCCTACACCTTGTTAGTAGTATGATGCACAGTCCACAAACTCTGTTAAGACAATAAGAGGCGCGAAGTAGCGCCCTTCATCCGGTGGGTAATTTGTTGAGCTTTACCAGGCCGCCCCTCCAAACTCTATATTACCCAGGAGTCTCTCAAACCAGAACCACCCGACAAACAGGGTCCGGCAGAGTGATTTAGGGGCACAAGGCGAGAAAACTCTTTACTGTCCAACACTGAATACTCGATAAATATGGACAAATCTTTAATATATTCAAATTGGCCCGAGGATGAATGTGGTCCATTAGTTTGCGCTCTCAGGGATAGGTAGCCATTGGTCAGAAGTGATGGAGTGGCTGCGTCGTGAGGACTTAATTCCCTGTCTGTCCTACTGACATTATTTCGTCCTGATTCCTTCTGATTTTCTGCGTGCTGCCGAACACCGTGTCAGTCGTTAACGTTAGCAATCATGATCTATACATGGTATAAGTATGATCCACTTAGACTTGTTCATATTGCTTACAGTTCGTTTTTGGTTACTAGTGATTGACTTACACATCATGTTGAAGTTCTTCAGTTCTGTTCAACAAAGAATTTGCCGTTTCGTTACTTCGTGTGAATATAATGACATGAAAAGAGCAGATTATCAAATACTACAGGTGTACTGTCGCTGGTTAGGAATAATTGACTGTGTCAGGAACAGTAACATTGTACAATAGGTAAATTTATCCATAAATTATATATATGCTTCAAAAGTTTTTAGAGCTGCTTTATGTAATCTAAATTATATGAATACAGACGACAATAACAGGTCCTTCATTAGCCAGGTACAGAAGCCACACACTTCCATCATGTCATTATCAGAAACCATACTCAAGTTCATCAAAAGCGCCTTGTGCCAAACAAACGAGCCATCTATTCACACAGTTTGGACAACGAATCAAACCACGTATTCTGGAGGGGGAAGGGGGTAGTTATGATGCGTGGTACTGAGATATCAAGGCTTGTGTTTGAAACAGCATTGTATATCAGATGAAGGTGACCATAAGACTTCCATGGACACCCATCAACGTACAGTAACAAGGCATTCTTGGAATCATTCACCCTCTCTTGGTTGAGATAACCCTAATAATCTATTCCAGTTAATGCAACATTATTTAAATTAGAAGAGTTATTATAGGAGCATGAAGGTGTTCATACAGGCGCCATTAAATCTCGTAAGATTGACAGTTCTAATAATCTATTCCACCTAACACTAGACGAATTTCTTTGGTTGAAAGTAAGCACAAAAGCAGGTGAGTGTCCACTGATTTATATATATATATATATATATATATATATATATATATATATATATATATATATATATATATATATATATATATATGGAGCCTCTGTGATACAGTGGTACAGTGTGTGTTTCGTAAACAGGTGAACCAAGGTTCGCGCCCCGCTAGGGTAATAAACTTTGGGAGTGTTCACCTGGCCACGTACTGCATTGGCGGACACAAGGGGTGCTGTGGTTGAACCAGTGTCGCTTACTGTAAAGTATGCTTGCACCCAGTCGGCTTGCGCGGGCCGATTACACTTGGTTCACAGACTACACACACATCCAAAGCCACTACAACACTACAATTACACTTACAAGCACTTCTCACCCTACACACAATCTCTACCAGACAGCCTAATGCACTTGGTAGAGATACATTGGCTGTATCGTCCCGACTTCGGTCGGGATAGGCCGGTCCTGCAGTGGATACTCAAACGGCTGATGCTGATGAAATATATATATATATATATATATATATATATATATATATATATATATATATATATATATATATAATCAAAGTAAACCATTCCAAACTTGAGAGAGAGATCTGTGATAGGTTCTTGTGTTGCATTTATGACGTACCTTGTGGCACATTTCTTTGTTCATCATTATATTGCTGTAAAGGGGTAAATGACAGAGTACGCAGTGCCGAGAGATCTCAGTTTTTATCGTTATGGCAGATATGAATGTTGTATCCTACGAACGCCTCACGGTGACACATCTCGGTAGCCTAATCACCAGAGCCCCCTGGTCCTCTCTACAAGGTCTGTGTTCCAACCTCCAGTGAGAAAATACGCAGATCATGCTCTCTTTCCTGTAAATTTCTAACCTAACTTAAGAGAGGCTTATCTTATACATTCTTCCTACGTAGGGGTGGTTCTGTTGTGAATCACTCATGGGCTGCCCAAGACCGCTGACGCTTATATAATTATAATACATATGCTCTTCGCACACCTGCCATTTAACATCAAAGTAAACCATTCCAAACTTGAGACAGAGAGAGAGAGAGAGAGAGAGAGAGAGAGGGGGGAGGGAGGAAGCGTCATTTTCCTCGTCATTTTTCTTGGTCCCTTCAGATCTCATACCGGTTAAATCCTTCATCTTTCTTCTCAGATTGCTGTTAATTTATATTTCCTGCACAGACTTTACCAATACTAAATCGTTCACAATAATAATCTGCCCTGTGCACTGCGGCACTTAATTCATTCTTCTCCGTCCATCCACCCATCATCCATTTTTTTTTTTTCTGTACCAGGAGCATAAAGGCACAAGGTTAGGCTACTCAGTCATGAAATTAAAGGTAAAGCCTCGTACACACCAAGATACAAAGTCGCGCAACATTGCCTCAGGACTGTCTCGCATCTGTCTCAGGAAAATCTAAATTTGTCTCGCAACAGTCGCTAGACACTGTCTCGGGGTCACGTACACACCGAGATACTTTATCCAGCAAAAGTCGCGCGACAATGTCACTAGACTGTTGCGCGACTGTCTCAGGAAAGTCCAAATCTGTCGCGGGACAGTCGCGCGACAGTCCAGGGACAAGATTTCGGCTGTATCTTGTCTCCCACTAGATATGAGAGACAGGATACAAGTTCCTCGATGCGGAGGGGTTTGGCAACGGATGACGGATTTTTTTATTTTATTTTAGGTTCGCATTTAAAAATGCACGCCTCCTGCTATGAGGAGTCAGTATTCACATAATTTAACACTATTTATGCATTACAGTTGTACCATACATTGAATAATTATATGTATATGGTCGATACTATATATTTATAGAGTATGTTTATATACTCTGATTTTGCATAAAAGTTATACATCATCGTTGAAAGATTATACTGTATGTATAAGGGTCTGTCCTAATAATAATTATGGTATATTTACACGTTTTACATACATCGTTGAAAAATTATGGGTACGTATATGGTTCAGTCATGACAGTTATTAGCTTTAGTGATTCCTCTGTTGGTTTTGGCAATTATTCACACACACACACACACACACACACACATATATATATATATATATATATATATATATATATATATATATATATATATATATATATATATATATATATATATATATATATATATATATATATATATATATATAGGTGCGGGCGCTCACCATCCACTCACTCGATGTAGTGCTGCTCTCGGGTGTCTGCCCTTTCCTCTCCTCCATTCTTCTTTCCTTCCATCCTCTTCTGTGTTTCCTTCATTCTTTCCTCGTCTTTCTGCCTACGAGTGGCTTTACACTCCATCTTCTCTCTTTCATTCCTTCATTCTTTCCTCTTCCTTCTGCCTGTGGGTGACTCTACACTGAGTGACAAGCCAAAAGGTGTCCTGTACACCAGGAAACCATTTCCTACGCTGGGTGGTAACCATATAACCACATTTTGGCGCCTGGTGGTTTAGTGAGTAAATACGGCGCTCGAATCGGATTAAGCCGGTGAGGGTTTATATCCAAGGGAAATTTGGGGTTTGTTGCTGACGTAATGCCACTCAGGGATGAGTGAGGCTGGTCACTCTCATCTTAAATGTCAGGACCAACTTGATTAGTCCCGGGCTCCTATGCTCCTCATGGGGCACTGTAGGATTGGGTGATGAATGAATGAAATGAAATATACATACCGGGATATACGGTATATATATATATATATATATATATATATATATATATATATATATATATATATATATATATATATATATATATATATATATATATTCGTCCATAAATGTATATCTTCACATGTACATTTTGCCTGTGACTGGTATATCATTTCTTGAGTTTAATATGATAAATGTTGGTTGTAAACAGATACTTCAAAATTCACGAGGTGGATGGTTCAATCACGGAAGCGCTACAAAGTCGCTGGACTGTCTCTCAATTGTCTAGCAACAGTCCAGCGAGAAAGTAGCAGAAATGTCTAGCGACCGTCTCGCAACAGTCTCTAGACAATCCAGAGACAAAGTTGCCTTGTCTCCGGTGTGTCTCTGGACTGTCGCCCGTCTGTATCTGGACTGTCTCGCAACAGTCGAGATACATAGTCGCTCGACTGTCTCTAGACTTTGTATCTCGGTGTGTACAAGGCTTGAGTGTGACCAACGTCACTCATCTCTGAGCGGCACTGTGTGAACACTAAACCCAACCATCCCTAACTCGTATGGAAACCCTTATAGGTTCCATCCTGTTGGAGCACCTTAACTCACTAGACAACCCGGCGTCATTTGCCACAGGAAAAGGTTTCTTAGTTTAGAAGAAACCATTTGGTTTGTCACTCAGTGTACAGTCACTTGAAAACAGCATTACATCGACTGAGTGGATGATGGGCGTTCCAACCTACCACAGTGCTTGTCAACTACATGAAGATTATTACACATTGGTTTAATCTACTTTCGTTGCATTACGTACTTGAGGTTGAAATGTTTCCCTTCCCTGCTCGTTTTAAATATTGTATGTTTTCACCAGTTTCATCTCTTCGTTGAAAACTATTCCTTCCGGCGTTTTTACACCAACCCTATTATCGATATATCTCTAAAGATGGATAAGATAGATATATCTCATTTATTTTAGATCTCTGTGAAGTTTTCATATCTCCACTTCCATCAGTCTCTCTCGCGACCGACTGCACACAACGTTTCTGAAAATATTTTGTTTATGCTACGCTTCTAGCAACCTTCAGCTGTATTTCCGGTGACTTAGGATATGCCGCAGCACCTCTTGCTTACCTATTTATTGTGCATATTTTAAAGTAAATTAATTCCTCTGGTATGTAATTTAAGCTTTTTATTTTTATTTATTTTTATTTTTTTTTAAGGGATTAGGCTGCATCTGCAACATACAGAGGGTTATTAAGGTGGAATAAGCAAAATATATCGCTGATGAAGAGGGGCAACGAGATCTCCTACAACTACGGTTGATTATGAGATTATTTCTGGCTTACAACTTCATTCTTTGTCTTTCTGCCAGCTGTATCTTAACCCATTCAGTAACATGGTACTACCATTTATATTTTACTATTCCCAACAGAAGGCTATTTTTTTACAGCTTAGGAAAGACCTCTCGTTATGATAGGATTAGAAACAATTTTTATTAATACCATCAGACAATGACAATATTTCTTTGTTATTGTTGTCACCCAATACGAGTCTCATCGCAGCTTACGATGGAGTTCTTGTAGTGAAATGAATAATGTCTGTTTTTTTTATTTCCACCAACACATTCCTTTTTTAATAATGCTGTATCTGCTAACTGAATTTACTCTGTCATTATTGCCCTCATTGCATAACTTCGCATGTTATTCTTTTTCATTCCTTGAATGACCTAACCCCATCTTCAGTTAAGTCTTGTTACTTCCAGATTTATTTTTTCCAGCTAATGAGCGACTTTTAAAAGTACAAGGATTACATATAGCCTTCATTAATCCTTGCTCTAGTAAGGTACCCTTCAAAACTGAATAACAAGGATAAATGCAAAAACACACATCTTCGTAGAAGAGCATAATGTGTAATGTGCAAATTACACAGACGCGTGTGGGCATACACATATTGCTGTCCGAAAGGGCGAGAACTAAATCTCGAGCTAAGGGAGTGAAAAGTTTGTTTTCTTGATTTTCGGAAAACAGATTTGACTATATCTGGTAGGCAGTGTATCCATCATCCACTCACTCGATATAGCACTACTATCAGGTGACTACGGAGAGCGACAAGCCAAATGATTTCTTGAAGCCAAAAAAAATAATTACAAAGTTGGATGGTAACCATGTCACCAAATACCGTCTGGTGGTGGCGCTGACAAGGACCTTGCACAAGGTGGCACTTTTGCACCCTGGATGGAGCTGCTGCGGTGTCCAAACGGGAGTCAAACTTCTTTATATTCCCCAGCACCTCGCCGAGGGAAGGACCCTGGTCCGGTCTTGGTGAGGTCTCTGTCTACCAGACAGGGGGTCCCCTATCCCTACACTGGAGGAGTAGCCTGTAACACCAGTTGAGCAGGACAGTACTCCCAAGATGGATGAAAAGCTGATGACAGGGAGAGCTGGAGCTCCCGCTTTATCAGCCCTCGGGACTAGTTCCTGACCATCCCCCTTTGCTGAACTTTTTCAGTGTTTTCAGTAACACAGAGAGTAGGCCAGCATGCTCTCCAATACAAGTTTCTCTATCAACACCAAACTACATGCACATTACACACTACACTTCCTTTTCACAATTAAAAAAAAAAAAATGCGTCTAATAACCAAGCCTCGGGAGTCCCTGGGGGGGGGGACCATAAATGTCCCCATCTTCCGCCCCTCTCCTGGTGATGACTCAGCGAGCTGCCTGGAACCACTGTCTGACTCACTTCTTTTTCATTTCTGCAACATTCACTGCCTTTCCTCAAAATTTTGCTCTGTTGAACACCACCTCTCCTCCTTTACACATCACCTTCTCCTATGAGACTCAGCTGTTTGAGGCAACTGATAGCAAACCATTCTCTGTATCCTCCTACTTTCTCTATATTCATTTCAAAGCCAAAGGTGACTTGTGTATATATACGCAACGACTTTTCTTGCTCTCGTGTTCCTGAACTTGATTCTTCTCAATTCCCTACTCTCTGGCTTCGGCTTTCCTGTCATTGTCTGACTAAATATATCTGTGCTATTTACTTATCCTCCAATTCTACTGACTATGAACAATTCTTCGACTATCTTACTTCTACGATGGAACACATCCTATCCATTTCTCCTTACTCTGAAATCTCCATTCTAGGAGATTTCAATGTTCACCACCACCTTTGGCTTTCCTCTCCTTTTGCTGATCCACCTGGTAAACAAGCTTACATCTATGCTATCCTTAATGACCTAGTGCAGCTTGTACAGCACCCTGCCCATATCCCTGACCACTTTGGAGAGAGCTCCAACATACTTGACCTCTTCCTCACAACTAATCCTTCTGCTTACACTGTTAATCTTTCTCTCCATTGGGCTTCTCTGATCACAACCTTATTACCTTAACTCATATCACCTAGTCCCAGTGGCCTGTTTTCCCACAATCCGTCCATCCACCTACACACCCACCCATCAACGCACATACCCACAACCTTACTCAATACAGAATGTCTCAAAAGTAGGATGACACAAACCCGTCTCTTGCCTTGTCCTACAGGTAGCCCCACCACCCACCCCACTTAACCAATGCACGAACGCTACTCCACCCCACTTAACCAGCCCAACAATCCTTTTTCTCCCTCTCACCCACCCACTACACCTAATCCGCCCGTGAAACAACCAGCCTACACTAACCAATTCACCCACCCAGTCACCAACCGACCAACCCGCATACCATGCTCCACAAGTCAGGTACTTGCAATTCAACACACACACACACACACACACACACACACACACACACACACACACACACACACACACACACACACACACAGAGGCGGGGTGGATTTCCTTACACGAAAGATGAGTCTCACCGCTTAACTCAGTTTGTCGGTAGAAAACAGTACCGAGTATTTACAGGGAGTTTGCCAGGCAGTAGATAAGGGGTTTCATTCCGGCTACATACACATGATTTTATGCGATACGAGTAAATAAGGTGCTCGAGCTAAACAGGGAATTTTTCCGTTGGCTGATGATGGAGTTCAATCCCAGGATAACGTCTCGTCAGGCATAATGAAAGATGGGTTTTATTCTGGGTAACGCCAGTTGACTTTGTCAAATAATTTGGCAGGCCGCGAAACTTCTGTTAAATGCCTTATGTTCGATTTTTTTTTTCTCTGGTGGTTGGCACTTGGAGATTTTTGGCAAACTCATGAGTATTTTTCTCATTAACTGGATATCTCTCTCTGGACAGAGAGGCAAATTAATTTCTTAAGCACAGTTTTTTGTTAAATCAAGAGCATTTATCTCCTAATTCATTAATCCAACGAGAGCAATCCTTAAAAAAAAAAAATTATCACAAAGCAAGGCAAGTTCTAGTGACATGGAAGAAATATTTACACTGTGGCCTGTGTTCAATGGATTACAGGAATCCAGGATTTCTCATCCCTTGCATTTTCCTGTGCCAGTCTGCCTCCACCTCATTATTCCAAAATTCACAGGCGCCCACCATACACGCTCTCTCTCTCTCTCTCTCTCTCTCTCTCTCTCTCTCTCTCTCTCTCTCTCTCTCTCTCTCTCTCTCTCTCTCTCTCTCTCTCTCTCTCTCTCTCTCTCTCTCTCTCTCTCTCTCCTGTTAACAAATGAATGTTTCGAACTTATTCACTCTGTGTTCGCTGGTTCAAACCTACAGGAAGTCGTGGAGTGGAACCAAATATACATATTTGTCACTTGCTTGGCTCTATACGAGGAACAAGTTATTAAATAATCAGTATGATATATTCGTGTTATCAGAGTCAAACCTTCAAAGTAAATAGTACTATTGCTTTATCCATTAGTACAAGCCCAAAGCTGAAGGGATATTTTTCGACAGAAATGCATCGAAGGCAACTTCTGTGCTCGTGAATACGACGCTGCCACATACACGGGTTGGCTGGACGAGGGTGGCTAAGAACTCCTGGCCGCAATAGTACATCAGAACTCAAGAGGAAAGACAGCAGCCTTGATGTTAGCTTTATTGAAAATTATGAGGATCCTGCCTCTTGGCCAAAAATTCTTTCCACAGCTCAGCCAGATTTTCTGGTCACAGTGGGTCCACATAAGTTAGATTTGAACAATGAATTCCCCAAAGATGCAGCAGGCATGAAATTTTCAAATTCCTACCTGCAGCGCAAATTATCAAATGGGGAGGTGATACATAGAAAATGGCTGGTGTATTCAGTTAGAAAAAATCAGATGTTTTGTTTTTGTAAGTTTTTTTTCCAGTGTTAATGTCACGCTGTCCTCTGATGGGTTTCATGACTAGTCCAGGGCTAGTGTGCGTTTAGTTGAGCATGATAAGTCCAGTGGTCACTTGCAGGCAAGTGTTCAATGGTTTGAGGCTGAGTAAAGACTAAAGAAGGGTTGCTCTTTGGATTCAATTCATCAGCAGCAAATCAATGATGAAAAGCTACGGTGACAAAATGTTTTTCAGCACCTCCTTGCTATTGTTCAGTTTCTCTCAGAACATAACATGGCTTTCCGAGGATCTGCTGATAAACTCTTTGAACCTAAAAGTGGTGATTTTCTTGGCCTAGTCCACCTGATTGCCGAGTTTGAACCTGTCATGCAAGAACACCTGTGACGAATCAAGGATGAAGAGATCCATGATCGTTACCTTGGCAAGCGTATCCAGAATGAGTTGATTCAGCTGATGGGTAACAAAGTCCAGAAGACCATTATTGGCCGTATAAAGGCCTCAAAATACTTAGCTGTTATACTTGATTGTACTCCAGATGTTAGTCATAAAGAGCAGTTGTCTCTGACAATTAGATATGTACCTGATGGCTCCACTGTTCCTGCTGGAATATGTGAGCATTTTATTGAATTCACTGAGGTGAAGGAAAGTACAAAAAAGTCTCTTTGATGTTCTTCTTGACAAGTTAGTGACACTGGGTTTAAATTTACAAGATATCACGGGCTAAGGCTATGATGATGGTGCTAACATGAGAGGCAATAAGTCTGGTGTTCAGGCTCGTCCTTTGGAAATGAACCCAAGAGCTTTCTTTTCACCCTGTGCATGCCACAGTTACAGTTTGTTGCTGGAGGATATTGCCAATACGTGTCCAGAGGGAATGACCTTCTTTGGTATCCTTCACAGGCTGTATGTCTTGTTTTCTGCTTCAACTCAGAGATGGGCAGTTTTCACAAGACATATTAAGGACTTGACTGTGAAACCTCTCAGTGAAACCAGATGGGAATGTCGTATTGACAGTGTCAAAGCTGTGAGGTACCAAATTGTTCAGTTTTATAATGCCTTAGTGGATATTGCTGAGGAAACAAATGACCCCAAAGCTCGCAGTGAGACTATGTTACTATGCAGTGAGCTTCAAAATTTCAAGTTCATTATTTCCATAGTATTTTGGTATGCTATCCTCTTTCAGGTCATTAACAGCTACAGGGTGAGGTAGTTGAACTTTCTGTTGCAGTCAAAAGCATGGAGAGAACTACTGCATGGATGCAAAAATACAGAACTGATGGATTTGACAATGCTCTAGCAGATGCAAAGGAGATAGCCAAATGATAAGGACATTGAACCTGTCTTTAAAAAGAACAGAATTCGTAGAAAGAAACGAACATTTAATATGAAGCTCAAGATGAGCCAGTTCAGAGTCCACAAGAAAGTCTCAGAAATGAATGTTTCAATCTCATCCTTGATAGAGCAATTTCATCCATGGGACAAAGATTCCAGCAGTTGAAGTCACATGATGCTTTGTTTGGTTTCTTATTTTCTTTCCACAGCCTTACCAAAGTAGAAATGAAAGTGCATGCAGCCAACTTGGAGAAAAGTCTCACCGTAAATGGCACCTCAGATATTGATGGTTACATGTTAGCAGAAGAAATGGATGCTCTAAAGTCTGTTATTCCAGAGGAGATCGCTTCCCAGCCCTCCGAAATCTTAAGCTTCCTTTCTAAAAGGAACAGGTATGTAATTTCCCAAATTTTTGGATTGCCCTGAGGATGTTGCTGACTATTCCTGTTACTGTGGCATCAGATGAAAGAAGTTTTTCCAAGTTGAAGCTTATTAACCCCTTAACCGTGGGGTGTCACTTTCGTGACGCTTGGGAGCAAGGGATCATACCGTGGGGCGACACTTTTATGAGTCTGTGTTATTTTGAATTCGCCCAGGCTTTGAAGTGGTGGCTTGTATCATCTATCAGTACTGCCAATGTCCAACACTAGTCAGCACTCCTAATCTCATCTGTACTCCCATCCATTGTTGACAATTTAGCCATTTCTCCTCGTTCTTGACTCCCCTCCCTACCTCCCCTCCATTACCCTATCCTCTCGCCTGCCCGGCCATGCTACGCTAAGTAAATCTTCCCTGGAATTTTTCACTGATTCCATCCATTGAAATAAGCCCTATGCCCTATTCTTATACCAAATAATATATACAAGAAAGAAATAAGGTAAGTGAGAGTGCCATACACCTAGAATTGGCTAATTATCACCTGACAACACCTCATGTGCACTCGTTCGCTAATTTTCGCTGTTTATTTCCCCTTGAAATATGCCGTATAATTATTTTAGTAATACAAATATATATAAGAAAGGAAGGGAGAAGCCTAAGTGATATTTACATTCACCTGGAACTACCTAATTATTGCAGGCCACCACACTGTATTCTACGCTAAGTAAATCATCCCTGGAATTTTCCACTGATTTCATCCATTGAAATAAGCCCTATGCCCTATTCTTATACCAAATAATATATACAAGAAAGAAATAAGGTAACTGATAGTGCCATACACCTGGAATTGGCTAATTATCACTTGACAACACCTCATGTGCACTCGTTCGCTAATTTTCGCTGTTTGTTTCCCCTTGAAATATGCCGTATAATCTATTTTCATAATAAATATACATATAAGGAGGGAAGGGAGACGCCTAAGTGATATTTACATTCACCTGGAACTACCAAATTTATTATGTATTGTCATGGTTTCCTGCCAATCATTTCATTGCTATATATTAGCAGGTCTCATAGGGCTGAAGTTGGTAGTATTGCACCTACCCTAGCCAGGCGGCAGGAGGCCACCACTATCAGTTCACTGGCGTCTTTGAAAGTGAGAGTATGTCTGATTTGCTCCTGCTACCTTCCGCTGCTTTATAGCCCCATGCAAAGGGCCCTGTGACCTTTACCCCCTACTAAACCTCGTGTGGAAAGAGGTAAAGGGCTGACAATTGATAAAGAGTGACTATGATCTTTTTATTGAGTATAACAGTGCAAGTGGAATTGTAAATAAAGTGTAAATAATGTGTAAACAGCAAGAAAACAATGAATGTAAATATAAGTGAACAGTGGAAAATAGTTTTATAAGTTACTTCAAGTGACAGTGCATAACACAGTGTAAATAAAATAGAAATGTAAATAATGTAAATAAAGTAGAGAACGTAAATAGAAATGTAAATGAGTGGTATTATAAGAATATGAGTATATATACTAGGAGTAATGAGAGTGAAAGTTTCACTCTAGCATGTATGAATACTGTGAGTTATGAAAGTGAAGGTGAAAGTGACATTCACTCTCAATGCTAGTATACAGGACGAGAAAGTGAATGCTACGTATTTTACTGAAAGAAATTGAATCCCTACAGTGACAATAAACTACTATTACTGAAGGAAACTTATGGATAAAGACTGTAGATATATATAAGTGTTATATAGTAACAGAAATATAAACTGTGAGTGTTTTTATGAATAATAGACAACACTAGCGGCAAACGATCGGAAGTCGGATGGTCATACGCCCTCGCAATTTTCATTGCTTTCACCGTGTATTTTGGGGGGAGTATGGATTCCAAACTATTTGAGAATCATAGATTAGTGTTTCTAGTGATAATATCAGGCTGTGGTAATCATATTACGAGTTGTCAGGAAGTGTAAATTGGAGACTTCGTTACCGAACTTCAGAGGTCTCCACAAGTCCTACGGTACTCAACGAAGGCTCAACAAACACCCAAGGAGAAAGCTGAAGGTATGTGCCATAAGTATATGTGATTTTAATATTCTAGGATTAATAACTGATTTTTGGCAAATATTTTTAGAGAGTCTGTCGGAGCGCGAATATGCCCGCAGGAGCCACAAGTCAAAGCAAAACAAGCCCGCCGTGTAAGGGTTAAGACATATCTGAGGTCAACAATGACACAAGATTGTCTAAATGGCCTAGCCATGCTTTCAATTGAAAATAAAGTCTCATCTCAGCTTGACTACAATGAAATAATCAGAGACTTTGCAGGCATTAACCCACCTTGTGCCAGCTATTATTAGCCCTATGGGTCGTCTCCATGCCGGCCATGTGTTGACCTTTTTTTATTGGCTAAAATGATAGATTTTGATGTGAAAAAACGAATTTCACTATTAACCCTTTAACCGCGGGCATTGTTTTGCCCCGACTGGCCTCTCCCGCGGGGGTTCCAGCCAAAATGTAAACAAACTTTAAACCTTTATAACTCTGCACAGAATAAATCTAGAGCAAAAAATAAGGTACCATTAGAAAGTACTAACCTTCGGCTATGCAATGATGTAGGTTTCATGATTTCGTTGACTATCACTGGATGGGCAGTGCCATTAGAATTGAGCGATCTAAAATCACCATTTTTCGCTCACACATCATTACCAAATGCCAACCTCATTCTGATAATAATACTATAAACATATATGAACACTGCACATACGATAAACACCCACTCTGTGTTCACTGAGGCAGGTAAAAGGCACTGTAATTGCCCGCACTTCACTACCACATCAGCGGTGTTGTAATCACTATTTTTCGCTCACACACCATTACCAAATGCCAACCTCATTCTGATAATAATACTATAAACATATATGAACACTGCACATATGATAAACACCCACTCTGTGTTCACTGAGGCAGGTAAAAGGCACTGTAATTGCCTGCACTTCACTGCCACATCAGCGGTGTTGTAATCACTATTTTTCGCTCACACACCATTACCAAATGCCAACCTCATTCTGATAATAATACTATAAACATATATGAACACTGCACATACGATAAACTCCCACTCTGTGTTCACTGAGGCAGGTAAAAGGCACTGTAATTGCCCGCACTTCACTGCCACAGCAGCGGTGTTGTCACTCACACAGCTGCACAGATACTGATGCATGTTTGGTCAAGGGTGGGGTGGGGGACCCAGGGGGTGGGAGGTGGGGGGCACGGGGGGTGGGAGGAGGGAGGTGAGGGTCGGCTGGAGTGAAAGAACTTAATAGCTACTCTCCCTTGAAACAATTGGCGGACGGAAAAAACGTGCGGTATTCAAAATATTCACAAACATTCGAGAATGACACCTGCGGTTTGGTCCAGTTTTTGCCATGTCATTCTAGGATGACACCCGTGGTTAAAGGGTTAAAATGCTCACTGAAGCTCGGAAATGGATTTTTTGAGTCTTGCATACATATATACAGATATACCCGCTCTCTCAAGCTCACCACGTAGGTGAGAGAAAGCTGTTCTCTGTGTAAGGTATACTGAGGTATTTATGCTGGGAAGGTATAGCAATGTTCAGTACACTTTTCTGATTACTTATTACTTCAACATCTATCACAGTTTGTGTATCTTTCTCACTGTGAATGCATTATCTTACACTTACTTGAATATAGAAACTACCTGACTTCATTATGTACAGTCCTGGCACTTACAAGAACGTATTTACAACTTGACTTCACTATATAGTCCTTACACTTACAAGAAAATATTTACAATTTACATTTACATGAAAATATTTACAAAATCCCTTCACTATGTACAGCACTGGGTGAGGCACACAGGCAGGGTGAGGCAGAGCGAGCATGAGGGGGACGCAAGTGAGTGTATGGCCTTGACAGCCTGGGGGATGGTAGAGGAACAATTACCATACATGCCTGCCAATTTTTACCAGCAAATCTCGAAAAATGTGGTCACAGTGAATTTTTTTTTTTCGAAGCGTTTTAAAACGGCACTGGCACTGGCTGCGAAATTATGTCAGACCGTTTTAAAACGGCACTGACACATGGCGGGTTAAGTCTCGCAAGATAATTCTCTAAGGTTCAGTTGCACAACAACAGTTAAAACTACACTGGAGCAGTGAATGATATCTATCTATCTATCTATTGCCAGACGCCTCAATCCCATTTGGGGTGGCCACAAACAAATCGCCTCCAAGTCACCCTGTCCCCCGCCATTTCACTGCCCTGCTCCCAACTCACACCCCCCTCTCTCATATACCTCTCCACCCCATCCCTCCATCTCTTCCTCGGCCTCCCCTCCCTCTTCCCCCCTCCACCTCACTCACATACACTCTCTTCATCAGTCTTTTACCCTCCATCCTCTCCACATGGCCAAACCACCTCAGTGTGTTCCTCATAACGCTCCCTATCACATCCACATCAACACCACAACGTTCCTTTATATCCTCATTCGTCAGCCTATCTCTCCATGTGACTCCACAGGCTCCTCTTAAATAACTCATTTCCACTGCTCTCACTCTTGACTTGTGTCCTTCCAACAACGTCCAAGCTTCACTTCCGTACGTTAGAGTTGGTATCACAATCCTGTCATGTAGTAACTTTTTCACTTCCATGCTCACTTCCCTTTTTCTTATCACTGCCTTCAAAGAACCAGCAACCTTTCTTCCCTGCTGTACCCTTTCAAGCACTTCACCCTCCAAACCTCCATCCTTACTCATCACACTACCCAAGTACTTAAACGTACTCACATTTTCCAATTCCTCACCATCCAACCTCGCTGTACATTCACTGACTTCACCTCTCTCAAAGACCATCACTTTACTCTTCCCTACATTCACCTTCAGATTCCGTTTCTTACACACTCTCCCAAACTCATCCACCAACCCTTGGAGCTCCCCTTCGTCTTCACTCAACAACACAGTATCATCTGCAAACAACAGTACAGGGAGTTTCCAAACACTATCCTCTCTCACCAGGGCCACTCCAACATCCATTACCCTACCTTGTACCTCTTTTATTACCCCATCCATGTACAGATTGAACAAACATGGAGACATGACACATCCCTGTTTCAACCCAACTTTCAAAGAGAAAAATTCACTTAGTTCACCATCCACACGCACTGCAGCCTTCGCACCATCGTACATACTCTTCACAGCATTCAACAACTTCCCATCTACTCCATATATTCTTAACACTTTCCACAATGCTTGTCTATCCATCCTGTCATATGCTTTCTCCAAATCCATGAAAGCCGCATACAACTTCTTTCCCTTCTCTAGAAACTTTTCCACTAAAGATCTAAGAATGAATATCTGATCTACACAACCTCTTCCCTTCCTAAAGCCTCCCTGCTCTTCTCCAACTAATTTCTCTGTTCTTTCTCTAACTCTGTCAATAAGTATCCTACCATACACTTTTCCTATTATACTAAGAAGACAAATGCCCCTATGATTACCACACACTTCTTTTTCCCCTTTTCCTTTGTACAAGGGAATAATTATACCTGACTTCCAATCCTCCGGGACTCTACCTTCCTCCCAGGCCAATCTGCACATCTTCCACATCCATTCTACTACTATCTCTCCCCCATGCTTCAGCATTTCACCACACACTCCATCAATTCCTGGGGCTTTCCCAGATTTAACTTTCTTCATTGCTTCCACAACTTCTATCCTACTGATTTCTTCCTGTCTTCCCACCTCCCTCCTTCTCCCAGCCATTCCCCAGCCACTTATACTCGCATTACTTCCATCCTCTACGTTCAACAATTCCTTAAAGTGTTCTCTCCATCTGCTCACTTTTTCTCCCTTCTCCACTAGTAATCTACCATTTTTATCTTTCACTCCCCTGCTAACTTCACTTCCACCCTGTCTTACTCTTTTCACCTCTTTCCAGAACATTTTCTTACAGTCCCTCCACTTTACACTCAAATTCCTTCCAAATTCCTCATCCACTCTTTTCTTACTCTCTCTTACTAATCTTTTCACCTCTCTCTTTCTTTCTACATATAACTCTCTCTTCCGCCTCTCAACTTCTTCCACGCCCCTATTTCTCATCCATTCATTGTATGCTTTCTTCTTTTGTGCCATAGCCTGTTTCACCTCTTCAGTCCACCACGCTGTTCCTTGCACACCCCTCCGTCTTCTCTTCCTTCCACACACCACATCACATGCTGCACATATTTCTTCTGTAAATATGCTACACACACCTTCCACATCTCCCATCTGCTCCAGTTCATATTTGCCCAATCGTTCCTCCACTTCTCTCTTATACTCTGCCTTTTTCTCATCCTCTTGTAACCTTTCCACTCTCCTTGCAACTACTCCTTGCTCTCGTCTTTCCCTTCTTCTATTTCTCCATTCTAATTGGACCTTGATTCTGGCCACCACCAAGTAATGGTCAGAAAGTCCACTCCCCCAACCTCTATAAACTCTTGCATCCATTACACATCTTCGCATCCTTTCATCCACACACACATAATCAATCATTGCCTTCCTTTCATTCAGTTCACCACCCACTCTTCTCATCACTCGCCATGTATACCTGTGGATCATTTTATGCCTGAAGAGGGTATTGGCTACCACCAACCCCCTCCCAGCACAAATGTCCACTAACGCACTGCCATTCTCATCTATCTCAGCAGGCACACCCCACTCACCAACTAGTCCATCCACCTTCGCATTCCCAACTTTACCATTCATATCACCAATCAAAAACACTCTCTCATTCCTTCCAAACTTTTCCATGCACACTTCTACATTTGTCCAGAACTCTTCTCTCACTCTTCTAGCACGATCTTGGGTTGGCGCATACACACACACAATCGCCCACATTTGTATTCCAACTTTCAACTTTACCCACATAATCCTTGACCCAACTGATCCATACTGTCTTATGCTCTTCTTCCATCTTTTGCTCACAACTATACATACTCCTTCCTTCGCCCTCTCATTCTCACCTACTCCTGCACATATACCCCATCCATACTCCCATTCTCTCACACTTTCTCCTCTCCATTTTGTTTCAGTTATTCAAACCGCACAATAAATCTCTTAATCTCAAGGATGAAGGCAAAAAAGATTAATATAATCCAGAACATGCTCACTGTCTGTTTATTATTGTATTCACTGTATATATCTATTGTATCTATCTTGTATATTATATTGTATCTTGTATTTTGTATATTATATTGTATCTTGTATCTTACAGGTTTTGTATATATGAATGGTATGGTGGTTTAGCAATCTTTGTTTTACATTTTTAATTCATAACAAATCATTTGCATTAATATCTGAGTCCATGCATTATACATAACAATAAAACTGTGTTATTACTGGGGGGCTTTGGGTTTTACATTCAAAATCAGAGGGACACCGCCCCCACTTCTTGCATTGGGCCCAGCACCTGCTTGGGCTGGCCCTGCTGCTGTGTCTTAATGAAAAGATTATCAGGTCAGTGCTCAAATCTCTCTCTCTCTCTCTCTCTCTCTCTCTCTCTCTCTCTCTCTCACACACACACACACACACACACACACACACACACACACACACACACATTATGACAGAGTAACAAACACAATACAGGAAAGGGAAGGATGGGTGGACAGTATCTATTTAGATTTCAAGAAAGCTTTTGACACAATACCACACCAAAGACTTTTATGGAAACTGTACCATCAAGGAGGAATTCGAGGCAAACTGTTTTGTTGGATGCAAGACTTTCTCATAAAAAGAGAGATGAAAACAGCACTAAGAGGAAACTACTCATCATGGAAAGAAGTGACTGGTGGAGTACCACAGGGTTCAGTGCTGGCACCAATCATGTTTTTAGTGTATATAAATGATATAAACAGTAACACTGGAAATGAGAGCTATCTGAATATGTTTGCAGATGATGCAAAAATACAAAGGAGAATTACTAACACAGACTCTTGTAAAGAGCTACAGGAAGAATTAAATAAACTTCATGAATGGAGTAGTACATGGCAAATGGAATTCAATGTGGACAAGTGTCATGTAATCAAGTTTGGTAAAAGTGGAAAAAGACCTGATTGGGAATATAAGTTAGAAAATAAAACCCTGTACACATCAGAAAGAGAGAAAGACCTAGGTGTGATTATCAATTACAGACTATCTCTGGCTGACCACATCAGCGAGAAGGTACGGAACATGTATACACTGCTTGCAAATATGAGAATAGCATTCACATACATAAATGAAGACATGCTAAGAAGGATAATAACATCATTCATTAGACCAACCCTGGAATATGCATCAGTGGACTGGAGTCCTTATCTCAAAAAGCACATAGACAAGATTGAAAAAGTTCAAAGGGCCGCTACAAGATGGATACCAAGCTTAACCCGCCCCGTCCCGTCGACGTATGGGTACATTGCAACGATTTGCATTTGCCAGTCCTGGCGACGTACCAGTACGTCGTGCAATTGCAAGGTCCCTAATTTGCACAATTTTCAATTTTCCCGCTTGATTTTTCATATGTATACACGGGACACCTTCCTCTATTCCTCTACAAGATGCCAAGCAGGGACAATGCCTTACACCGCATAACCTCCCCCCTCCCCCCCCCTCAAGCCATTGTCTTGGCAAAGGACCTGTTACCAGTGACCTGGTTAGTAAAGATATTCAGGGCCAGAGTGATTCCCCAATCGATGACAGTGTGGAGGAAAATGTTTACATAGCAGAAGACGAAACAGACAGAAATAATGATCAAGTAGAAATAATGATCAAGTAATGTGGCAAAAAAAGGTCAGGTATGGTGATTAGTTAGTGAGTGAAACAATGCTTATAATGCCTTTATTACTGCTTGAAAACCAATATACTCTCATACTACATAAACTTTCGTACAAAGTAAATAAATAAATACCGTTTATGAGTGCATAAAATAGTTACCCTCCCATAGAACTCGTTTTCTTTGGTGCCAGCATGTTAGAAAACCCAGTCAGGTAAGGAGGAACTCCTACCTGGATTGGGTATTTTAAACCTCAGGTGAGCGATTTCTCTATGAATTTTCGATGTTTCTCACCAAAAGCAAAGGTTTTAGCCAAAAAATTTTTTTCAAAAATACCTCGGGACAGGGGGGATGTCGGAGGTGCAGAAAACCTCGGGGTGTGACGGGTTAAGGGACCTAAGCTACGAAGAAAGACTAAATAAACTGAATCTACCAACACTACAGGAGAGAAGGAAAAGAGGTGACATGATAATGCTATATAAGTACATATCAGGGAAGGAGAAAATAGACATAAATGATTAATTAACATATGGAGAAGCATCAGCAAGAGGACACTGCAAAAAACTGCATAAGAAGAGAGGTAATAAAGACGTAAGGAAATTCAGTTTCCCAAACAGAGCAATTGATCAATGGAATGCACTACCGAATGAAATAGTGTGTGCCAAAACAATTCACAAATTTAAGAATATGTACGATAAATATGGTTTAAGACACGGGACAGTACGAGCTTGACTCATTCCTGTAAAGATACAATTAGGTAAGAACAATTAGGTAAGAACACACACACACTGTGACCCCTCTCTTTTCCTCTCTACCTTCTCTGTCCTTGACCCTCTCCACACTCCTATTACCCTCCTGCCCTAAATGCTCACTAGGTCATTCCCTTATCCTTATCTTCATCTTCTCATACATCCTAATCTCTTCATACTGTGGGCCTGCAAAACTATGCTGCCTTTTCTGCTGGAACCACAGGTGCTGCCGATTCCAGCATGTGCATCACTCACTCAGTCCTTGTTACCTTTTCAAAGATGGGTTCCAGACCTTAGGTGGTGTGTGCTGAGGGCTGAGGGCTGTTGGTGGTCTCTCTCTCTCTCTCTCTCTCTCTCTTTCTGTAGCATCAGTCATTCCCAAACTACTAGGTCAACGGCCATTAAGACTAAAAAACTATGACTGACCAAGCTGTACTTCGTGGTGAACACATACTAGTAGGCTACTTAGCCTGTGTTCCGGAATAGACATCTGCTCATAGGCAGATCTTTTGTAACGTGAGTGATCATTCACTCAAAAATAACACTAGACAAAGCTGGACCACCTCACATCCATATGGTACTTTGGCCTAAACGTTTGATTGTGCATCTTCGCATTCAGAAACCTCTGACCAAAGTCGATATAGAAACTAAACTGGACCTTCTGGAGAATACAGGATATTTTGTTCTGAGATTCAACTAGAAACCATCTCACTATGGGATCTCACCACCCGCATAGCCAGAAAGTTTTTCCTCGGGACATAACTTTGCACCTCCATTTTTGATTTGACGCAAATTTAGGATGTAAAACACACACAAACAAAGTCTGCCAGCCAACCTCACAACTGAAAACATTACCACTCCCCTTGCTTCACAACACGAGTGGTAAGCGAGAAATATGGTAATGTTTTCAGTTGTGAGGTTGGCTGGCAGTCTCTGTGTGTGGGTAAACAAATTATCTCATGAACAGCTTGAGCTATCAACATGAACCTTTCTGGATACAAGATATGGCCAAAATCGTGGGCGAGTTCGAAAATGGACCTTCGGGGTCAAGGTCAAGGTCACTAAAGGTCAACTAGTTGACCTTTGTCAGCCATTTTGGTGACATTGACCTTGACCCCAAGGTTCATGCTGATAGCTCAAGCCGTTCATGAAGTATCTTGTTTACCCACACACAAAAAAGCCAGCCAGTCAACCTCACAACAGAAAACATTACCACTCTGGTAGCTTCGCAACACGGGTGGTAATGAGCATCCGTCCATTTGCACAATTGTTTCCCATGTTTCACGAACGAATACATCTGAAATTGACGCATACGATTATATGGTTAAATGAGCTCTTAGTGAACACAGACTACTTTGTTTTAAGCTCGTGAATGTCCATCTATCCGTGTACGGAACTATAATCTCACAGTAATAAACCAACACCACTAAAATTTACACATCTGCTAATTAGGATGTTCTGATAAACAAGGACTACATGGTCTGTGGTTCGTAAAGATGCACCTGCACATGTGCAAAATATATTTTCATCCCCTGAATTAGAATACAGGAATG
Organism: Coenobita brevimanus; assembly: GCF_032717465.1. NCBI lineage: Eukaryota > Metazoa > Arthropoda > Malacostraca > Decapoda > Coenobitidae > Coenobita > Coenobita brevimanus. The sequence goes on along the minus strand of NC_137029.1, from coordinate 17,250,594 downwards.
GTTTAACGTTAACAGTAGAAGATACGGTGATATGTGTGATATGTGATAATGACATAGATGTAGCAGTGATAGAGATAAAGATGAATAGAACCATCTCTAATGTAGTGTCAGTGTTTGATATCATGTTGACAATGTTAGTGGAGATAGAAATATATTTACAAATAAGCTTAGCGTACCCTGTACCCTGCAACACTATATGCGTTTGCCAGTAGCCTACCTTTCAAATTCCAATAGCTGTTCACCGAGATTCTAATGCACTGTATATTGAATAAAACATAAAGCTTACTAACGTTACCTAAAGTCACCTACTAATGTGACTGTAATCAACACAATTTTTTGACTGAGATACTGAATTGCAAACGGTGCTGTGCTGTAATAACACTGGTAAATATGTAGTAATAGTATTTCAGTAATAATGTTTTGTGTTGTGCTTTTCTTAGCTTCATCTTTGTTAGACTTTAATAATGACACAAATACTGCGCAATTAATCGTGGAGATGAAAAAATAATGACAACTGCGATGTTGGCAGCGTTATATTACAATGTATAACTAAGATCTAATATAAGAGTGATGATACCAGATTATATTTTTTATACATAAACAACGAAATTAGTTATTACAGCAGGACGATATACTTGATTGGCAGTAACAGCATGTACCATAATGTAATAATAGCAGGTCAGAAAAATATCTTATGGAGAGCTATCCTGTGAAAAATTGGAACCTTCACGGTAACATTTTTATTCTTTCCATGAATGGAATTATGAGCACCTGTTATGCTCCTGATCCTGGAATTGAAATTCTTTATATACTGGTAATCTAATACTGAATTTTGTTAGAATGTGTCCTTTATGCGACTCTTATGTTATCCTTATTATATATACTTAAAGTTGTACAATGCTCTGCACTGATTTATGATGGTACTTTTCCAACTCATGTTCTCATGACCTCACCTCCTAAGTTATCTTAGGGCTATCTGTTCTCGTGGCTTAATTTTTCCAGTTCATTCATCGTGGAAAACTTTACTGGGCTAGCATTTAATAAATGAGCCTTGATCATTTGTACTCGTCCGATTAGAATACAAATGATAAAAATTTACATATTCGCCTTGCTGTCTTAAGTAAATTACTTAACTTATAGTATGATTATATTTCGGTCTGTATTATTTGGACGTCAAAAGGTACCACTTAATTTTACTTGTGTAGCAACCGCAGCCGCGTTAAATGTTCTTTAGATAGCAGTCGCAGTACATGTTGATTACATATCTGGTGGTTTCTATTGTTCTGTAGCTAATACGTGTACACTGAATGTTTACAACCTAGCTGATATATTGGATGCTATTTATTCAGTAAAATAATGAATACACTAATCAATGCTTAGCCGATGAAGTAAATGCTCTGTTTTTTGGGTGATGAATATTACTCTGCAGATGATTTACTGCTCATTTCCTGGAGAAACAATAAAGGAGATTTTCACATGATATAATATGCAATAAGCACATAGTGTTTTAATTTCACACACACACACACACACACACACACACACACACACACAAATATATATATATATATATATATATATATATATATATATATATATATATATATATATATATATATATATATATATATATATATATATATATATTGTTGCGGAACAGAGAAAGATAATGTACACTTAGTGAGAATACTAAAAATCGCTACTGTCCCGTAAAGTTCCAGGTTCAAAACAAAGAGTTAGGTAAAATTACAAGTTAAAGTTTAATGCTCAAACTAACAAGAAAACATTCAGGACTCATAAGGATAATGTAATGGCAAAAAACAGGTTAAATATATATGGTTAACTGCAATAGCCTCTATTAACACGAAATTAGCAAGAGAAAATATATCTAAGTCAGCCCTGATAAAATGAAAATACACTGGGTAATGCTCAGTTAATGCAAGATAAATTATTACAGATACAAAATATTATTAAAAATGATGGCTGGCAACAAGAACCTTACATAAATCACAAAAACCTCACTAGGCCCAAGAATTAACCTTATGCTACACAGTACAAGAAAAAATGCAACAACAGTTATACTCAAATTACACACAGCTGCTAGATGGTTGGAGACTTCTGAGCACTCACAATAATAGCAGTACAGGGGAGGACAGAGATGTGAGCAAAATGAGGAGTAGATCTAAGTGGCAATTAATGTAGAGACTGAGCTCATTATATAGGGGCCGGTAGAGCTTGATACAACTTGTAAGAAGGACGTGCAAATGAAGCCATAGGGGACAAAGAGTTGACAATCCCGCTCTGAACAACAGAAAGAACGACTTACTCTACTATAACGGTAGAAGGGGGAAGTGAGGTAGAACACGCTCGTGATCAAACAGGCAGCACACTGTACGTTAGAATTACACAAAGGATGATGAAATCATAGGCTATGTAACACCTCCCCACAAAGAAAAAGAAATTTACAAAGGAAATTTCTTATTACTCTAAAATAATCTGTCTAAAGTCTAGATAAGCAATCTGCAATAACATTTTCTTTCCCCTAGACATGTTGTATGTCTAATGAATACTCCTGAAGAAGTAGACTCCATCTTGTCAAACTCTGCTTTTTATCTTTAAACTTACTAAGGAATTTCAGTGGGTTATGATCGGTATAAATGACGATGGGGTCAAAACCAGAACACAAATAAAATGAAAAATGCTGTAAACCCAAAATCAAGGCCAAAAGCTCTTTCTCAATAGTTGAGTAGTTCTTTTGAGGTGGAGTGAACTTCTTACTGTAATAAGATACAGGGTGTTCAATACCCTGATCATCCTCTTGCAGCAAAACAGCCCCAGCTCCTGTATCACTTGCATCAACAGCCATCTTAAAAGGCTTAGCAAAATTTGGAGTAGCGAGCACTGGCTGACTTAATAGGACAGCTTTAAGTTTGTTGAAAGAGGATTCACAGTTATCGGTCCAGACAAATTTAACTCCCTTTTTCAGTAGATCTGTAAGTGGTGATACAAGAATGGAAAAGTTAAGAACAAATCTCCTGTAATAACCTACCATTCCCAAAATTCTTTGTAGCTCTTTCCTACTTTTAGGTCTGGGAAGATCACTTATAACCTGAGCCTTAGCTCCTGGTGGTGCAACATGTCCGTCACCAATTACGTACCCAAGGTACTGAACTTTAGCTTGACCAAACTCACACTTTGATAAATTAGCTACAAGATTAGCATGAACCAAACGCTCAAGAAATTTACTGACATGGCATAGGTGATCTTTCCAGTTGTCACTGAAGATTAATACATCATCAATATAAACAACACACCCTGCCAAACCCTCTGTTGCAACATTCATGAGCTTCTGAAAAGTGGCTGGTGCATTCTTCATACCATATGGCATTACAGAACATGCAAAAGTCTTTCCTAGTGTTACAAAACATGAGATCTCCCTAGCATGTTCAGTCATAGGTACTTGCCAGTATCCCTTTAACAAATCAAACTTACTTATGTACCTAGCCTTTCCGATCTTGTCTATGCAATCTTCCACGCGAGGGAGAGGGTAAGTGTCTGTTTTGGTTATCTGATTAACACGTCTGTAGTCAATGCAAAGCCGCTGTGACCCACCTGGCTTAGGGACTAGAGTGACAGGAGAACTCCACTCGCTCTGACAGGGCTCAATCATCTTGTGATCCAACAGGTAGCCAAGCTCCTTCTGGATGAGAGGAACTTTCACTGGGTTCACACGGTAAGGAGGCAGTTTAATTGGCTTTGCGTCTCCAATATCGACATCATGCATCAACACAGTGGTTCTTCCTGGAGTGGCACGGAACACTTGCGGGTACTCCTGCAGTAATGCCGAAATCTCCTGCCTTTCCTCGGGAGGTAGATGAGAAAGCTTAGTCTGGAGATCATTCATGATATCAGGATTCTTCCCCAAACTATCACTCAGGCTCATGCTGCATGGGAGAGCTTCACTTGCAGACTCGGGTGGAACAGCTACAGTGCAGACTGGATTATTTTCGTCCCACCTGTGATATAACTTTAGCATGTTGATGTGACAAAGTTGCTTGTTCTTTCTACGATCTGGTGTGGCGATGACATAGTTGACATCACTGAGTTTCTTCTCCACGAAATAAGGACCACTAAACTTGGCTTTAAGAGGTTGCCCATGCACTGGTAGCAGAATCAAAACCTGATCTCCTGGCTGAAAGTGGCGTAACCTGGACTTCTGATCATACCTAGTCTTCATCTTCTCTTGAGCAGCTCCTAAATTCTCTCTCACCAGCTGTAAAGCAGTGGACAGCCGTTCTTTGAACTTCATCACATACTCCAGCAGGTTGACGTCATCTTCCTCCGACAGCCAGCATTCCTTGAGTAGCTTAAGGGGTCCTCTTACTTCATGGCGAAACAGTAGTTCAAAAGGTGAGAAGCCCAGTGATTCATTTGGAGATTCTCTTGCGGCAAACACAACGAATGGAAGACCTTTATCCCAGTCTTTCTGATGTTCCAAACAGTATTTCTTGAGCATCGATTTGAGTGTTTGATGATATCTCTCCAACGCTCCTTGGGTCTGGGGATGGTAAGCTGAAGACGTGATCTGGGTGATGCCCAACTCTTTCAGAGACTGCTTGAAAACATTTGACATGAAATTACTTCCCCGGTCTGACTGTACCTCCTTGGGCAGACCAAACTTTGTGAAGAACCCCAGCATTTCCTTAACCACGTTCTTTGCTGAGATATTTCCAAGTGGAATGGCTTCAGGATAATGAGTAGCCATATCAATCAGGGTCAACACATAAGAAAATCCTGAAGAAGTCTTAGGAAGAGGGCCCACAATATCCACCAACACACGGGTGAATGGCGCCTCAAAAGGAGGAATGGGAACTAGAGGTGCAACCTTTTCGGTCTGATTACACTTCCCCACAACTTGACAGGTGTGACAAGACTTACAATACCAGGAAACATCCCTGAAGATACCTGGCCAGTAGAAGTGTTTCAAAATGTGTGCCACAGTCTTCCTCACTCCAAGGTGTCCTGCCAAACTGGAATCATGAGCCACTCTAATGATATCCTGCCTACAAACACGAGGGATGACAACTTGATGTACAACCTCCCATTCACAGTCAGCTGATGCTGTTGGGGGTCTCCACTTCCTCATAAGTACTCCTGACTTTACATAATAACAAGTAGAAGCACCAGCTGACTCTTCCTCACTGCAAGCAGAGTTAGCTAGACCTTTCAACTCAGGGTCAGCAACCTGCAACTCAACCAACTCTTGACGAGACAAATTATCAACACTACGGGGTACTACCTCATCTGGTGAGTGGTCCAAATTAGCAAGAAAAGTGTCAGCTAGGATAACATCATCATCATCATTATCCTCTAAATCACCAGTAACTTTAGACTTAGCCCTAGTGACAGCACATGCATGGAACACATCAGGGACATCACAATCCTGGGTTGCAGCCACTGGCTCACTAGACAACTGAGGAGCTGGACACACTTGACTTCCACCAATATCATTTCCAAGTAAGAAAGTTACACCTGACATTGGGAGTGTCTCAACCAACCCAACCATAACGGAACCATTAACAAAACCAGACTCTAAATTCACTCTGCACAGAGGGACAGAGAAGTAATTATTCCCCACACCTTGTAAGATTACAGTTTCGTCAGAGGAATTAACATCAGAGCCTAGAACACTGGTCAGCATAAGGGATTGGCAAGCACCTGTATCACGATATATTTTAACTGATTCCCTGTCATTACTGTCCAGAGGACTGACAAAACCATCAGACAGGAAATTAGCACATGAACTCTTGAGAGTGTCACCCACGTTACTGCTCAAAAGAGGAGCTCCATCATGAGAATTTAAGTTACCCCTCAAAGCAGGTTCAGTTAACTCGGTTAAAGAATTCTGGGAACTCTCAAGAGTGGACACTAGACCAATTGACTGAATATTTAAAGACTCCTTTTTGTTCACATCACGCTGTCTCCTGAAACATTTCTCCGTAGTATGACCAAGCTTACTACAATAAGTACATTTAATTTTCTGAAATCTAGAGGTGAAGCTGGTATTTACTTCCTGAGAAACATCATCTTTATTCTCTTTCCTGTTACCTGTACTCTCAGTAGAGGCAACGTACTTACTCTCAGCTTTCCCTTTTTCTTTAGAATATCTCTTGTGAGTGAGAACATATTCATCAGCTAAAACTGCAGCATCAGACAAATTATCTATTCTTCTCTCATCAAGATATAGGCTTACATCTTTATAAATACACCTCTTGAAGTCCTCCAGCAAAATCATCTGCTTAAATTTACCAAAATCAGAATCCACATTCTTAGAATATAACCACTGCTCTAACAGATCTTCTTTGATTTTTGCATACTCAACATGGGATTGCTTATCTTGCTTGTAAGTTGTCCTAAATTTTACTCTACAGGCTTCAGGAACAAGCTCATAGGCCTTAAGAATCAAGCTCTTAACTACATCATAATTATCACATTGATCCTGAGGCAAAGATGCATAAGTTACTTGAGCTTTACCGGTGAGAACAGTTTGAAGGAGTACTGGCCAATACTTTTTGGGCCAATTAAAACCTGTAGCTACCCTCTCAAACAACTGAAAATACTTTGTTAAATCAGATTCATTAAAAGGAGGGACAAGTTTAACATTTTTAGCCACATCAAAATCCTCAGAGCAAGATGATCCAGTTCCACCTTGTTTCATGCTATACTCATGGTCTGCCTGAAACCTGGCAAGTTCAACTTGTGCGTGTATCTGTGCCTCCTGAATACGAGCCTGAGATTCAGCCTCCTTAGCACGTGCTTGAAATTCAGCCTCCTTAACATGAGACTCCGCCTCCTTAGCCTGAGCCTCCTGCAGGGCTAGCTGTAACTTAGCTAATTCAATCTGCGTTTGCTCATTTGGAGGAGTTACATTAAACAAGCTTTTATTAATCATGTCAACAATTTGATCTTTAGAATGATGAGAGCGAACAGCAATTCCCAATTGTTGAGCAACAAGCTTAAGTTCATTCTTTGTTCTGTTTTCTACATCACACACTGTTTGCACATTTGACAAAAAATCTTTGGCTTCATCAACTGTAGTAATAGTAGACATCATGAATAAATCACAGTGACAAAATATCAAGCAATATCCTTATGATAATATCCTGAATATCCTGATAAGAGGTCGCCAAATTTATGTTACGGAACAGAGAAAGATAATGTACACTTTAAGTGAGGATACTAAAAATCACTACTGTCCCGTAAAGTTCCAGGTTCAAAACAAAGAGTTAGGTAAAATTACAAGTTAAAGTTTAATGCTCAAACTAACAACAAAACATTCAGGACTCATAAGGATAATGTAATGGCAAAAAACAGGTTAAATATATATATGGTTAACTGCAATAGCCTCTATTAACACGAAATTAGCAAGAGTAAATATATCTAAGTCAGCCCTGATAAAATGAAAATACACTGGGTAATGCTCAGTTAATGCAAGATAAATTATTACAGATACAAAATAATATTAAAAATGATGGCTGACAACAAGAACCTTACATAAATCACAAAAACCTCACTAGGCCCAAGAATTAACCTTATGCTACACAGTACAAGAAAAAATGCAACATCAGTTATACTCAAATTACACACAGCTGCTAGATGGTTGGAGACTTCTGAGCACTCACAATAATAACAGTACAGGGGAGGACAGAGATGTGAACAAAATGAGGAGTAGATCTAAGTGGCAATTAATGTAGAGACTGAGCTCGTTATATAGGGGCCGGCAGAGCTTGATACAACTTGTAAGAAGGACGCGCAAATGAAGCCATAGGGGACAAAGAGTTCACAATCCCGCTCTGAACAACAGAAAGAACGACTTACTCTACTATAACGGTAGAAGGGGGAAGTGAGGTAGAACATGCTCGTGATCAAACAGGCAGCACACTGTACGTTAGAATTACACAAAGGATGATGAAATCATAGGCTATGTAACAATATAAATATATATATATATATATATATATATATATATATATATATATATATATATATATATATATATATATATATATATATATATATATATATATATATATATATATAGATAGATAGATATTTATATATATATATATTTATATATATATATATATATATATATATATATATATATATATATATACTATATATATATATATATATATATATATATATATATATATTTATATATATATATATATATATATATATATATATATATATATATATATATATATATATATATATATATATATATATATATTTATATATATATATTTATATATATATATATATATATATATATTTATATATATATATATATATATATATATTTATATATATATATATATTTATATACAGTATATATATATATATATATATATATATATATTTATATATAGTATATATATATATATATATATATATATAGATATATATATATATATATATTATGTCCTGCATTATATATATATATATTTATATACAGTATATATATATATATATATATATATATATATATATATATATATATATATATATATATATATATATATATATATAAAACCAGGGAACAGGCATATCTGATATATGGAGAGTGTGCTTTCAAAATACATACCGTGAAAAGTGGTCGAGAATATCGATTCAGCCAGCAATGGCGAGCTATCTATCTTTCTATATACCTAGGCTGCTTTCCCCTCAAAAAGGGGGAATAGCCATGACAGGACAACACACCCCCATTTTACTCATCCACACACACAGACATGCACATTTACTTGTATCTTAACCCCCCGGGGGAGAAGGGACAGATCTTCATCGCACTACATCACATGAGGGTCAGCTATGCAGTGCAATCAGCGACATCCGCAGCATGGCCCAACAGCAGGGCTGGTTTACCCCCGCCACATCGTAATGGACCCATCCCCTTACCCGCACCTGACCTGATCAGCTGATCATACTAAATGCGGGAGAATATCCCCTCGGGGTCGTGTCAACATTTATTTATTCACAACTTCTCTCTGGTCATCCCTATCATGCGCAGCCACTCTTCCTTGCTCTACAGACATCCCTCTTGCATCCAACGCTCTCTTCATACTGTCCATCCATCCTATTCATGGTCTTCCTCTCAACCTTACATCTCTCACATCCGATGCAGTTATCTTTTCCACCAGTTGCTCTTTATCCTTTCTCTTCATATGCCCAAACAATCGGAACACCGTATGCTTAACTGGATCTGCCATCTCCCTCATAACTCTAGTTCTTCTTCATGCTTTAGCACTTCTCACTCAATCCTTCTGTGTCAATCCACACATACTCCTCAGACACGTCATCTCCATAACATACAAACTCTTCTTCTCTGCGACACCCATATTCCATGTTTCAGCCCTATATAACGCAGTTATATCCATTACATCCATTCTAAGCAAACAACATCTAAACACTTTTTTCATTCCTCCCAGCACCTTTCTTACTTCATTCGCTCTAAACTTCACCTCTACATCTATTCTTCCATTCACAGCAACATGTGATCCTAAATACTTAAAACACTCTACCTTCTCAAGCAACTCACCATTCAAAACTACATTCATCCTCTACCATCCTCTGACCTTGCACACATCATCACTTTACTCTTACTTTCATTTACTCTCAATTTTCTCTTTTCACACATCTTTTCAAGACCCTCTTCCAACTGCCTCAAACTCTCCCCCGAATCAGCCACCAGTGCAGTATCATCAGCAACTGATTTAGATCCCACTCTTCCATCAGCATTCACCGGACTCAAATCTCAACCTAACACTTACACATTCACCTCCCTTACAACACTATCCGTATAAACATTAAACAACCAAGGCGACATCACACATCCCTGCTGCAGCCCCACTCTCACGGGAAACCAGTCACTCACAGTATTTTCCACTCTTTCACACACTCCACTATATACATAAAAACTATCCACTCCTTTTAACAACCTACTATCTACTCCATACAATCTCAAAACAGCCCACGAATCCTCCCTGTCAGTTCTATCATATGCATTCTCTAAATCCATGAATGCTCAAAACACATCCTTACTTTTTGTCAAATACTTTTCACACACCTGTCTGACAGTAAACACCTGAACCTTGCATCCCCTCCCTCTCCTGAAGCCATACTGCTCATCACCAATCACTCCCTCTGTACCCTCTCTGTCACTCTTAATCAACACTCACCATACACCTTACGTACAACACTAAACAGACTTATACCCCTAAAACTTGTACATTCATACTTATTATCCTTACCTTTATACAGTGGAACCACACACGCACTTGCCTAGTCAACTGGCATCATACCCCTCACAAAACACACATTCAACAATCTTAATAACCACTCAACAATAGTTGCTCCATCACTTTTCAGGCATTCCACAGTACACCCATCCATACCTGCAGCTTTCCCTGCTTTCATCTCCTTTACTGCCTCCTGCACTTCCTCCATCATGATCAAAGAACCATTCAACTCTTCCAACACATTTATTCCTTGCACTCTTCCATCTCCCACAATCTCAGCCTCCCTTTCCTCCTTTACATTTAACATTCTTTCAAAATACTCTGCCCATATCTTCCTTCCTGCATCCCTCTCATTTAGCATACTACCATCCTCTGCTTTTACTCATTTTTCCTTCCGAGACTCTTCCCCTCGCACCCTCTTCACCTCCTTCCAAAACAATTTTTTATTCTGTTGATAATTCTCAGTCAACTGCTTACCCCACCTCTCACCTGCTGCCACTTTAGCATCACACACAGCCCTTCTCGCCCTATTCTTCTTTTTTTTTATACCTCTCATATGACACTTCATCCTTCCTGTGCAGCCACACTTCATCTCCACGTCTCTTCCCAGCTACAGCCATACTTACTTCCTCACGCAACCATTCACTTCCTTTTCTTACACCACCATCCACTCACCTCATACCATACACCTCTTCTACACACCCCACTACAGTACTCTTAAACAACTGCCATTCTCCTCCACACCGCCATTTTCCTGATCTTTCACTATGTTTCACTCAACTTTCAACTTCTGAGACTCTTTCATGTTTCTCTCTTTTATCCAGCTTACTTTCAAAACCTCCCTGCCACACTTAACTCTCCTAATTCTCACCCACCTCATACCTACTCTCAACTTTCCCTCCACCAGGTAATGGTCAAACATACCTCCGCCCTCCCCTCTCAAAACTCTCACACCCAACAATCTTCCTCCTACATTCCTGGACATAACCACATAGTCCATCAATGCTCTGTCAATAACCCTTCCACCCTCCTGTCTCACCCATGTATACTTATGAATATCTTTTTTCTCAAACAATGTATTTCCAATCACCATCTCTCGCTCAACACATATCCTTATCATTCTTTCCCCAATATCATTTCCAGGCACACCATGCATACCACCTACACCTTCAACTGCTACGTTTACCACTTTAGCGTTCAGATCTCCATTACAACATTCACATTTACTCCAAAGATCTGGAGACACTAATTAACATGATTCCAAAAAGACTCCTTCTCTTCTTCATCCTTTTCACTACCTGGTCCATATGCACTCAAAAATACCCACAAATCGCGTTCAACTTTCTGGTTCATATTAATGATCTCTTATCTGTCACCCACAATCCCGTTTACTCATATGCAGATGACTCAACACTACATAGTTCATTCACATTCAGACATCCATTTACAAAGTCTAATATCTCTACCTCTCAAATCAGTACAGCCATCCCCATAAATCAAGATCTATCTGCAATCAGTGAATGAGGACAAAACAACCTTGTCTCTTTTAACGCTAGTAAAACTAAATATATACAGTTTACTAATAGACAGATATTGCCAGATTCGTACATTACCTTCAGTGCTACTAATATTCCCATCTCCAAAAGTATTGAAATTCTTGGCGTCTCACTTAACAGTGCCCTCAGCTGGACCTCTCATGTAAGATCACTTGCTAAAACCGCCTCAAAGAAACTTGGATTATTGTACAGAGTCCGTAACTTCTTCGCCGATGAGCAGTTAGCTGTAATTTATAAGAGTCATGTGCGCTTTCAGCTTGAATATTGTTCACCCTTGTGGAATGGTTGTGGAGAGGTTGCATTAAGACAACTAGACAACATTCAGAACAAAGCTGTTAGAATCATTAACAACCTTGCCATTACATATAAACTACCTCCCCTGCAAGTAAGATGGAATGTTGCCTCCCTTGCATTATTTTACAGATATATTTTTGGCAAATGCTCAGACGAAGTTGCGTCCATGGTGCCACCTCTCCATGCCTTCCCTTGTGCTACACGGGCATCTGGTAGCGCTCATGACTGGAATGTCACTCAGCCATATTGCAGAACTTCTGCCTATCAGAATTCTTTCATTCCCCGAACTGCATCTCTTTGGAACTCACGTCCCCAGAGTTGTTTCCCTCCAAATTTCAACCCACAACTGTTCAAGTCTAACTGTTACAGATATTTTATGAACAGAAGACACCAGTAATCTGGTGTATGGATTATTATTATTTTTTTTTTACTCATTTGTTTTTCCTTCCTCCATTCTGTTATTTATTAAAAAAAAAAAAATCAGTCTCGATGACACCTCCTTCCATACAATCACACACTGCTACACTTCCAGGCTCACTAACCCCTTAACCGCGGGGCGTCACTTTCGTGACGCTCGGCTACAATGGATCATACCGCGGGGCGTCACTTTTGTGATTCTGTGTTATTTTGAATTATCCCGGGCTCTCAAGTGGTGGCTTGTATCATATATCAGTACTGCCAATGTCCAACACTAGTCAGCACTCCAAATCTCATCTGTACTCCCATCCATTGTTGACATTTTAGCTATTTTAACCCCTTCCTGACTCCCCTCCCTACCTGCCCTCCATTACCCTCTCCTCTCACCTCCCACGCCGCGCTGCGCTACGGAAATTTCCCCCTTCTCTTTCCACAGATTTCATCCATTGAAATAAGGCCTATGCCCTATATTTTTACCCAATAATATATACCAAAAAAAAACAGGTAAGTGATAGTGTTATACTCCAGAAATTGCCTAATTATCACCTGACAACACCTCACGTGCATTCATTCGCTACATTACCACGGTAATTTCCCCTTTGATTTATGCCTTGTAATCGATGTCTGTAATAAAAATATATATCAGAAAGGAAGGAGAATCCTAATTGACATTTACAGTCACCTGGAACTACCTATTTCTATATTTATTGCCGAGATTTTCTACCTATAAAAAATTAGCATGTAAGTTAGCAGCAGTAAGCCTAAAGTGTCATTGTCAACCCTTCCCTTCTCAGATAATTTACCCCCTTCTTGACTCCCTCCCTACTTGCCCTCCATTACCCTCTCCTCTCACCTCTCACGCCGCGCTGCGCCACGGAAATTTCCCTCTTCTTTTTCCACAGATTTCATCCATTGAAATAAGCCCTATGCCCAATATTTTTACCCAATAATATATACCAAAAAAAAAAACAGGTAAGTGATAGTGTTATACTCCTGAAATTGCCCAATTATCACCTGACAAAACCTCACGTGCATTCATTCGCTACATTACCACAGTAATTTCCCCTTTGATTTATGCCTTGTAATCGATGTCTGTAATAAAAATATATATCAGAAAGGAAGGGAGAATCCTAATTGACATTTACATTCACCTGGAAGTACCTATTTCTTTATTTATTGCCGAGATTTTCTACCTATAAAAAATTAGCCTGTAAGTTAGCAGCAGTCAGCCTAAAGTGTCATTGTCAACCCTTCCCTTCTCAGATAAGCCGCGGCATTTAGTTCCTTGTCCTCCACTGCAGAGACAACATGTCGCACTCGCGCCCGCCATTCCTGCCGCTTCTGCGCCCATTGCAAAGGGCCCCGTGACCTCTACCCCCAAGAAAAGTGTTGAGGCAAGCAGGAAAGGCCTCAGTGACTCTGCAGTGGCACGAGAACTTGCTGAATTGTCGATGATAATAATGGACAGCGATTTTGACGATTCCGGTGAATCGTGTGATGAGCCGGGTGAACTTATCGCGCCAGAAACAGCGACAACAAGTGCTCCTACCAGTGAATCTGTGTGTAGCTCCAAGGGAAAGGAGCCTTTAGTGCAGGAAGGAAAAGAATTTGGGAAGGGAGTGAAAAGGCGGCGTGTTAGCCCCAGAACAATGCCCCCACGTGACCCAGCCCGCCATGAGTCACGAGATCATTCACCTCCCCGTTCCCCAAGCCCCGCTTTACTCATCTCTGGCTGCCATCATCGTCGGCTGAGTTATCTCCGGAGTCTTCGTCGTCGGAGTCACCACCAGCATCAACAGTGAAGGCCGGCCGTAGAGGTAGAGGTAGATCTAAGAGAGTGAGAAGTAGTGTAGCTAGTAGGGTAAGGGCTGCTAGTGCTGTACGGCAACCTAGGGTCAGTGCGAGTGACCTTGACCGTGATAAGCCTCCCTCTCAGCCAACCTCCACCACCACCACCACCACCATCCCTCCACCGCCACGCCAGGGAATCCTGGACGCCTTCGCGTGGACGGAAGGGTCAGATTTTGTCCCCGAAAACCTGGTTTTCGATGAGAGCTCGTCAGGAGTTCAGCCTGCCTTCACTATGGACGAAAATGCTGAGTGTGTCGACTACCTTTTGGCCTTCCTAGATAACGAAGTCATGCAGCACATATGTGATGAGACTAACAGGTTCAAATCACAACGTGCTGCTAGTGGTACAGGTGCAGCCAAGATGCAACAGTGGACCATGCTGGGAGTGCAGGAGCTGTATGTGTTCTTTGCCCTCATGCTTCTTATGCCACACTCCAAGAAGCATGAGTTGGAAGAATACTGGTCCATGGACCCCTTACTACCCTCACCGACCTTCAACAAGTACATGGCCAGAGATCGCTTCCGGAACATCATGGGAAACCTGCACTTTGCCGATAATGATGTACCTTCCCAAACCAACCCACTCTGGAAGATCCGGGAGATTCTGAACAGAATGAAGGATAAGTTCATGTCATTCTTCCACCCATTTCAGAAGGTTGTCATTGATGAGTCCTTGGTTCTGTTCAGAGGACGTCTTCGGTTTGTCCAGTACATTCCAAGCAAACGCCATCGCTTTGGAATTAAGTTCTTTGTACTGTGCGACTGTAAGACGGGGTACATCCTTGACTTCGTCATATATTCAGCCAGCACTGTCGATCTCGATAAAACACACCCCCTTGGCTTCTCAGGCTTGTAGTGAAAGTGCTCCTAGAAAAGTATTTTGGTGGGAATCATGTGCTGTATACAGACAACTACTATACAGCACCGAAACTTGCCGAATACCTTTCTGAGCACGGCATTGGCTCCTGCGGCACTGTCAAAAGTAATCGTGCCAACTTCCCCAAATTCCCAGAGGCAGGAAACTCGCAGCGAGGAGACGTGCACCTACGCAAGTCTGAGAAGATGCTGGCAATACGGTGGCATGACAAGAGAGTCGTGCACATGCTCACCACCGTACATAAGGGGGAGATGAGAGACAGTGGGAAGGTCGACCGTAGGACAGGCGAACCTGTGATGAAACCTGATGCTGTGTTGGACTATAATATAAACATGCGGCTGGTGGACAAGTCCGACATGATGATTGGTGAGATCGACTGCCTCAGGAAGAATACTAGGTGGTACAGGAAAGTTTTTCTGCATCTCATAGATATGACGATGCTGAACGCCTTCATCCTATGTACAAGATGAAGGTAAAGCCACCCAAGTCCTTCTCCCTGAGGTTGTTCGCCAGGACTTGTGTCCAGCAGCTGCTGGAAAAATATGGTAAGGTGCAAGCAGCAACTCCAAGGCGCCATCCAGTTACACTTCCCGACCGACTTGAGCAGAGGGCGTATATGGATCGGCACAGACTTGAGCTAATGCCTGCCACAGGGAAAAGGAAGGCTGCGATTCGCAGGTGTCAGGTATGTGCGCATACCACACGCCGCACACCTGAGCATAAACGCACCTCTTGGCAGTGCGCTGAATGCCAGGTTCCCCTCTGTGTAACCTGCTTCTTCGATTATCACAGCCAGAAGCAGTTCTAACAGTGCAAGTGTGGAAGCAGAATTATTTGGAAATAATGTGTAAATAATGTGTAAATAGCAGGTGAAAGCAATGGATGTTCAGTTCATATGATTGAACAGTGTACTATAGTTTCATCTTACTGAAAGTGACAGTGAATAACATATTGTAAGTAAAATAGAAGGGTAAATATTGAAAATAGAATAGAAAATGTAAATAGTAATGTAAGTAATTAGTAATATAAGAATATGAGTACAAATAATTTATGTTATAACAGTGAGAGTGAATCCGTGGCTCTCTACGTATTTTACTGACTGAAAAATAGAATGACTTCAGTGACAATAAACTAATACGACTGAATGAAACTTATGGAGAAAGACTCCAGATATATATAAGTGTGATATAGTAATAGAAATATAAAGTGTGAGGGGTTTTATGAATAATAAATGACAGAGTGCCTAGAGCGAACTAGCGCAAGTGCGGCGACCAGACGCGCTCGTAATTTCCATTGCTTTCACACTGTTTTTTTTTTTAGTATGGATACCAAACTACTTGAAAATGGTAGAATAGTGTTTATAGTGTTTGTATCTGGCTGTGGTAATCATATAACGGGTTGTCGGGAAGTGTAAAGTGGAGACTTAGTTACCCTACTTCAGAGGTCTCCACAAGTCCTACGGAAACTGACGAAGGCTCAACAATCATTCCAGGAGAAAGCTGAAGGTATGTGCTATAAGCATATATAATTTTATTATTCTAGGACTAATAACTGATTTTTAGCAAATATTTTTTGAGAGTCTGTCGGAGCCCAAATAACCCCGCGGGACACGCAAGTAATTGGTAAACAAGCCCGCGGTGTAGGGGCTAACAAGGCCACTCTTCCTCCTGCTGTTCCTCTGTCAACACCTGACATCCTTCCAGTCACACTTCTAAACTTAGATTCACCTTTCCCTTTCATCTTTCTTTCCCTCAGGGCTAACACATCCAACTTTCTTCTCACAAACATTCTCTCAGTCTTCTCCCTTTTAACCTCAATCGTACTACATCCACGCACATTCATAAGCCCAATCTTCAGGGTATGGGGATAACTCAGTTCTCTTTCCCTTTCTATGCCATGTCTCACTGTAGGAACTAAAAATGCAGAGGAGGAGGTCCCTCGTCCCCTCACCCTGTCCCTTTTAGTCACCTTTTCCAACACGCAGGGAACACGGTGGCAGAATTCTTTCTAACACAACCTGGCTGTAGAGTGGTGATACCACACAGTTGTCCCTCATAATGTACACAAAGAGCGAAGTGAGAACCAGCCTAGAGTTTTCTTCTCTGTGTCTCTGTGTTAACAATGTTCCGGAGCACAGTAGGGTAAGATTCATCGATAGAATTGTTTACTGGTTAAAAACATGTGTTACTGGGGTAGTTTTCTTGAATATACTGATGTCTTTAAAATTTTATTCTTGCCACTGCCAGACAATTAGGTTAGACTTAGATCGGATCTCTAGCAGTAAAGAGGTGTTAATGAAGGCTACATCTTGCCTTCCAGTTAAAAAAGTCTCTCCTTTGAAGAATAACACTATGATGGTAGCAAGAGTAAACTAGATGTTATATCATCGTTCTAAAGGAGTTAATTACTGGCTGGAATCTAGGTTGGATCGTCGATGCCATGCTGCCGTCGTGTTAGAACTTCAATAACATTACTGTGTGTGTGTGTGTGTGTGTGTGTGTATATATATATATATATATATATATATATATATATATATATATATATAAAAACTTCAATGCTGTGTTAAGCAATGATCATAGTTTTTCACTCAATGACACCAGTCCCACTACCAGAAAATCAAGTAATGAGGAAGGGGGTTATGGGTGACAAGAGGAAAGGGGAAGTCCCCTCCAATTTTTGAAATGGGGTGACATCAAAGGCCCCAACTTCTGAACTTGGGAGGTGACATTTTTTAAGTTGGAAAATCCAGGAATGTGCATGGACGGGCTCAGTACAGCGACCATCAACAGTTGCCATTTTCACTGACTGAATATTAAAATAATTATTTGATTAATTATTTAAAATAATTAACAGGGTTCCATCAGCCCAAAGTTTTCTGAGAGTCTGAAGAATACTTTGCCACTGTACGAGAGGGAAGGGAAGCTGACACGGTATACCTGTACTTGTCAGTTTTGATCGTTTCCATCACATTCATAGCTAAGATACAGACATTAATACCTTTGTTTACGTAGTTCAACACTTTAAGCAACAGGAATATTCTAAGAGAGTAATTTCGTCTTTCTGGTTGCCGGCTATACGAGTATTTTCAGTTCATCAGTTTGCTCAACTAGATCATTGTTTCCTGATATTATTGCTTTTCCATCAATTTCCCGATAATTCTTTGCTCTTTCTTTTTCCGTCATAGCAAACATTAAACCCACCCGAGAGCCTACTGGTAAATCTAAGTTAACCTAAATTAGGTTAAAGTATGCCCTGATGTTTAACCCTGGTGAACAAACCCTATGACTGATGTACGTTATCACAAAGCCGGGTGATATCTACAGTCGTTTGGTAAAGCTGGTGTAATTCGAAGACTCTGTATGTAATTAATCTGTTGTTAACGCCACATCCTGTGAGGGATAACCCCCCAAAACGATCTCCAGGCCATTCTATCTCTATTCAATAACGACCCCTCTTCGTAAGTCATACTTCCTTCCTTTAAATAAACTTAATCTCATACCATATCTCTTGTCTCATTGTCGGTCTCCGCTTCTCCGCTCATTCTCATCACTTTCATACTAATGACTGGTCAATCTCTCACCCTCCATTCGCTTCACACAAGCAAGCCATTCCCGGGTACTGCTTCTATAAATTTTCCCAACATAAATCTCTGCACCGCATTCTTCACCCATGCTTCCATTTGTCTATCTTCTCATGTCTTGTCACTCATCGGATATGTCTGCGGTAACCTGTTTCAACAGCTCTCACTCGGGATTTATGTCCGTCATCGTCCACACATCATTTCTTTACGTCAGCTTATGAACGACTATATCGTGATGCTATACTTTTTTCATTCCCACGTCTGTTTTCATAATTTTTTCCGCCAATTTCTTTAACGTCATTGCCACTTTCCTTCCTTCCTTGCAGCACCTTCTTCTTTATTTCAGCATGTATACCATTATCTTTATTCATTACACTGCCTAAGTAATTCAATGCTGTCACATTTTCCATTTTACATCACTCACTGAGTTTCATTATTAACCTACAGTTCGTTTCTTTGTCTCTATTAGATACTATCACTTTTCTGTTCTTTACGTTCACTGTTCATCTTCGCCTTTCACACACACAACCAAAGCTTTCTACCAGATACTCCACTCTCTTAGCAAAAAAAAAAAAAAAAAAAAGGTATATCGTAGCCGGGTTACCGTTGCCAGTAAACTAAGGCCAACGTCGGTTTATTATGTTCAGTGAGCGTTAAAACATACGGGATTTTTGTATTAAGTGCAAAGTTAAACGAACAGTTAGCCAATAACCGGGACATAACACGAGACAAACTTGGAAAGAAACAGAATTTCGATTTGCTCAAATTGCCAAATCAAAGTTTGCCAACCTCCAAGCGTAGAAGCTCTAGGGTAGGCTGCCTATGTTAGTATCTACAAGATTTAAATCCTAATTTATGGACTCGAACCATTGCATGTTTTCTTCCAAATGTTCCGACCATGGGGTTCTTCCAATCACGATACCAGATGAGGCTGATACCGAGCATTCCCGAAATTTTGAGTAATGAGGCCAAAGTTGCGCCAACAGCTACCTACAAAATTATGAACTAGAAAATGTGTATACGCAGTGTTATTGATCAATGCGTACCATGCAGAGGTATAATATACTTTTCTGGCTGTTCTTTCAGCGTAAAAGAATAATGCTAGTAGCCTATCATTAATATTTTCTGTAGGCTACAAATTTTCCAGTTATTTCATAATATTGGAAACATTTGCACAATGGCTAGAATGAGCCAGATAGGGGTTGACCGATTCTCATTCAAAAAATAAAAAATAAAGAAAGAAAGAAAGAAAAGAAAATAGAAAAAAAAAAACAAGGAAAAGAAATGCCTGACCTTATGAAACAAAATTTTATGAATCATACAATCAAAACATGGGAATATTTACTCGCATATTACCTAAGTTTTACTACAAAAGACATACTATTCTTTGTCCAAGTGACAAAAACTGTTTTATAAATTTGTCGTTTGCGTAAAACAACTAACCCAAAGACACGGCCATTCCTTATGGGATTATGGTGACTGGCTGTAGATAGACAGGTAGACGTATCGTCAGCACACCTTTAACTCGAACCAAGCAATGGCCGAACCAAGTTCCAACCGTAAGCTTAAGTTTTGCCCCAAGTCTACAAAAACTGTAGTATAAACCCCTGGTTTACTCAGGGACTGCACACCGTTAAATCAAACCAAACCATCGACTAACCTGTATCTGACCATTAGCTTAATGTTTGCCCCAAGTCCACACATAAACTCTGGTATACGTAACATCTGCACACTATTAAATCAAACCAAACCATTATCTTAAGGTTCACTGCTATGTGGGTAACTCCCACTCCAAATCTGTTATTTTCCACTGCACCACCTGCATATATATGTAGCCTACAGATAGTTGCCTCCGCCAACGAAACTGGATTCACCTATGTTTATCTGTTTGTCTGTCCGTTCAGACGATATCTCCAAAAGCTTTCAATGAATTTCAATGAAATTTTGTGGATGGGTGAGCCATCGCCCAAGAAAGAAGTGATTAAATTTGAGGGCGGAACCGGATCCAGAGAATCCCGCACAATATCTCCAAGTGTTCCCAACGAATTTCAATGAAATAAAGTGAAAGGGTGGATCATGGGCCTAAAACACATTGATTAATTTTTGGGGCGGATCCGGATCCTATCTCCACGATCAGGATCAGGATCCTTTTTAATGGTAATGGCATTGGCTAAGGTATGCTCTCTCTCTGTGCTTTCTAGTTCCTGCTGCCCTCTGTTCAAGCCCATTCCCCTGTCGCGTGTTCTTGCTTTCACCTTTCTCATGGCTCCATTCATAAACACCTTAATCAGTTATGATGATATAAGAGATTCCCGTTTTAAATGCCAGACACTCCCGGGGAACCAGGTCTGGAAATGCCTGTATCACCATATTACTGAGGTTCAGTTGCTATCATACACCATCCAGTCCAGCGCCTGGCACACCTACAGGACCCCTCTGTGTTGAGCTCATGGGTTAGATGTATTCTGAAATTTCGAATATTTGGTTTTCAACTTTAGGACTCTCTAGAGGAGCTGGAAATCTAGTGAGTTCCTTTTAGAATGGGGTCGACTCTCCTCAGTTTTGATTCGTTAGTATATATATATATGTATTTATTTATGTATTAATTGGTTTATATAGTTTGGTATGCTTTTGTTAGCTTGGGTATATATATAGATTTGAGTGAGTTTTGGTTTTATAGGTCTGTCGTGATTTTGTAGGTAAATCTTGGAAAGATTTTGGGCTGTAACCATGAGACAGATAGCCTACACGGAGTGAAAGAAAGAATTAATGTTAGGTGAATGTATAGATGGATACAAAAATTGATTGATGCATATGTGGGTAGTAATGGAAATAGATTAGTTCATGGATAGATAAACAAATAAATAGACTAGATGGATGAATAGTTGGGTAAACACATGGACATAATTATGGGTATTGGCAGACAAGTGCCACGCGTCGCCAGAATATCTGTTCCGTCTTCAGAGCTTCAAGGTATACTAAACATTTTTATCTGGCCCATCGTGTTTCAATGATAGATGGATTTGTAGGTACTAGATGAAGTAGGTAGATGGATAACCGGCTATATAAAAAGATAAATGGATTAGATAAATCAGTGAATAAATAGATGAATAGACACATGAATATATGAGCAGTGGCAATGTCCTGCAACTCTATGGCACTCGGCGAGGAGATGCCAAATTTCGCTATATTATCCGTTATGTCTCGTCTGAGTTTCAAATGAGTAAAATGCTTATTTCCAGTCCCTCATGTTTTTAAATCAGCCCTTTCTCCGAAGGTTCGATAAGAGACAGTTTTGCTCTTCTAGTTCACCAAACTGAATCTCTCACATAGTCCACCAGTCTCTCCTGCAGATGATTTTCGTCCATCATACATAGTCTGCCTTCATGTAATCTGTTTTCATTCTCTATACCCCTGTTTCTGGAATTTTTCATACTGTCTTCCAACTGACCTCTCCAGATCCATAAATGCTACAAGTAATTATGTCCACTGGCAAAAACTTGAGGATTATTGGATACACCATCACATCCCCTGCCCTCCTTAATCCACACTGCTCCTCACACACCAAATTACGAGATTACTTTCTTCCTTTCAGTCATTAATATTACCACAGACTTACCCTATCACAGAGAAAAAAACATACCTCTGCAGATTCCATAGTCTCTCCCATCACCATTTCCTTTATAATCCAACCCAGAACGACCACACATCACTTTACAAACTACACGAAAGCAGATGGAAAAAATTCTAAGAAACAGAAAAACACTTCAGCACACTAAATAACACACCCATAACCAACACTGACAGCCGCATTACGAAATTTAACATCATAATTAATACAGAAAAAAAAAAAAACATATTACTCTGGCCAACAAAGAACAATATACCTGAATTTTACTCCTGAGATTGCTAGGCTCATACAACACAGTGAATCAAACACAAATCCGTCTCCAACACACACACAACACACATTCACAAGGTTCCGGCATTTAAACGATGAGATTGTCAGCAGAATCTGCCACGCAAACCAAGGCCTGTGAAGTCCTTATAACAACACTAAGCCGCTGTATAGACCCCTCTCGGCGCTACAAAACATTTAACATTAAAAAAAAAAAAAAACTCCAAGACCCACATCACCTCCAGCATCTAACACATTCCTTCTTACAAGCCTACAAGAAATAAGTGAACATATTCCTGAACCACTATTCAAACATAAGTCGTCTCACACCAACACACATTGAGCTTGACAAGTAGTCTTTCCCTGTATATGTAGTCCTTTCCATTCGACCACAACGTAACCCCCTTAACGCTAGATCAGACACTTAACATTATTAAGAAAAGAAACAACTCTGCAACACAGGGTTCAATGGCATCATCAATGAACACATGAAACATTTAAGACACGAGTATCCACGGCCTCACAAACAGCAGCAACTACCCATACTTACATTGGAATATTTCCAGTAGTTTAAAATGTGAAAAATCATCACTATACTAAAATCAGACAAGGACTTAACACACGCTTTTCTATACAGACCCATAACACTTCTTAGCACACAGCCCAAGATAACTGACTACCTGTACCTAATTTTTCTTAGTCACACCTCATGTCCCCTTTGTGCCCTCACAACACATTTTAGAGTCTTACACTCCACGAACACTTACTAATCATCTCATGGAATCATCTCCTCCAGGCCCTCATAACTTACAACAATAGATATTAGTAAAGCATTTAATGATATCACCCAATGCAAGCTCATTACAAAAAGCTGCGTCAAAATCATGGACAACAACATCAAATGCTGACTTTTCAGCAAGTTATCTGTAGTCAGGCATTTGTGACACTCCATGGCAGGACATCTCGTGCACAACACTCCCCTATTGTAGTCCATGGAAAGGCATCCCGTGCACAGAACTTCCCTATTGTAGTTTCACTGGGCTTCGTTCTTTTACCTACACTTTTCAACATATTTATGCATGATATTATCACACCCTAACCGGTAACAAACATTGCTTCATATGCAGATTACATTACCATAACATCGCTGGCACAGCCTACACACCACAATACTACCTCAACACACTTCATGCCTGGAGTGAGGGCGGCAGACTGACGATCGCTCCAGCCAAGTCCATCACCACACTTTTTTTTAAATCAATTTATTACACCCATGGGGCGACATACCTAGTAATAGGACCATGAGGCGAAGTACTATATACAGAGGAACTCGTGTCTCGCAGGGTACGCTGTTTTGTTACGTTGATATATTGGAGTTTACAATACAGGAATTATCATCCACCAAAGTGCGAATGTCTCACGAGAATGATATTCAAATGATTGAGTAGATAATTTCATATATCAGTCAGAGGCTGTCCCTGAGGCAGTAGGTCCCTGACTGAAGGAAACTCAAGGCAGTAATGAGGAAGGTTGTTGGCTTTAGAGCGGTCATATAGTTTGCAGGAGAAGTGAGACACGTCCCCTGCCTCAGACACTTGCCAGACAGGTCGATATCCTAGCCAACATCACCACACCTATCACCAGGAGCAATCATGAGCACAACACAGACACACTTCTAACATTACACTCAACAATTTATCTATGCCACCTTCAAAACTTTTCTACATCAAAAGGCTGTCCATCCCAGACTCAATGCACTCGGGGCAATTAAGGGGACAGACTCTTGACAATACAAGAAACCACCCTTCCTATTCTACAGACATTATATAAGTTCTGTGATGTCCTGTCTTCCCAGCAAAAGACTCAACTGCAACACCTTATAAACCATACAGTACAGTACTTTAAACATCATCATTGGGTGCATCATTACCACTTCCATAGCTCACATACACTTTAAAGCTAAAGTCCTCCCTGAGAGATAATCTCTCAATATCAATAGACAAACAGTTTTACGTGACAGTTTGCGTTAACACATAACTCCGTCATTATATGACAAATCCACCCAACACAGCACACCTGGTCACGTAAAACAATCACCACACCAACATTACCAGACTCTTTTCAACAACATCCCGCCTCCAGACATTCCAACATTAACAGTGAAGAAACAACTGCCTGCTCATTTCACGCGTAGGGCAATACAACACCTCGATCAGAACACCATACTTCAAGCCTCCTCTCCTGTCACCCACCTAGCAAAGGTATCTAAACAGTGCTGATAGAGTTCGCCCAACTAGGCTTAGGTCAGACTATCACACAGTCCTCCATAGTTCCCATCTTAGATGTGGGTTGGATGGAATCACAGAAGACATGTGCCCTGCCTGTAGAATAGGCTCACACAACATAACCCACATAGTGGAGCACTGCGCAACACGTGCCGCACTAAGACGCAGACACAGCATCAACGATGTAGGGAACCTATGGGTCGACCCTATAAAGGCAGGTGCTTATCTGCGGCCGACGGAGTTGCTGAGCCAGGCAGGCCAGGGTTGAACAACAACAACAACAACAGCAGCGGCAACAACAACAACCTTTCCCACACATAAAGGTACAAAAAATGCTCCTCTCACTCCTCAAGCATCTCCTTTTTATTCGGACCAATGTACATAGCTTCCAAATCTAGTTTGTAACTACCTGCCTTCCTCTAAATAACATTTCTCCACTCACACCATTCGCTTCTGAAGCCTTTTCTGTATTAATATTTTCACTGCAGATCTCTTCCTCTGATCTCGTCCTCCACTCTCACTCCTCCTTTCCTTGGCCTAACCCTCTCCAAATCTAATAACATAGAATCACATTCGTTTATTATATTCAGTAGTTTATTTAAATGTTCTCCCTATGTCTCCAGTGTCCCATCTCTTTACACTAACACTCACCAATCTATTCTCATAACTAATCTGCTAACTTCATTTCCATGTAAAAACTTTTCTTACTTAGCTATTGCAAAAGTAACTTATTATTTCGCCATTTGTTCTGGTCTGCGAAATGCTGGTAAAACCTACTGAAGTGAGAGGATTATATGCCTACCTGCGTATCCTGAAGCGTTTGAGATCATTTCACATTTTCTCAACTGCTTGAAAAGGGTAACGTGTAGTATGAATTAAGGCTGTGTCTGACAATAGATACAAGTAGCCATTTAACCTGGACACAGAAATATGTGAAGTTAACCATAGCGAATTTCGTGTCCAAACAGCACTCGAAAGGTTTGAAATTTTACAATGGATATGCTTCACAGCAGAGCCATTTTATCAACGCAGATACATACTCTTCCTTCATTTTCTTTCCACTATATCTTGATGCATTACCTATTACTTTATTTTCACTACTTTCCCTTCAATCTCATTTCCATCTTCAACTTATTGCAGCTCGTACTTTGCATTTCCTGTTACTTAGCCTACAGAGTTCTCCTGATTTTTCTTGGATTCCTTTCCCCTTTCCTCTTTCTTCTCTCCACTCCTCTTTCACATCTTGTCACTTTCGAATCTTTCCTTTACCTTTGCTACTTTCTCTTCCTTAAGCTTCCTCTCCTTGCTCCTGCGAGTATATTCCATTCTGCTTGATTCGACCTAATTTTCCCCTCCCTTCCTTGTTTGTTCCTTTTCATTTCATTTCATCCCTTTTAATATTTCTTCACTATCTTTCTCTCCCGAATTTACTTTTTTATTTTCATGTTTGTCTTTCTTTCTCTTTATACCACTTAAAATTTGTTCCTTCCATGCCTGTTATTTCCCCTTTCATATACGCATCTCATTTGCTGCTTCTCTTACTGTCTTTTTTTCCTCATGCTCTCTTAATTTCTTCTCTGTCATTCATTTCTTGATTCCTTTCATTGGTACTGCGGCACCTTAAAAAAAAAAAATAGTTTACATAAAGAAACTAGTTACTTTCATTGTTCATTGAATAAACTGTGGTCAGCTCTTTTACTGACGGCGCTGTCAGTAGGATTATGCGGGAAAATTATTGGTTCAGTAATACGACTGTCGTGATATTGGTAGAATAAAGTGGCATCCAGTAATTATTTATCGTTACCAACGGGGTTAGTAGTGCATACATACAAACATACATATCTATCGGTCTACGTACCTATCTATCTATCTGTCTGTCTATCTATCTATATCTATATCTATCTATCTATCTGTCTATCAGGACTGACCAAAAGGTGACGACTAAGGACCGAACAAAGGACACGATACGGATGGCGACTTGGAATGTAAGGGGCGTAAATAATGAGGTGAAAGAAAGATTGTCCGGGTGCTCGAGGGTGTGAAAGTGGATGTATGTGGATAAACTGAAACTAAATGGTCAAGTGAGAGTGTGAGAGAATGGGAGTATGGATGAGAATAAGAGGGCAAAAGAAGGAGTGTGTATTGTTGTGAGGAACAGATGGTAGGAGAATAAAAGAGAGTATGGACCGGTTGGCTCAAGGATTGTGTGGGTAAGACTGAATGTTGGACTACAAATGTGGACGATTGTGTGCGTGTATGTGCCAACGCAAGATCGTGCAAGCAGAGTGAGGGAAGGCTTCTGGACAAATGTGGAAGTGTGCATGGAAAAGTTTGAAAGGAATGAGAGAGCGTTTTTGATTGGCGATATGTATGGTAAAGTAGGGAATGTGATGGATGGAGTAGTTGCTGAGTGGAGTGTGCCCGCTGAGATAGATGAGAATGGCAGTGCGTTAGTGGACATTTGTGCCGGGAGGGGGTTGGTGATGGCCAATACCCTCTTCAGGCACAAAATTATCCATAGGTATACGTGGCGAGTGTTGAGAAGGGTGAGTGGTGAAAATGAAAGGAAGGCAATGATTGATTATGTGTGTGTGGATGAAAGGATGCGAAGATGTGTAATGGATGCAAGAGTTTATAGAGGTTAGGGGGGTGAACTTTCTGATCACCATGTTGTGGTGGTTAGAATCAAGGTACAACTGAAATGGAGAAATAGAAGAAGGGAAAGGGAGGAAGTAGTACATGCAAGGAGAGTGGAAAGGTTACAAGAGGATGAGAAAGAGGTAAAATATAAGAGAGTACTGGAGGAGCGATTGGGTAAATATGAATTGGAGCAGATGGGAGACGTGGAAGGTGCAAGATATTCACAAAAGTAATCTGAGCAGCATGTGAGGTGGTGTTTGAGGGGAAGAGAAGACGAATGGGGGTGCAAGGAACGGCTTGGTGGAATGAAGAGGTGAGACAGGCTGTGGCATAGAAGAAGAAAGCATACAATGAATGGATGAGAAATAGGGGCGTGAAGAAGTTGAGTGGCGGAAGAGAGAGTTGTATGTAGAACGGAAGAGAGAGGTGAAAAGATTAATAAGAGAGAGTAAGAAGAGAGTGGATGAGGAAATTGGAAGGAATTTGAGTGTAAAGTGGAGGGACTGTAAGAAAATGTTCTGGAAAGAGGTAGCGTTAGACAAGGTGTCAGTGAAGTTAGTAGGGGAGTGAAAGATAAAAATAGTAGATTAGTAGTGGAGAAAGGAGAAAAAGTGAGCAGATGGAAAGAACACTTTAAGGAATTGTTGAACATAGAGAATGAAAGCAATGCAAGTATAAGTGGCTGGGGAATGGCTGGGAGAAGGAGGGATGTGAGAAGAGGAAGTAATCAGTAGAATGGAACTTGTGGAAGCAATGAAGAAAGTCAAAACGGGGAAAGCCCTAGGAATTGATGGAGTGTGTGGTTAAATGCTGAAACATGGGGGAGAGATAGTAACAGAATGGACGTGGAAGATGTGCAGATTGGCCTGGGAGGAAGGTTGAGTCCCGGAGTATTGGAAATCAGGTATAATTGTTCCCTTGTACCAAGGAAAAGGGGAAAAAGAAGTGTGGTAATCATGAGGGCATTTGTCTTCTTAGTCTAATAGGAAAAGTATATGGTAGGATACTTATTGACAGAGTTAGGAAAATAACAGAGGAATTAGTTGGAGAAGAACAGGGAGGTTTTAGGAAGGGAAGAGGTTGTGTAGATCAGATATTCCTTCTTAGATCTTTAGTGGAAAAGTCTCTAGAGAAGGGAAAGAAGTTGTATGCGGCCTTCTTTGATTTGGAGAAAGCATATGACAGGGTGAATAGACAAGGACTGTGCAAAGTATTAATAATATATGGTGTAGATGGGAAGTTGTTGAATGCCGTAAAGAGTATGTATGATGGTGCTAAGGCTGCAGTGCATGTGCATAGTGAACTGAGTGTATTTTTCTACTTGAAGGTTGGATTGAAACAGGGATGTGTCATGTCTCCATGGTTGTTCAGTCTCTTTATGGATGGGGTTATAAAAGAGATACAAGGTAGGATAGTGGATGTTTCAGTGGCCCTAATGAGAAAGGGCAGTGTTTGGAAACTCCCTGTACTGTTGTTTGCAGATGATACTGTGTTATTAAGTGAAAACGAAGGGGAGCCGCAAGGCTTGGTGGATGAGTTTGGGAGCATGTGTAAGAAACGGAATCTAAAGGTGAGTGTTGGGAAGAGTAAAGTTATGGTCTTCGAGAGAATCAGTCAGTGAACGTACAGAGAAGATGGATGAGAAGGAAATGGAAAATGTGAATGCATTTAAGTATTTGGGGAGTGTGATGAGTAAGGATGGAAGTTTGGAGGGTGAAGTGTTTCAAAGGGTACAACAAGGAAGAAAGGTTGCTGGTTAGCTGAAAGCAGTGAAATGAAACAGGGAAGTGAGCATGGAAGTGAAAAAGTTACTACATGACGGTATTGCAATACCAACTCTAACGTATGGAAGTGAAGCTTGGACTTTGTTGGATTGACGGAAGTTAAGAGTGAGTGCAGTGGAAATGAGTTATTTGCGAGGAGCATGTGGAGTCACATGGAGAGACAGACTGATGAATGAGGATGTGAAGGAACATTGTGGTGTGGATGTGGATGTGATAGGAAGCGTTCGGAGAATCATACTGAGGTGGTTTGGCCATGTGGAGAGGATGGAGAGTGAGAGACTGATTAGGAGAGTGTATGTGAGTGAGGTGGAGGGGGGGAAAGGGAGGGGGAGGCCAAGGATGAGATGGAGGGATGGAGTGGTGAGGTATATGAGAAAGGGGGGTGTGAGCTGGGAGTAGGGCAGTGAAATGACGGGGGATTGGGCGACGTGGAGGCGATTTGTTTGTGGCCACCCCTTAAGGGTCTAAGGCGTCTGTGGATATATGTATAAATAAATAAATATATATATATATATATATATATATATATATATATATATATATATATAAATATATATGTGTATATATAAATAAATATGTGTATATATATATATATATATATATATATAAGCAACGTTGGGTCTGGTTAGTACTTGGATGGGTGACCGCCTGGGAACACCAGATGCTGTTGGCATCCCTACGTGTCAAGTGGGGTTGGTGGAGGATTAGTGCCCCTCCCTGTAAAACAATTAACTCTAAGCCCTTGACCACCCCGTTTGGGATACATGGCGTCTGGCAATGGATGGATGGATATATATATATATATATATATATATATATATATATATATATATATATATATATATATATATATATATATATACAGAGAGAGAGAGAGAGAGAGAGAGAGATTGTATGAAGTACAAAATGCAAGATAGACTACCATATTCAAGACATTGTTTGCAAGCAGCATTGAGTTACATCATAACCAATGTTCCGCACACTACCGGCACATGGTAGTGCCACAACCGCCTCCACTTCCTGGATCAAATTTCCACTACAGCTTTTTTTTTCCCCTGAAAAGTGGTGCACAACCGCTACTTTAGTCACCACAGCTACTTAAAATATTTCTGAAGTAATTATATGGCTGAACTCGTACTGATGTTTATATCAGAAAGTACAACGCAGGTGCAGGTTACGGCTTTCATTTATTGAAACTCGAATAGTATATTTATTCTATATCAAAGTTACTTATATAAGATATATTGACATTAGAAAATAACAGCCTTGTGAGAATTAATAGTTTCTTCATTACAAAATCTAGAATTACCGATTTAGACATAAAACTCCGCAACCACATCTGCACCCACGTCAGCGGTGCATCCTAATCAAAAAAAGAAATCCGCCATCGCCTCCACATTTTCACTGAAATCAAAATCTGCACCTGTGGGAATTGGATGTTGCGGATGTTCAGAACTGTTAACAGCTTCATTTGTAACTGAGAATGGAGAAACCATATATATATATATATATATATATATATATATATATATATATATATATATATATATATATATATATATATATAGTGTGTATGTGTGTGTGTGTGTGTGTGTTTTAAATAACAGAACGGAGGAAAGAAAAACAAATGAATAAAAAAAATAATCCATACATCAGATTACTGGTGTCCTCTGTTCATAAAATATCTGTAACAGTTAGACTTGAACAGCTGTGGGTTGAAATTTGGAGGGAAACACCTCTTGGGAAGCGAGTTCCAGAGAGATGCAGTTCGGGGAATAAAAGAATTCTGATAGGCAGAAGTTCTGCAATATGGCTGAGTGACATTCCAGTCATGAGCGCTACCAGATGCCCGTGTAGCACGACGGAAAGCATGGAGAGGTGGCACCATGGACGCAACTTCGTCTGAGCATTTGGCAAAAAAATATCTGTAAAATAATGCAAGGGAGGCAACATTCCTTCTTACTTGCAGGGGAGGTAGTTTATTTGTAATGGCAGGGTTGTTAATAATTCTAACAGCTTTGTTCTGAGTTTCGTCTAGTTGTTTTAATGCAACCTCTCCACATCCATTCCACAAGGGTGAGCAATATTCAAGCTGAGAGCACACATGACTCTTATAAAGTATAGCTAACTGCTCATCAGCAAAGAAGTTACGGACTCTGTACAATAATCCGAGTTTCTTTGAGGCGGTTTTAGCAAGCGATCTGACATGAGATGTCAAGCTGAGGGCATTGTTAAGTGGGATGCAAAGAATTTCAATACTTTTGGAAATGGGTAATGTACGAATCTGGCAATATCTGTCTATTAGTAAATTGTATATATTTAGTTTTACTAGCATTTAAAGAGACAAGGTTGTTTTGTCCCCATTCACTGATCATAGATAGGTCTTGATTTATGGAGATGGCTGTACTGATTTGAGAGGTAGAGATATTAGACTTTGTAAATGGGTGTCCGTGTGTGAATGAACTATGTAGTGTTGAGTCATCTGCGTATGAGTGGATGGGATTGTGGGTGACAGATAAGAGATCATTAATATGAACCAGGAATAGGGTTGGCGCCAGAACTGATCCCTGTGGCACGCCGATGTTAATTGAGTGGATATTGGAATATACATCATCTACTTTTACTCTTATTTTCCTGTCACTAAGACATGAAGAAATCAAAGGAACAAAAGACATTAGTCCATAGCAAGGGAGTTTGGACAGCAGGGAACGGTGCCATACTCTGTTGAAAGCTTTAGAAATATCAAGAGCTACTGCATGAGTTTCTCCATGTAGATCAATTGATTGATGGATGGTATGAGTTAGGAGATTGAGTATGTCGATGGTGGATCTTTCATGGCGAAAATCATATTGTTAATCACTAATTAAGTTGCTGGATTCCAGATGTTTAACAATGTGCTTATTAATTAAAGTTTCAAATACCTTACCAAGAGAAGATGTGACAGCTATTGGTCTGTAATCAGAGGGGTCAGACGACCTTCCTTTCTTCGGAATTGGGTGGATATTGGCTTCTTTCCATGAATTTGGGAATAAAGAAGTACGTATGCATAGTCTAAATAATTTAGCTAGAACAGAGGCAAGTTCAGGGAAACACTTTTTCAAAACAATTGGCAGAATTCCATCTGGGCTGGAGCTTTGTTGGTAGGTAAATTGTCTGGGATGGATTTACGTATCAAGTATATGAAGTCCACAAGCCCAAACCCGATGTCTGCGAGACCAACCCTGATGTCCATTTGTACGAACCCGACATCCATGAGCCTGAGCCTGACATCCACTTGCCCAAGCTCAAAGCTCACAAGCCTGAATTAGACGACGTTCACGAGCCCGAATCCGATGTCCACGAGTCCAAGCTTAACCCCTTAACCGCGGGGCGTCACTTTTGTGACGCTCAGGCGCAATGGATCATACCGCAGGGCGTCACTTTTATGATTCTGTGTTATTTTGAATTATCCCGGGCTTTCAAGTGGTGGCTTGTATCATCTATCAGTACTGCCAATGTCCAACACTAGTCAGCACTCCAAATCTTATCTGTACTCCCATCCATTGTTGACATTTTAGCGATTTTCCCCCCTTCCTGTCTCCCCTCCCTACCTCCCCTCCATTACCCTGTCCTCTCACCTCCCAGGCCGCGCTGAGCTAAGCAAATCTCCCCCGGATTTTTCCACAGATTTCATCCATTGAAATAAGCCCTATGCCCTATACTTATACAAAATAATATATACCAAAAAAAAATAAGGTAAGTGATAGTGTTATACACCAGGAATTGGCTAATTATCACCTGACAACACCTCACATGCATTCATTCGCTACAATACCACGGTAATTTCCCCTTTGAATTATGCCTTGTAATCTATGTCTGTAATAAAAATATATATCAGAAAGGAAGGGAGAAGCCTAAGTGACATTTACATTCACCTGGAACTACCTATTTCTTTATGTATTGCCGAGATTTTCTACCAATAATTTATTAGCATGTAAGTTAGCAGCTGTCAGCCTCAGTGTTATTCCCAACCCTTGCCTTCTCAGATAAGCCGCGGCATTTAGTTCCTTGTCCTCCGCTGTGGTCAAACCATGTCGCACTCGCGCCCCACCATTTCTGCCGCTTCTGCCCCCATTGCAAAGGGCCCCATGATCTCTGCACCCATAAAAAGTCGTGAGGGAAGCAGGAAAGGACTTAGTGACTCTGCAGTGGCACGTGAACTAGCAGAATTGTCCATGGTGATGATGGATAGTGATTTTGACGATTCGGGTGAATCGTGTGATGAGCCGGGTGAGGTAATCGTGCCAGAAAGTGCTAGTACGAGTGCTTCAGTGTCGGAAGTTATCCCTAGCTCCAAGGGAAAGGAGCCATTAGTGCAGCAAGGGAAGGAATTTGGGAAGGGAGTGAAAAGGCGGCGTGTTAGCCCCAGAACAATGGCCCCGCATGACCCAGCCCGCCATGAGTCCCGAGTTGATTCACCTCCCTGTTCCCCAAGCCCCACTTCACTCATTTCTTCCACTTCGTCTGCTGAGTTATCTCCGGAGTCTTCGTCGTCGGAGTCACCACCAGCATCAACAGTGAAGGCAGGCCGTAGAGGAAGAGGTAAATCCTGGAGAAGTAAAAGTAGAGTTGGTAGTAGAGTAAGGGCTGCTAGTGCTGTGCGGCAACCCAGGGTCAGTGCGAGTGACCTTGAACGGGGTAAATCTGCCTCACAGCCACCCACCACCACCACCCCCCCTACACTGCCACGACAGGGATTCCTGGACGCCTTTGCGTGGACAGAAGGGTCCGATTTTGTGCCAGAACATTTAGTTTTTGATGAGAGCTCCTCAGGAGTACAGCCTGCCTTCACTCTTGACGATAATGCTGAGTGTGTGGACTACCTTTTGGCCTTCCTAGATGACGACGTCATGCAGCACATATGTGATGAGACCAACAGGTATGAATCACAACGTGCTGCAAGTGGTACAGGTCCAGCCAAGATGCAACAGTGGTCCATGCTAGGAGTGCAGGAGTTGTATGTGTTCTTTGCCCTCATGCTTCTCATGCCACACTCCAAGAAGCATGAGTAGGAAGAATACTGGTCCATGGACCCCTTACTGCCCTCACCCACCTTCAATAAGTACATGGCCAGAGATCGCTTCTGGAACATCATGGGAAACCTGCACTTTGCTGACAATGATGTACCTTCCCAAACCGACCCACTCTGGAAGATCCGGGAGATTCTGAGCAGAATGAAGGATAAGTTTATGTCATTCTTCCACCCCTTTCAGAAGGTTGTCATTGACGAATCCTTGGTTTTGTTCAGAGGACGTCTTCGGTTTGTTCAGTACATTCCGAGCAAACCCCATCGCTTTGGAATTAAGTTCTTTGTACTGTGCAACTGTAAGACAGGGTACATCCTTGACTTCGTCATTTATTCAGCCAGCACTGTCGATCTGGATAAAACACACCCCCTTGGCTTCTCAGGCTGTGTAGTGAAAGTGCTCCTTGAAAAGTATTTTGGTGGGAATCATGTGCTGTATACAGACAACTATTATACAGCACCGAAACTTGCCAAATACCTTTCAGAGCACGGCATTGGCTCCTGCGGCACTGTCAAAAGTAATCGTGCCCACTTCCCTAAATTCACAGAGGCAGGAACCTGGCAGCGAGGAGACGTGCACCTACGCAAGTCTGAGAAGGTGCTGGCAATACGGTGGCATGACAAGAGGGTCGTGCACATGCTCACCACCGTACATAAGGGGGAAATGACAGACAGTGGGAAGGCCGACCGTAGGACAGGCGAACCTGTGAGGAAACCTGATGCTGTGTTGGACTACAATATCAACATGCGGCTGGTGGACAAGTCCGACATGATGATTGGTGAGATCGACTGCCTCAGGAAGAATACTAGGTGGTACAGGAAAGTTTTTCTGCATCTGTTAGATATGACGATGCTGAACGCCTTCATCCTGTACAAGATGAAGGTCAAGCCACCCAAGTCCTGCTCCCTGAGGTTGTTCACCAGGACTTGTGTCCAGCAGCTGCTGGAAAGATATGGTAGGGTGACAGCAGCAACTCCAAGGCGCCATCCAGTAACACTTCCCGACGGACTTGAGCAGAAGGCATATATGGATCGGCACAGACTGGAGCTAATGCCTGCCGCAGGTAAAAGGAAGGCTGCGATCCGCAGGTGTCATGTGTGTGCACATACCACCCGCCGCACACCTGAGCACAAACGCACCTCTTGGCATTGCTCTGAGTGCCAGGTTCCCCTCTGTGTTACCTGCTTCTTTGATTACCACAGCCAGAAGCAGTTCTAACAGTGCAAGTGGGAAAGGAGAGTAATGTGGAAATAATGTGGAAATATCAAGTGAAAGCAATGGATGTTCAGTACATATGAATGAACAGTGTATTATAGTTTTATCTTACTGAAAGTGACAGTGACTAACATAGTGTAAGTGAAATAGAAGGGTAAATATTGAAAATACAATAGAAAATGTAAATAGTAATGTAAGTAATTAGTAATATAAGAATATGAGTACAAATACTTTATGTTATAACAGTGAAAGTGAATCCGTGGCTCTCTACGTATTTTACTGAATGAAAAATTGAGTGACTTCAGTGACAATAAACTAATACTACTGAAAGAAACTTATGGAGAAAAACTCCAGATATATATAAGTGTGATATAGTAATAGAAATATAAGGTGTGAGGGGTTTTATGAATATTAAATGACAGAGTACCAAGAGCGAACTAGCGCAAGTGCGACGGTCAGACGCGCTCGTAATTTTCATTGCTTTCACAGTGTTTTTTTTTTGGAGAATGGATCCCAAACTACTTGAAAATCATAGAGTAGTGTTTATAGTGTTAATATCTGGCCGTGATAATCATATTACGGGTTGTCGGGAAGTGTAAAGTGGAGACTTCGTCACCCAACTTCAGAGGTCTCCACAAGTCCTACGGTAACAGACGAAGGCTCAACAAACATTCCAGGAGAAAGCTGAAGGTATGTGCCATAAGCATATTTAATATTAATATTCTAGATCTAATAACTGATTTTTGGCAAATATTTTTTGAGAGTCTGTCAGAGCCCGAATAACCCCGCAGGACACGCAAAACATTGGTAAACATGCCCGCGGTGTAGGGGTTAATGTCCACAAGTCCAAGCTTGACATACACAAGCACAAAGCCGGCTTGCACAAGCCCGCCGTCCACGTGCCTGAGCCGGACGCCCACAAGCTCAAATCAGATGTCCTCGAATCCAAGTCAAACATCCACAAGTCCAAGCTTAATGACCACGAGCACGACCCTGACGTGTACTAGTCCGAAGCTAACGTCCATGAGCCTGAATCCAACTACCACGAGCCGTAACCTGGCTTCGTCACTCCCGTCGACTAGTCTGGTGTTGTCGTCAGATCCAACCGTCGTCGCACCCGCTGACAAGCCCTATTTGTCACTTCAATCACGAGCCTGACTTCCAAGGTGTAATGAGAAAAATCTCATTAGACCTTGCCAACGTCCACGAACCTGAACCCTGCGTCATCATTCCCATCAACGAATCTAGCAATGCATCCCAACACTGGCGTCGTTGCACCTGCTGACTAGTCAGGCATCATCATTCCACTAACGACCCCAAAATTCATGGGTCCGGCTTTGTCATTTCATTCACTAGCCAGAAATTCATGAGCCCGACGTCCATGAACCTAAACCCCTGTATTTGAGGCCATAATCGATGTTCATGAACCCCACATTCACAAGCCCCAACACTACGTTCTCGAGCCTGCACCGGACATCCATTAGCTAGAACCTGACATCTAGGAGCCTGATGTTCATGAACCAGAGCCCGACCTCCACGAACCAAAAGTCCACAAGCCCTAACGTCAAATTGATGAGCCCAAACCCGATGTCCACGAGCCTGAACCCAATGTCCGCAACCTCGACATCCACTAGCCCGAACACGACTTTCACAAGCCCATCATTCAAGAGCCCAACATCCCAGAGCTGGAACCCGCCATCAAGGAGCCCAAACCTGACGTGCATGAACTAGAACTCAATGCCCATGAGCCAAACATTATGTCCACAAGCCCAAGCCTGACATCCATGAGCCCAATGAACCCTACATCTAGAAGCCCGAATCCAAGATTCATGAGCTTGGACTCAATGCCCACAAGCCGAACTCGACGTCCACGAGCCCAAACCTCACTTCCTCAAGCCCAGACCCAGCATCGTCACTCCTGTTGATGAATCAGGTGTCACCCCACCCTGATGTTGCCTCACCCACCGACGAGCTCGGCATTGTCACATCACTCACGAGCCCGGTTGTCACTTCACTTATGAGCCCAGTGTTGTCACTTCAATCACGAGCCCGGCGTTGTCATTTTACTCACAAGCCTAGCGTCATCACTCTGATCGCGAGCCCAATGGCCAAGGTCTAGTGAGACATATCTCATTAGACCTTGTCGATGTTCTTGCCCCAGACCCGGCACTGTCACTCCCGTCGATGAATCTATCATCGTCGCCTGACCACGGCATCTTTGCTTCTGCCAACAAGCCTGGAGTCTTCATCCTGTTCACGAGACCGATGTACATGAGCCTGACATCCACGAACCAAACTCTATGTCCATGAAGTCAAATCTGACAATGTGGAGCCTGAACCTGACATCCACAAGCCAAAATCCAGTGTCCAAGAGCCTGAACCCATCGTGCACAAGCCTGAATCCGACACCCAAGATACTGACCTCCACGAGACCAAACCTGAACTCCATGAGCCAAACGTCAACACACCTGACTTCCTCAAGTCCAACCTAATGTCCATGATACTGATGTCCAAGATGCTAAACCCAACATACAGAAGCTTGATTTTCATGAACCAGAACCCAGCATCCATGAACCCAATACCATGGTCCACCAGCTCTAACCCAACATTCAAAAGCCCGAACCGGATGTCCATGACTTCGAACGCCATGTCTACAACCTTGAACCCTACATGAGCAAGCTTGAACCTGACATCTACCAGCTCGATGTTCAAAAACCAGAATGTGACAATTACAAACCCGAAGTGCACTAGCTCAACCCAATGTCCACGGGCCCAAACCTGACATCAAAAAGCCTGAACCTGATGTCCGCGAGTCCGAACCATACCTCTATGGGCCTGAACCAGGTGTCCATGAACCATAAGCCCAAACTCCATGATCCCAAACTCGACATTTACGAGGCTAAGCCTCTTGTCCACGTGCCCGAACCCAACATCCACCACCTCAAGCCCGGCGTCCAAG
Organism: Coenobita brevimanus; assembly: GCF_032717465.1. Taxonomy (NCBI): domain Eukaryota; kingdom Metazoa; phylum Arthropoda; class Malacostraca; order Decapoda; family Coenobitidae; genus Coenobita; species Coenobita brevimanus. The sequence continues at coordinate 17,211,868 of NC_137029.1, read as the reverse complement.
AGCCAACACCAGATGTTCACAATCTCGAACCTGACGTGCACGAGCTTGAACCCAACGTCCAAGAGCTTGCTGTTCAAGAACCTAAACCCGACGACTACGAACCCGAACCCGAGACCCAAGAACCAAAACCCGACGTACACTAGCCTGACCAAGCATCCACCAGCCGAACCCTATGTCCAAGAGCTTGAACCCCATGTCCACAAGCCCATACCAAAAGACCACGAGCCTGAACCCAAAGCCCACAAGCCTGAACCCGACTTCCACCACCTCGAACCTGACGTCCACAAATCCAAACCTCAGGTCCACAAGCCTGACGTTCACAATCCCAAACTCAGCATACACTAGGCCAAGCCTCATGTCCATGAGCCCAAGCCCGACGTCCAAGACCCAGAACCTGTCAACCACGAGCCTGATCTTGACATTCACAAGCCCAAACCTCACGTCCAAGAACCCGAGTCTGATGTCCATGAGCCAGGACCCGGCGTCCATGAGCCCAGACCCGAAGTCCTCAAGCCCCAACGTGACTCCACGAGTCCGAATCTGACGTCTACTAGCAGAAACAGACATCCATGAGCCTGAACTCGACGTCCACTATCCCAGACCAGATGTCCATCAGCCCAAACATGACATCTGTGAGTCCAAACCCGACGTCTACTAGCCTGAACCCGATGCCCAAGGGCACAAACCTGATGTCCACAAGTCCAACGTCCTTCAGTAACAGTCTGTATCATCAGTAAATCGCGGAAATCACGAAATTCACTGATGCAGCCTCAAAAGTGAAGGTTTTCTGATGCCTCATGCAATATCTGCCACCAATACCTCAAGTTTCGTTTCTAGTCAGCCGTTAATTACTAAGTCAATCACATTCAAGCGTAGCACTTATTCTAAGCCAATCACAGCACTTCTCTCCCACACCAAGCATGATGGACAGACGCACATGAGCCCTGGTGCCCACCAGTCTCAGTGCATTGTCTAGCCTCTGCTGACAGCATGTGGTTCTGGTGTGGTGCACTAGTGGATTTTTGTTTTGTTTTCACCCCATGTTTCCTCCACCTACCCATTGTTACCACGGCTGATCGTAACCCTCCTAAGCCTATCAACTTCATTGTGGAAGGGGAAGAATCCAACATTAACTTACACCCCAAAATTTGATGTAATAAGGAGGATTGAAGGCTGTGAGAACAAGCCAAAGTTCCCCACTATTATGGACTCATCGACAATGATCTCTCCAATTGGTCGCATTGTTTACCAACCACCTCTTCAACTAGATGCGCTAGTGTATCACACATTCTAAATCCTCATTTCAAACTTTCAAAGGTATGTTTATAAAAACGCCCAATAGTTGTGATAATCTTGGAATAATGATAAGTAACCTGTGAAAGACCCATTTCAAAAGAAAATAAGGAAAGGTCACGCCTGTCTGATAAAGAATGCTTCACTGGTAGCAAGTCTTCGCTAGATGGGTACGGTGATTCTTCCTATAATAAAAAACTCACAATCTCAAGTAATTTTGGTAAATATGTAACACAGATAGTTAATTGTTGAAATGTGACTGCAAGAAGTGAGTGGACAACAGCAACATTTGGGGGTAATTAAGGAAGTGGGCAGGTCACCATTGGCAGTGTTTATGAACAATCTCTCGAACTGGCCACTTTGTTTACCAACCACCACTCCGACTGGATGCCTCAGTGTATCACACATTCTAAATCCACATTTATAGCTTTCAAAGGTATGTTTATAAAAATGCCAAGTAGCTGTGGTAATCCGGGAATAATAAGTAACCTGTGAACGACTCATTTCATTTAAAAAATATGGAAAGGCAGTGCCTGTTTGCTTATGGGGTGTGTATGTGGCTTGCGTGTGTGAGAGGTAAGGCCAAAGGAGTCACAGTTTCAATGTTTCCCAGTATATATACTGGAATACCAGTCGTAATACTTGAGAATAATGAGCATCCCGTTTGCTAGCCAGGAGCAGACTGACTTGGTGGGCAGCTGTCCTTAAGAAGTAAATTAAATTGAGTCATTGGTACACTGTTTCAGTACCTAAACTAAAGCTTGAATACATAAGTACTTGAACTAAAGCTTTAAAACAAAAATCATAGAACAACAACCGTGTAAACCATGCAAGTAGAATCATTATTACAATTAATACAAATATATACATATAATAAAATGTATGTTGTGGTGTCACCACACCACTTCTCTGTCCAAAGTGGAGCATGTCAACTAAATGTAAGCTACGTGGGTAACAAGCATAACATTCAATATTAGCAGTAATCGTCTGGTGTAAACCGTACTGTCTGTCCAAAGCAAGACCTGTGAGTGTGTGGTAGCAGAGTTGCATCCACTGATGGTTGCGTGGTGTCTGAGGGGTAGTTACGAGCTTGTTCAGTGCCAGCCACTGGTGGGAGTCTTAGTTGCCCACGTGCAGTTCCTGTGGTAGATGAGGGAGAGGCTGGTCCTTCCGGCAATGATGGTGGTAGATACACTTGTTTCAGTTGGTCTGTTGAGACTGTCTCTTGGGCCCTGGATTGTAGCTCGAGGGTGAAAAACTTGTTTGTCCTCCTCAGCACTCATAATGGTCCAGTGTAAGGAGCCTCTAATAGTCAGTGGACGCTGTCTCTTCTAAGCCAGACGTGTGCACAGACTTAGGTCAGCTGGAATGAAGACACATTGCAGACTACGGTCACTTCCTGCCGATACCGTCACGAAGTCAATTTGCCTCACATGGTTAGCATACTCCCACCTTGTTAGTGATGCAAAGCAGTTCATTCATGTAGGCAGACGGTAGTCCAGTCATCATTATATTGAAAATTAGTTGATCAAACAGCTCTGGTTTGGTCCTTTCAAAAAGCTAAATTACTTCAGGTTTCAAAACCTAAATAGATCTTGAACTGAGCGTTTCCATGGTGAGTTGGCCGACAACATCGGGTGGAAATGCTAATAGAACGTGGTAGAATTGGGTTATTACTAAAGTGATGCACTGCAGGTGGAACTGGCCTCCATTATGGTAAACCACTCATCTGCTGAAGACTCTGTAAACCGAGGTATTTGATGGCCACATGGTGTGCTTCTCCTTCCGTGGTTGAATCTTCAGGCCCACCCATATCGTCGCTAGTCACTCTGGGGTCACCAGCTGTGGGGTGTCAATGTGGCTTGTGTGTGTGTGTGTGTGTGTGTGTGTGTGTGTGTGTGAGAGAGAGAGAGAGAGAGAGAGGTAGGGTCAAAGGAAGCACAATCTCTATATTGCTTAGTATGTATATTGGAGTAGCAGTCATAATACAAGAGAACATTGAATGTCTCGTTCGGTGGCCAGGACTCGGTGGGCGGCAGTGCTTAACCCTCATGTTACCATTCGATGCAAACTGCGTCCTACTGCAAGTGAGTACTCAGGAGATGAGCCTCAGCCCCAAGGCCACACACTGAGAGATCACCCCTGTCACTGTGCTATTCCTGTGCACTCAGTAGTTCATAAACAATTTATCCTCACACCCTTATTTATGATTTGATAATTTTTTCACCCTAGTCTTGAATATATGTACTGTATTTCCTTATGGTGTTGTAGGAAAGATCAGCCGGATGTAAATTATGCCTCAATTATTATTTTACTTCAGTTTTTTTTTCTCATTTTTTTCTCATAGAAGTATAATTTTTATGGTAAATATTACTGGGAATTTATTTGGCTACATTCTTGTGTATAAAGAATACTGTAGGTCAGTTAGGGCCAATTTTACAGAACACAAAAAGAAATTATCTTACGCTCAAGCAAGTCTTGCAGTACACTGACTGGGGCAGTGGGGAGATGCTGGGTGCAGAGTGGGTTGAAAGCAGTGGAGGAATACATGGGGATGCAAGTAGTGCTTTGTTCTCGCCCAGAAATGGACATAAAATAATTCTATAACTGAAAAAACAGGGGCCATCTCGTTCGACACAACCAGCGTCGTATAGTAACAAGCGGTTGAAGTGTGCACAGACGCAACCTGTGTCAAATGGTAACGATTGGGTGAAATATGCACTGCACCCATAAACATCAGTAAGTTAAACTGATTCACTGATACAGTTTCAGTACCGGAACTAAAGCTTCAATACATAAGTTCTTGAACTAAAGTTTCAAAATAAAAATCATAAAAAAACAACTGAGTAAACCAAGCAAGTGGAATAATTATTACAAATAATACAAACATATCATTATTGTACATATAACTTAATTATTAATACAGTGTACGATCTGGTGTCACCACATGCTAAAGAATGAAGCTCAATGAATTGACGACTCTTATGATGACACAGGGGCAGCTGAGGGCGACGACGACACTGCTTCAGTTGTCTTCACACTGGACTTTCAGGAGATCCTGAGAGCGGTTGATAGAAGGAAGTGGCACAGAGGCAGTAACATGAAGCAGCAGCACACTTGCCTCGGGTTGAGAGGCCGTATTTTGCCTAAAGCTTCGGAACCCCTTCCCCATACTCTGTCCATTCAAGCAATATTGTTAGAGTCAGGTAAGAATCTTACAATATTGTTAAGTTACATTACATATGTTTTACTAATTTCTTGTCCAGGTTGGTAGGGCAACATTTCCAAAATGACAGACTCATAAGTAATTTTCCCCATAAGTGCTATTTCTAACTTGCGGAATTCTCAAATTGCGGCGTGTGCTCAAACTCATAGGAACGTGATTTACATTACATATATATATTTCATCTCATCTCACCAGCCGTTTGAGTGTCCACTGCATGACCGGCGTATCCCAACCGAAGTGGAGATGATACAGTGTCACGAATCAAATTCGCGACATTTCCCTTTTGTGAAAAACACAAACTATTAGTGGAAAACTCACTGTGTATCGCTCAGTTAACCGTTTCTCTCTCCACTTCGGTGGTATACTTTTCAAAACATTTGTCACTGTTTCAAAAGTGACCGATTTAATGCACGTCACTAAGTGCTCTACTGAGCGATACTATTGTTTCTTTATTGTTCACCCCTGCTTGCCTTGACCGTTAGAAAAATGCGGCCTAGTGCTCCGCTTTTGTTTCCCACGACTTAGGCAGTCAAGTGTTTGCTGTGACGGAGAGAGGTCCTGTGTTCCAGAAGTGAGAGGTCAACCCAAGCTCCACTAGAATCACAGTTATCCAGTGCTCCCACCTTGATGATACACAGCATTCATCGACCAGTATTTCTTTTTGTATTTTCCTAGTTTTAAGAGCTTAGTTAAGGTGTTTTTCCTAGGCGTAAGAATTTAGCTCGAGTGAGTGAGTGAGTGCGATCTCATTAATTTGATTTTGAATTGTAACGTTAAATTTATTTTGTAATCAATAAATTTAACAGTTCTTTTTCTTGAGCTTAATGTAAAGTAAACTCTTGTTTCATTTCTCCACAATTAAGCTTATTTTCCATATAGCTCCTAGCTTGCATAAACGTTTTGCTATTCATAACTGGTACTTAGGCCAGTCTTGTATTAAACTTAAAATCCGTTGTGCCTCCTAGGAGTTAAGCACCAGCAAGAACCTGATACTATTATTAGTATTAGTTATTTATTGTCAGGGGTGAAGTAACTTTCTCCAGAGGCTAACAGTAACAGCAATCAAGTAATTAGTCTCTGCTGTGTACTGTTGAGAAAGTTTATAAATTCTCGTTCTTAGATAATCGTGCGAAGAAGTCAGCGTAAAGTAATCGTTGCTTGATTTAGTAAGATGATCATTGTCCCTGCTCTTCAATATAATTGAATATTATTATCAATTAAATAATATTTAGCATATATTTTAAAAACCCCGTGATATTTTAAAAACCCCGTGACAATTGGCGACCTCGCCAGGCTATTAACTCTTAGCTCTAAAGCTATTCACGAGATAGTGCTCACTCGTTCATATTTAGGTATTTATAATTAAAGTTTATAGGCACAAGTTTACTGGTGGTTACCGTTAATTTAGCAAGTGAATTTTTGCTTTATTAATCCATAGAGTACTTAACTCTATTTAGTACTTTATTTTGGTAACGTCAGACAATTTTATTCGCTCCTGGGTAGCCGCCTTACCCATTGTGTTAATTATTGAGTCTTCCCAGTCATTTGCATTTTTGCTTTATTTTTGCCAGTTAACTAGATAAGACTGGTCACCACTAGCTTGTGTCTGTACTCTTTACTTGTGTTTATTAGTATTCGTTTGCGAAGCAGTCAGTACTCAGTTTCGTTTGCTTAATAAGCTAGCATCATGGCAGCCAGTGCTTATGTACAGGAAGCCAAAGATATGGGTCTCACAGACCCAGAGAAAATACAGAGTTACGTTCTCTCACGGTTTAATTACGAGGAAGAACGTGAGAAAGATGCTCGTGAAGAGCGTAAGATTCAGAGCGAATGCGAGTGAGAACAGCGTGAGGAATGCGAAAAGGAGCGCGAATACGAGCGCGAACAACATGAACGTGGGCGAGAACAGCGCGAATACAAGCGCGAACAACATGAACGTGAGCGAGAACAGCGCGAACACGAGCTAGTACAAGAGCGAGAACAGTGCGAATACGAGCGTGAACAACGCGAGAGAGAACGAGAACACGAACGTGCCGAGCGAGAAGCACGCGAAAAACATGAACTTGAAGTGCTGAAGCTCAAGCGAGATTCCTTGGCTTCAGACACATCTGGTGCAGTTAATCCAAGCCGCTCTTCCTACACATGTCCTGGCGACCCCACGCATCAAGCTTCCTTCATACAAGGAAAGCGAGCGAATCGAGCCGTACATAGCTCGTTTTGAGGACATGGCAGACATATATCAACTGGATGAGGCAGCTAAGCAGATCCAATTTCTTAGTTTATTTGAGGGCCCTGCCCTCGATATTCTCCACAGAATTCGTGGAGACAATCTCACGTATGAGATGATGAAAGCTGCACTCATTAAGGCGTATGGTCTCACAGTAGACGACGCCAAAGTTCAGTTCATGCGAGCTCGTCTCCAAGACAAGGAGACAGCTGTTCAGTTCCTCGATTGTCTCACTGCTTACTTAAATGAGTGGATGGAGAAAGATGAAACTCCTTCAATGCATGAGGGGATAATTGACCTTATGCTGCGTACACAGCTAGAGAGGTCGTGGCCTGCTGAGCTCATAGCACAGCTTAAGATCTGCCAGGTGAAAGATGCCAGCCAAATGGAATAAAAGGCTGACACATTCTTTACTGCATACGGGTATCAAACTCGTAAGCAAAACACCTGGAGCAGAAAAGATACTGCCAAGTCTGGGAAGCCGTCTCAGACTGAATCCCAGCACCAAGGCCGTTCTCAGAGTAATGGCCAAGGTCCAAGCAAACCACAGAAGGACCAGGGGCAAAATACACAGCAGCCTGCTTGGAAGCAGTACGACAAACACCCCAACCAGCAGCAGTTCCCCAAGCAGCAGCAGCAATACAAGGACAAGGCACATAACCCTCAGGCAGGTCAATTAGTGTATCGGAGGCAGGAGGCAAATGCAGCCTTCATTCCACAACAAGTACCCGGTGGTGCCATTTCTACCAGAACAGGTACTTCCCAACAGTTCACAAGTCCCCCTCCGACCATGAACTCTCCTCTACAGGTAGTCAATGCTCCACCTCCTCAGATGGTGAGTACGACTCCTCAGACACCTAGTTCCCAAGGCGCCACGTTTGCTGCATCGGTTGTTCCGCAGTCTCATGAATGACTGGCTGCTACCTCCTCAGACCCTTTCACCAGCAACACTGCCTTTCTTGTTTAGCCAGGGTCTGTGGGAGGTGTTTCTGTAAATGTTCTGAGGGACAATGGTTCCTCAGGTTGCTCTGTTAAGCAGAGTTTAGTTCGGCCTGATGAGTATACAGGTCGACAGATCCAAGTTAGACTTATTGATGGATCAGTGAGATTGTTCCCTGAGGCACGTATCCAGGTGGCATCTCCATTTTATACTTGTACGACACTCGCAGTTGTCATTCCAGAACCTTTATTTGACCTAATAGTAGGAAATATTTATGGTGTCAAAAATAGTTGCGCCGTAGATGTTGCTACTCAGACTTCGGCTGCTGCGATAACACGAGCCATGGCCAAGGCTCCAAATCGCGTCACTCCGTTGACCGTCGCAACGCCGCAAGATCTGATTCGTAGTCAAGATGTTGTCCAAGAGCAACAGACTGACTCGACACTTGCCTCAGTGCGCAAGAAGCTGGAGGGTAAAGTGATCAAGTATTCACGGGGAGGACAAGCCAGGTTCCTTCGTAAGCGAGGACGGCTGTACCGTGAGTCAGACACCCCAGGGTGAGGTTCGACTGCAGTTTGTCGTTCCTGCAAAGTATCGCCGAGCAGTGTTTGAATTAGGTCATTGTTCAGCGATGGGAGGTCACATGGGTCAAAAGAAGACCTCTGACCGCATCCATGCTGACTTTTTCTGGCCAGGAATGGGACGGGAAATAATGAGGCTCGTACGTTCCTGTGATGTGTGTCAGCGTACCACTGACCGGGGACGTGTCCGTCCTGCGCCATTGAAGCCAATGCCAATAATCTCTGAACCGTTCGAGAGAGTAGCAGTTGACATAGTTGGGCCAATCTCCCCTAGGGCTAGTGATGGATCAAAGTATATCCTCACTATTGTTGATTTCAGCATACGGTGGCCTGAAGCCGTGGCCCTTAAGAATATAGAGGCCGTCACTGTTGCTGAGGCATTAATTGAAGTGTTCTGTCGTGTAGGTATCCCTAAGGAGGTCTTAAGCGACCGGGGTTCGCAGTTCACTTCAGCAATGATGAACGAAGCGTTCAGGTTGCTGTCCATCCGAGGCTTACGAACTACGCTGTATCATCCCATGTGTAACGGGTTGTGTGAAAGGTTCAATGGAACTCTCAAGAAGATGTTGAGGCGCATGACCGCCAAACAGCCAAAGGAATGGCCGCGGTTCATTGCTCCTCTTCTATTTGCTTATCGAGAAGCCCCACAGCATTCATTGAAATTCTCACCCTTTGAACTGGTGTATGGAAGGTCGGTCCGGGGCCCACTTCAAGTCCTTCGTGAGTTATGGGACGATGAAGAACCCGACCCTGAAGTCAAGACCACCTACACCTACGTCCTTGATTTGGCTGACCCCCTCCAGTCGACGTGCGAGTTAGCTAAGGAAGAACTGATCAAGGCACGTGAAGTTCGAAAGGCTTATTACGATAAGAAGGCAAAGCTTCGGAAGTTTAGTCCAGGCGATAAATGCTTGGTATTACTCCCCACTGCCCAGAACAAGTTGTTGGCGCAGTGGAAGGGTCCATTCGATGTAGTAGAGCGCATTTCAGACCTCAGCTACATAATACAGATGGGGAATCTTCGTAAAAGGTTCCACATTAACATGTTGAAGGCTTATCATGAGTCAGGCCCCGAGGAGACTGGCCTACGAGTAGCTGATGATAGTGACCAGCCACTGGAAGAAACCGGGGCAGCCGCGGTGATCCCAGCTGATGACCATGATTAAGAGCCCTTAACCGCTCAATCCCGTCAGGAAGAGACTGTCGGAGATGTTTTACTTAACACTGACTTAGCAGTAGGAGACCAAAATGCCTTATGGTCACTGCTCTGTCAGTATGCTGATGTCTTCTCAGACCAACCTAGATTTGCAAAGGTTGCGTGTCATAAAACTGAGTTGACCAGCAATGCTCCTATAAAGGTTAAGCCATATCCGATTCCCATGCGACTACAGGATGCAGTAAATAAGGAAATTGCTGACATGGAGACTGCAGGCATTATCGAAAAGTCCTCATCTCCTTACTGTAGTCCAATGGTAGTAGTCTGCAAGAAAGATGGTGGAGTCAGGATTTGTGGCGACTATAGAAGGCTCAATGCAATCACCAAAGTGGATGCTGAGCCAATGGGTGACCATATTGCCATCTTCTCCAAGCTGGCAGGGTCACGATATTTCACGAAGCTCGACCTAGCGAAGGGTTTCTTCCAGATTCCCCTTCATCCTGAGAGTCGTCAGTTCACTGCCTTTGCTACTCCTGGGGGGTTGTACCAGTATAAAGTCCTCCCATTTGGACTTACCAATTCCCCAGCAGTATTCAATCGTGCCATGAGACAAGTGCTCCATGGTATTGTAGGAGTAGAGATGTTCATTGACGATGTCCTCGTTCATTCCGCCACGTTGGAGGAGCACCTCAGACTCTTGGAAATTGTCTTCAGAGTTTCAACATGACTGTGAAGCCTAGCAAATGCAAGATTGCTCACAGTGAGGTGGAGTTCCTCGGTCATATTGTTGGCAACAATCACTGCAGGTGTCAGGGTGACAAGATCAGGAAGGTTAGAGAAGCCCCGAGACCCATGACCAAGAAACAGGTTAGGGCATTCCTTGGCCTAGTGGGATATTATAGGAGTTTTATCCCCAACTTTGCTCTCATTGCCCAACCGTTGTACGAAGTGCTATGGAAATATGCTCCAAACACCATTGAATGGGGAGAAGCGCAAGAGAGATCTTTTGCCACCCTCAAGAATATGTTGTGCAAGGAGCCCATCTTGCAGTTGCCTGATTCCAGCAAACCTTTCATACTGCGCACTGATGCTTCACAAGATGGAGTAGGTGCCGTATTGATGCAGGAATCGGAAGGTGGAATCTTCCCAGTGGCATACCACAGCCGTAGGCTAAAACCCGCTGAGAGGAATTACAGTACTGTTGAGAAAGAACTCTTGGCTGTGGTTGATGGTGTTAAAAAATATTATTATTATTTATTTGGGGCATCATTTACTCTGGAAACTGACCATATGCCACTCACTAGTCTTAGCACGACCCAGACGGCTAATGCAAGTTTGACACGCTGGACACTGTATTTACAGCTGTTTAACCTTGTTGTGAGATACATCAAGGGAAGTGACAACGTAGGTGCAGACCTGATGTCTCGCCTGCTAACTGCTGACTAACATGGGCAGTTGTTGTATGCTGGGTTCCGTGATAGGCATCCTCAGATATTTGAGTAATCCAAGGACCAGCCTGGTTCCCAGTTAAAAGTGTAGACCTGACGTCTCACTTGTTGGCCCCACAGGACACAGTATGTCCAGGGCCTGTACATACACGTGTACTGTAGGTTAAAGGGGAAGCGAGAACTCCGCAGAGGCGACTCGAGGCTATGGAAGACCCGAGTTTGCACAAGGATTCTCAGCTCCCCGATACTAATATAAGTACCGTAGGTAAAGGGGGAAGTGAGAACTCCGCAGAGGCGACTTGAGGCTATGGAAGACCCGAGTTTGCACAAGGATTCTCAGCTCCCCGATACTAATATAAGTACTGTAGGTCAAGGGGGAAGTGAGAACTCCGCAGAGGCGACTTGAGGCTATGGAAGACCCGAGTTTGCACAAGGATTCTCAGCCTCCCGATACTAATATAAGTACTGTAGGTTAAGGGGGAAGTTCGAGAGAGAACTCCCCAGAGGCGACTCGAGGCTATGGAAGACCCGAGTTTGCACAAGGATTCTCAGCTTCCCGATATTAATATAAGTACTGTAGGTTAACCCCTTGACCGCGGGGCGTCACTTTCGTGACGCTTGGGAGCAAGGGATCATACCGCGGGGCGTCGCTTTTGTGATTCTGTGTTATTTTGAATTCACCCGGGCTTCCAAGTGGGGGCTTGTATCATCTATCGGTACTGCCAATGTCCAACACTAGTCAGCACTCCTAATCTCATCTGTACTCCCATCCATTGTTGACAATTTAGCCATTTCTCCCCGTTCTTGACTCCCCTCCCTACCCCCCCTCCATTACCCTATCCTCTCGCCTGCCCGGCCGTGCTACGCTAAGTAAATCTTCCCTGGAATTTTTCACTGATTTCATCCATTGAAATAAGCCCTATGTCCTATTCTTATATCAAATAATATATACAAGAAAGAAATAAGGTAAGTGAGAGTGCCATACACCTGGAATTGGCTAATTATCACCTGACAACACCTCACGTGCACTCGTTCGCTAATTTTCGCTGTTTTCCCCTTGAAATATGCCCTATAATCTATTTTCGTAATAAATATACATGTAAGGAGGGAAGGGAGAACCCTAAGTGATATTTACATTCACCTGGAACTACCTAATTTATAATGTATTGTCTAGATTTCCTGCCAATCATATCAGTGCTAGACAAAGCTGTTTCAAGATATAACATTGGTAGCTCTGATTATATATCTCCTAAGTAGGCCTCTAATCTATTTTCGTAATAAATATACCTGTAAGGAGGGAAGGGGAGAACCCTAAATGATATTTACATTCACCTGGAACTACCAAATTTATAATGTATTGTCTAGATTTCCTGCCAATCATATCAGTGCTAGACTTAGCTGTTTCAAGAAGTAATATTGGTAACTCTGAATAACCCCTAAAGCAGGCCTCTAGGCTAGCTGGTCTGGCAACTGCGTTATCAGTGTAGTCTCATCTACCGAAGTGAGAGGACGTATGTTTCATCTTGCTGACTTCAAGGCCTTTTTTCACCCCCATGCAAATGGCTCTCTGTGACCTTTACTCCCCTACTAAACCTCGTGTGGAAAGAGGTAAAGGGCTGACAATTGATAAAAGAGTGACTACGATCTTTCTATTGAGTAAAACAGTGCAAGTGGAATTGTAAATAATGTGTAAATAATGTGTAAACAGCAAGTGAAAGTAATGAATGTAAATATACGTGAACAATGGAAAATAGTTTTATAAGTTATTTCAAGTGACAGTGCATAACACTGTAAATAAAATAGAAATGTAAATAACGTAAATAAAATAGAGAACGTAAATAGAAATGTAAATGAGTAGTATTATGAGAATACGAGTATATACCCTAGGAGTAATGAAAGTGAAAGTTTCACTCTAGCATGTCTGAATGCTATGAGTTATGAGAGTGAAGATGAAAGTGACATTCACTCTCAATGCCAGTATACAGGACGAGAAAGTGAATGCTACGTATTTTACTGAAAGAAATTGAATCCCTACAGTGACAATAAACTAATACTACAGAAGGAAACTTATGGATAAAGACTGTAGATATATATAAGTGTTATATAGTAATAGAAATATAAAGTGTGAGGGGTTTTATGAATAATAAATGACAGACTACCATGAGCGAACTAGTGCCAGTGCGACGATCAGACGCAGCTCGTAATTTCCATTGCTTTCACAGTGTTTTTTTTTTTTGAGTATGGATCCCAAACTACTTGAAAATTGTAGAATAGTGTTTATAGTGTTTGTATCTGGCTGTGGTAATCATATTACGGGTTGTTGGGAAGTGTAAAGTGGAGACTTTGTTACCCTACTTCAGAGGTCTCCACAAGTCCTACGGTAACCGACGAAGGCTCAACAATCATTCCAGGAGAAAGCTGAAGGTATGTGCCATAAGCATATGTAATTTTATTATTCTAGGACTAATAACTGATTTTTGGCAAATATTTTTTGAGAGTCTGTCGGAGCCCAAATAACCCCGCGGCACACGCAAGTAATTGGTAAACAAGCCCGCGGTGTAGGGGTTAAGGCACAGGTTGAGGACCCGTGTGCAGTTCGAGGCTATGGAAGACCCGAGTTTGCGCAAGGATTCTCAACTTGCCGACACTAATCGTGTGCTAAAATTAATGGCGACCTCGAATGTACGAAGCTTAGGCTGTCACTTGTATTTTTCAGCCAGAGCGTACTTTTCTTAGCATGTACTGATTGCTAGGCAGAGAGAGTAATTGTAACTTAATAAGAATTTTGTCTCACTGACACTTTTGATGCTCCACCTTAATTGGTTTTGCAGGTACAGCAATGGGTGTAGCAGTTTTGCTGTGCGGGCCAGCTGATCGTCTGCCGCACGCTGCCGCCTCTTCTCCTCTGCCTTCGTCGTCGCCATATTATTATTTACTGTGTCATTTTACACGTAGGTACAGTTACACTACAACTGTCACACCTACACCGCGTATTACATACACCACGCTACACAACAATTAGTTGTCTGTGTAAATGTAGCGACTTTTCGCTCAGTTTGACCTGAGTACAGGATTTTCACCGTCGTCATGGAGTTTTTCCCTCAAGCTTGCTTCTATTAACGTAAATACGAGGTTTTTTCGCTCACTGGCGACTGTGACTTTCTCTTGTAGCAGGATAGCACACACACCACAGTGTGAATCTTGTGTGACTGAGTTAGGATGTGTACATATATATATATATATATATATATATATATCCACAAATGTTTTCCCATAAGGAAAAAATTTAATTTTGTAGGGGCGTAATGTCACGAATCAAATTCGCGACATTTCCCTTTTGTGAAAAACACGAACTATTAGTGGAAAACTCACTGTGTATCGCTCAGTTAACCGTTTCTTTCTCCACTTCGGTGGTATACTTTTCAAAACATTCGTCACTGTTTCAAAAGTGACCGATTTAATGCACGTCACTAAGTGCTCTACTGAGCGATACTATTGTTTCTTTATTGTTCGCCCCTGCTTGCCTTGACCGTTAGAAAAATGCGGCCTAGTGCTCCGCTTTTGTTTCCCACAACTTAGGCAGTCAAGTGTTTGCTGTGACGGAGAGAGGTCCTGTGCTCCAGAAGTGAGAGGTCAACCCAAGCTCCACTAGAATCACAGTTATCCAGTGCTGCCACCTTGGTGATACACAGCATTCATCGACCAGTATTTCTTTTTGTATTTTCCTAGTTTTAAGAGCTTAGTTAAGGTGTTTTTCCTAGGCGTAAGAATTTAGCTCGAGTGAGTGAGTGATTGCGATCTCATTAATTTGATTTTGAATTGTAACGTTAAATTTATTTTGTAATCAATAAATTTAACAGTTCTTTTTCTTGAGATTAATGTAAAGTAAACTCTTGTTTCATTTCTCCACAATTAAGCTTATTTTCCATATAGCTCCTAGCTTGCATAAACGTTTTGCTATTCATAACTGGTACTTAGGCCAGTCTTGTATTAAACTTAAAATCCGTTGTGCCTCCTAGGAGTTAAGCACCAGCAAGAACCTGATACTATTATTAGTATTAGTTATTTATTGTCAGGGGTGAAGTAACTTTCTCCAGAGGCTAACAGTAACAGCAATCAAGTAATTAGTCTCTGCTGTGTACTGTTGAGAAAGTTTATAAATTCTCGTTCTTAGATAATCGTGCGAAGAAGTCAGCGTAAAGTAATCGTTGCTTGATTTAGTAAGACGATCATTGTCCCTGCTCTTCAATATTATTAAATATTATTATCAATTAAATAATATTTAGCATATATTTTAAAAACCCCGTGATATTTTAAAAACCCCGTGACATACAGCCAATGTATCTCTACCAAGTGGTTTAGGCTATCTAGTTGAGATTGTATGTAGGGTGAGAAGTGCTTGTAAATGTAATTGTAGTGTTGAAGTGGCTTTGGATGTGTGTGTAGTCTGTGAACCAAGTGTAATTGGCCCGCACAAGCCAACTGGGTGCAAGCATACTTTATAGTATACGACACTGGTTCAACCACAGTACCCCCGGTGTCCGCCAAAGTAGTATGTGGCCAGAAGAACGCTCCCAAAATTTATTACCCTGTGGGACGCGAACCCTCATCCTTCAGTGTACGAAACGCACACTTTACCACTGTACCACAGACAGACAGACACACACACACACACACACACACACACATATATATATATATATATATATATATATATATATATATATATTCTTGGGTAGTGTGATGAGTCAGGATGGAAGTTTGGGGGATGAAATGCTTGAAAGGTACAGCAGGGAAGGAAGGTTGTTGGTTCACTGAAAGGGTTGATGAGAAATTGGAAGGTGAGTATGGAAGTTAAGAAGTCACTGCATGATAGTCTTGTGATCCCTGCCCTGACGCATGTAAGCTAGGCGTGGACCTTGCTAGAGGGGAACAAGACAAGAGTGAGAGCAGTGAAATGAGTTACCTGAGAGGAGCATGTGGAGTGACATGGACGGACAGGTTGACGAATGAAGCAGTGAAAGAATATTGTGGGGTGGATGAGGATATGATTGAGAAAATTAGAAGAAATACTCTGAGGTGGTTTGGACATGTGAGAGAATGAAGAATGAAAGACTGACTAAGAGGGTGTATGAAGGTTAAGTGGAGGGAGGGAGAGGGAGGCTGAGACCGAGGATGAGGTGGAGGGATGGAGATGAGAGGTATATGAGGGAGGGGGAATGAGTTGGGGAGAGGGTAGTCAAATGGTGAGTGACAGAGCGACTTGGAGGCGTTTTGTCTGCGGCCACCCCTTGTGGGACTAGGGCGTCGGTCTCTCTCTCTCTCTCTCTCTCTCTCATATATATATATATATATATATATATATATATATATATATATATATATATATATATTTAATGTTATCGTCAATAATTTTCACAGGTTCTATTTTGTGGTAACCCGAATGAAGAAAGTTATGACCAATGCAAACACATATTCATTAAGACTGATACCCAAACATTTTACTACATTATCAAAAGGATATTTCATTAGCAAAACTGCCACAGGTCGGTAATGAATAATACCATATGGCAACTTTACCGACGGCTCACTGGTGTCTGGCGAGCAGTAGACTCAGACTTGTATGATTCTCGACTAACACGAATACGACTAAGTAGCGTTTGGAATACCTCAAAAGTTTACCGTTGCTAATGTTTCGCTAATCATGACAAGTAGCGCACTGCAGCGACTCGCTAATAATGATAATAATAATAATAATTATTATTATTATAATTATTATTATTTTTTGTCTATTATTATCAACAATATTAATAGTAATAATAATAATAAAAATAATAATAATAATAATAATAACAATAATCAAAATCATAATAGTAATAATAATAATAATAATAATAATAATAATAATAATATTAATAATAATAATAATTATCATCATTATCATTATTATTATTATTATTATTATTATTATTATTATTATTATTATTATCATTATTATTATTATTATTCTATCTATCTATTACCAGACGCCTCAATCCTGTACGGGGTGGCCACATACAAATCGCCTTCACTTCGTCCTGTCCCCCGCAATTTCACTGCCCCGCTCCCAACTCACACCCCCCTCTCTCGTATACCTCTCCACTCCATCCCTCCATCTCATCCTCGGCCTCTCCCTCCCCCTCCCCCCCTCCACCTCATTCACATACACTCTCCTCGTCAGTCTCTCCTCCTCCATCCTCTCCACATGGCCAAACCACCTCAGTGTGTTCCTCCTAACGCTTCCTATCACATCTACATCCACACCACAACACTCCTTTATATCCTCATTTGTCAGCCTGTCTCTCCATGTGACTCCACAGGCTCCTCTTAAATAACTCATTTCCACTGCTCTCACTCTTGACTTGTGTCCTTCCAACAACGCCTAAGCTTCACTTCCGTACGTTAGAGTTGGTATCACAGCACCGTCACGTAGTAACTTTTTCACTTCTATGCTCACTTCCTTGTTTCTTATCACTGCTTTCAAGGAACCAGCAACCTTTCTTCCTTGTACCCTTTCAAGCACGGCACCCTCCAAACTTCCATCCTTACTCATCACACTCCCCAAGTTCTTAAACGTACATTTTCCATTTTCCTCACCATCCAACCTCACTGTACATTCACTGATTTCACCTCTCTCAAAGAACATCACTTTACTCTTCCCTTCATTCACCTTTAGATTCCGTTTCTTACACACACTCCCAAACTCATCCACCAAGCCTTGCAGGTCCCCTTCGTCTTCACTTAACAACACAGTATCATCTGCAAACATCAGTGCCGGGAGTTTCCAAACACTACCCTCTCTCACTAGGGCCACTCCAACATCCACTGCACTACCTTGTACCTCTATTACCCCATCCATGTACAGATTGAACAACCATGGAGACATGACACATCCCTGTTTCAACCCAACCTTCAAAGAAAAAAATTCACTCAGTTCACCGTCCTCACGCACTGCAGTCACAGCGTCATCATACATACTCTTCACAGAATTCAACAATATCCTATCTACTCCATATATTCTTAATACTTTCCACAATCCTTGTCTATCCACCTTGTCATATGCTTTCTCCAAACCCATGAAGGCTGCATACAACTTCTTTCCCTTCTCTAAAAACTTTTCCACTAAAGATCTAAAAATGAGTATCTGATCCACACAACCTCTTCCCTTCCTAAAGCCTCCGTTCTTCTCCAACTAATTCCTCTGTTATTTCCCTAACCCTGTCAATAAGTACCCTATTACACTAAGAAGACAAATGCCCCTATGATTACCATACACTTCTTTTTCCCCTTTTCCTTTGTACAAGGGAATAATTATATCTGACTTCCAATCCTCCGGGACTCAACCTCCCTCCCAGGCCAATCTGCACATCTTCCACATCCATGCCACTACTATCTCTTCCCCATGCTTCAGCATTTCACCACACACTCCATCGATTCCTAGGGCTTTCCCCAGTTTGACTTACTTCATTGCTTCCACAACTTCTATCCTACTGATTTCTTCCTGTCTTCTCACCTCCCTCCTTCTCCCAGCCATTCCCCAGCCACTTATACTCGAATTACTTCCATTCGCCGGAGTAGACTGTAGCACCAGTCGAGCAGGGCAGTACTCCCGAGGTGGATGGAAAGCTGATGACAGGGAGTGCTGGAGCTCATGTTTCATCAGCCCTGACCATCCCCCTTTGCTGAACTTTTTCAGTGTCTCAGTTACACAGAGAGTAGGCCAGCATGCTCTCCAACACAAATTTCTCTAACTATCTACACCAAACTACATGCACAGTACACACTACACTACCTTTTCCAAAATTCAAAAAAAAAAATCATGGCGTCTCATCACCCAGCCTCGGAGTCCTCCGGCGGAGGGACCATAAATTTCCCCACCTTCCGCCCCTCTCTCGGTAACGACTCGAGGTGCCTGAAACCACTGTCTGACTCTCTTCTTCTTCATTTCTGCAACATTCAGGCCTTTCCTCTAACTTTCGCTCTGTTGAGCACCACCTCTCCTCCTCGAAACCTCACCTTCTTTTTCTAACTGAGACTCAGTTGTCTGAGGCAACTGACAGCAAACCCTTTTCTGTATCCTCCTACTTTCTCTATACTCATTTCAAAGCCAGAGGTGGCTGTTGTGTATATATATGCAACGACCTCTCTTGTTCTCGTGTTCTTGAACTCGATTCTTCTGAATTCTTTACACTCTGGCTTCGGCTTTCCTGTCATTCTCTGACTAAATATATCTGTGCTATTTACTTATCCCCTAATTCTACTTACTATCAAAAATTCTTCGACTATCTTACTTCTACGATGGAACACATTCTATCCATTTCTCCTTTCTCTGAAATCGCCATTCTAGGAGATTTCAATGTTCACCACCATCTTTGGCTCTCCTCTCCTTTCACTGATCCACCTGGTGAACAAGGCTACATGTTTTCTATCCTTAATGACCTAGAGCAGCTTGTACAGCACCGTACCCATATCCCAGACCGCCTTGGAGAGAGCTACAACATACTTGACCTCTTCCTTACAACTAATCCTTCCGCTTACACTGTTAATCTTTTTTCTCCATTGGGCTCCTCCGATCACAACCTTATCACCTTAACCTGTCCTATCGCTCCGGTACGGCCTGTGGACCCTCCGGGGAAAAGTCGTCTGTGGCATTTTGGAGCCGCGGATTGGGAGGCCCTCAGGCAGTACTTCTTTGATTTTTCCCGGAATGATTATTGCTTCCATGGCTGGGAGCCATCTGAATTTGCCTTGCACATTATGGAGGTTATTCTCTCGGGCATGGAAGCATACATTCCTTTCTCATATCTTTGACTAACACAAGAAAGCCTTGGTTTAATCACGCTTGTTCTAATGCTGTCCACAACAAGGAGAGGGCCTACAAAAGGTACCAGAGCCAACCCATCCCTGAATCACATCATCTTTACGTTTCTGCCCGGAATCGTGCTAAGTCTGTTCTTCACTCTACTAAAAATAATTTGATCTGTACTAAATGCTCTCAACTCTCCAACTTGAATTCTTCCTGCTCCTTCTGGCACCTTGCCAAAAACCTTTCTAATAACTTTACCTCATCATCCTTCCCTCCTCTTTTCTAGTCTCATGGTTCTATAGCTATTTCTCCTACTGATAAAGCAGATCTCGTCACACAGACTTTCTCCTCCAATTCCACCTTAGATGATTCCGGTGCTGTTCCTCCATCACTTCCCGCCTCTGACTTCTTCATGGCTGACATTAAAATTTCTTCAGTTGACGTATTTTCTGCCATCACTGGCCTCAATACTATCAAGGCATATGGGCCTGATGGAGTCCCTCCTGTTGTTCTCAAGAACTGTGCTTCTGTGCTTACACCATGCCTAGGCAAACTCTTTCGCCTTTGTCTATCAACTTGTACCTTTCCTTCTTGTTGGAAGTTTGCTCTCATTCAGCCAGTCCCAAAGAAGGGTGACCACTCCCAACCCTCCAACTATCCTCCAATTGCTTTAACGTCCTGTATTTCAAAAGTTTTCAAGTAAATTCTCAATAGAAAAATTTTAAGGCATCTTTCTTATCACAACCTTCTTTCTGTTCGTCAGTACGGGTTCCGTCAGGGACTCTTCACTGGCGATCTTCTCACCTACCTTTCAGACTCCTGGTCATCCTCCTTTCGGGACTTTGGCGAAAGCTTTGCCATTGCACTTGACATCTCAAAGGCTTTCCATCGAGTCTGGCATAAATCTTTAATTTCCAAACTGCCCTCTTACGGTTTCTATCCTTCTATCTGTGCCTTCATCGCTAGCTTCCTTTCTGGTCGTTCTATAGCCGCCTTTGTAGACAGCTATCATTCTTCTCCTAGATCTATCAACAGTGGTGTTCCTCAGGGCTCTGTCCTATCACCAACTCTCTTCCTTTTATTCATCAATGATCATCTAAGCTGTACATCTAACCCTATCCACTCATACGCTGATGACTCCACCTTTCACCTTTCCATTCGGTTCCCACAACGCCCATCTCAGCAGTTATTTCAACAAACAAGGGATGAGGCTATGGCACACCTATGTCTGACTTGGCTCGTATCTCTGACTGGGGTAAAAATAATCTTGTTGTTTTTAATGCATCTAAGATTCAGTTCTTACACCTATCAATCATACCCACTAATGTTTAATAATATTCACCTTAATCCTGCATCATCCTTGAACATGCTTGGGGTTTCATTTACTCGGGACTAATCTTGGAAATATCATATTACATCTCTTGTAAAATCTGCTTCCAAGAGATTGGGTGTGCTAAGCCGACTCCGTTCTTTCTTTACCCCTGCACAATTGTTGACTCTATACGGGGGTTTTATCCGCTCCTGTGTGGAGTACAACTCTCATGTATGGGGAGGCTCCCCACATACAGCTCTTCTCAAGAAGATGGAGTCAAAAGCTTTTCGTCTCATTAACTCTCCTCCTCATACTGACTCCCTTCAACCTCTGTCTCTTCGCCACACTGTTGCATCTTTATCTCTTTTCTATTGCTGCTTTAATGGTCACTGCTCCTCTGAACTGTCTGCATGCATTCCTCCACCTCTACGACACGCGTGTAGCACCCGTCTAGCAACAAACTCTCATCCCTTTTCTGTCCAACTCTCTTATGCAAGAGTTGACCGTTACTCCCAGTCCTTCATTTATGCAACATGTCAACTCTGGAACTGTCTCCCTATGTCTGTATTTCGTGCTGTCTATGATCTCCAGTCTTTCAAACGCAGTGTGTCTAGGCATCTCGAAATGAATGGATCTTGAATTTCTCTCTCTCTCTCTTGTATTTTGGTTTTCTCTTGGAGGGACCTGTTGTTGTGGGCTCATGGCTTTTGGTTCCTTCTTCCTCACACACACACACACACAAAAATTCTCTCTGTTCAACAATTCCTTAAAGTGTTCTCTCCATCTGCTCACTTTTTCTCCCTTCTCCACTACTGATGTACCATTTTTATCTTTCACTCCCCTACTAACTTCATTGACACCCTGTCTTACTCTTTCACCTCTTTCCAGAACATTTTCTTACATTCCCTCCACTTTACACTTAAATTCCTTCCAATTTCCTCTTCCACTCTCTTATTTCTCTTACTAATCTTTTCATCTCTCTCTTCCTTTCTACATACAACTCTCTCTTCCGCCAGTCAACTTCTTCCATGCCCATATTTCTCATCCATTCATTGTATGCTTTCTTCTTTTGTGCCACAGCCTGTCTCACTTCTTCATTCCACCATGCTGTTCCTTGCACCCTCCTCCGTCTTCTCTTTATCCAACACACCACATCACATGCTGCACATATTTCTTCTGTGCATATCTTGCACACACCTTCCATGTCCCCCATCTGCTCCAATTCATATTTACATAATCGTTCCTCTACTTCTCTCTTATATTCTGCCTTTTTCTCATCCTCTTGTAACCTTTCCACTCTCCTTGCAACCACTCCTTCCTCTCGTCCTTCCCTTCTTCTATTTCTCCATCTTACTTGGATCTTGAGTCTGGCCATCACCAAGTAGTGGTCAGAAAGTCCATTCCCCCAACCTTTATAGGCTCTTGCATCCATTACACATCTTCGCATCCTTTCATCCACACACACATAATGAATCATTGCCTTCCTTTCATTCAGTTCACCACCCACCCTTCTCATCACTCTCATGTATACCTGTGGATCATTTTGTGCCTGAAGAGGCTATTGGCTCTCACCTGCCCCCTCCCGACACAGATGTCCACTATCGCACTGCCATTCTCATCTATCTCAGCAGGCACACCCCACTCACCAACTATTCCATCCACCTTCACATTCCTTACTTTACCATTCATATCATCAATCAAAAGCACTCTCTCATTCCTTTCAAACTTTTCCATGCACATTTCCAAATTTGTCCAGAACTCTTCTCTCATTCTGCTTCCACGATTTATACACGCACACAGTCACCCACATTTGTAATCCAACTTTCAATCTTACCCACACAATACTTGAGCCAACTGATCCATACTCTTTTATGTTCTTCTTCCATTTTTTACTCACAACAATACACACTCCTTCTTTTGCCCTCTCATTCTCACCTACTCCTGCACATATACCCCATCCGTATGCCCATTCTCTCACACTCTCACCTCACCATTTAGTTTCAGTTACTCCATATACATCCACTTTCGCACCCTCAAGCACCTGGACAATCTCTCTCTCTCTCTTTCACCTCATCATTCGCACCCCTTACATTCCACGTCGCGATCCGTACCATGTCCTTTGCCCGGTCCTTGGTCGACATCTTTTGGTCAGTCCTTGTCCGAGGCTTCTTGTTCGTCTTTTTAGTTAGCTGTTTTCCGAGGAGGGGCACTAACCCTCCGCCAACCCTTTCAGTCGTCTCATATGACAAGCAGGGATACTGGTGGAATATTATTATTATTATTATTATTATTATTATTATTATAAAAAGCTCCTCTACGTAGCGCCATTTCTTGTAGTGTCGTTGCTCCAAACACCAACCATATCATCATCACCACAATACTATACAAGGTAGGATCCTGAAGCAATGAAAGAGTATATAAGAAACTGAAAGCCATATCAATCGTATGTCCAGTAGAAAAGGCACACACAGGCATTCAGAAAACATGCAAACCCTCAGGATTTTGGCTCCACCTTACAAAGTAAGCATCTTTTTAACTTTTATTTTGTTGTTGTTTTCTTCTTGTAGATGCGCATCACATACACCTGTCAGATTAATTATTCTGTCAAGTATCAAGTTTAAGACGGGGTACTAAACTACTGTATATGATTTCTCAGCATTAGTGTTGCTCCGCAACTTTTGTCAACTAGTTACGGCTTTGCTCTGAAATCCATTGCCATACTTTAACAAGAACGTTGGACTTTGTAAAATAGATAGCACTTTAAGTACACAGTGATTATAGAGTTTGGCAGAGTTTGCAAGCCAAATTCCTACATGGGAAAGTTGCTACATTTGATCAACTAATGTCTTTGAGTCATTTTTACTAACTTTATCATTCGCCTTTTTAATATATATATATATATATATATATATATACACTGTGGTAGGTGGGGTCGCTCACCATCCACTCACTCGATGTAATGCTGCCCTCGGGTGACTGCCCGTTCCTCTCTTCTTTTCTTCCTTCCTCTTCTGTCCTTGCTTCCTTCATTCTTTCCTCTCACTTCTGCATACGGGTGACTTTACATTCTCTCTTCTGTCTTACCGTCATTCTTTCCTCCTCGTCAGCCTATGGGTGACTACTCTGAGTGACAAGCCAAATGGTTTCCTGTACACCAGGAAACCATTTATTATGCTGGGTGGTAACCATATGACCAGTTTATGGCGCCTGGTGGTTTAGTGGGTAATGAAGGCACTCCAGCCGGATTGAGCCGGTGTAGGTTTATATCCGAGGGATGGTTGGGGTTTATTACTCACGTAATGCCATTCAGGGATGAGTGAGGCTAGTCATTCTCATCATAAAATGTCATTACCAACTTGCGTATCCCCAGGCTTCTACCCGCCTCATAGTACAACAAAGGATTGGATAATGGATATATATATATATATATATATATATATATATATATATATATATATATATATATATATATATATATATGTGTGTGTGTGTGTGTGTGTGTGTGTGTGTGTGTGTGTTTTGCACAAGTAACCTCTAAATTAAATTTCAAGTATAGACGAGAGTGGTAAAAATCACGATATATTCTTATACTGGAATTAAAAGTGATTGAGAATTTGGCAGATTTAGTTGCTGCAAATTTTACTGAAAGTCAGACAGGTGTGAGTGAAGGTTCATTGCCCTTCCCCCCCCTCCTCCTCCTCCTCCTGTCCCTTCTTTCTTCTTAATATTCATTTTTATTCATATTCCTTCATCTTCTTCCTGTCGTCCATTGTTCGCTCTTATGACTCAAATCCTCCTATGCCCCTCCCCCCCCCTCTCTCTCTCTCTCTCTCTCTCTCTCTCTCTCTCTCTCTCTCTCTCCTGGATTTATATTCTACCCACTTCTTTCTCATTTTGGGTATATAGTTTCCGCTCCATTCCTCGCCATATCCGGTATTTTACGATTCATCGCTCTTTCTCCTCGCCCTCTATTTCAAAATCTGCCTCTTCCCCTCTAGGCAAGACATGACAAATCTGATAATGTATCACGTCGTTTTTATGATCTATTATATTATTATTATTATTATTATTATTATTATTATTATTATCCGTAGTAGCTGCAGGCAAAGTAAACACAAAATCGTGTGTTTACAATCATCATTATCATCTTAGTCGTAGTCGTCGTCGCTTTAATGTTTTCCTTTACGTTTCTCTTCTTTTAGTTTTTTTTGTATGTACTTATTTTTCTCCTTTTCTCTTTAAGTAACTCTTGTTTGTATCTTCCTCCTCTACTCTTCTTATTCATTCCTACTTCTCTCCTTGTCTAATCCCCTCCTGACTCCCTCCTTTTTTATCATTCGAATGTTGTATTTTATTTTCTATTTTACTTTTTTGTTACTTCTTGTTCCCTTTTTTTTTTTTTTCCCTGCTCTCTTCCTGTCCTTATTCCTTTATCCACTCCTTCTTTTAATTCCACCAAACATTTCCTCTTCATTTCTTGCTCTCCTTTTCCTTTCCTCTTCACCTCCTGTTTTCTCGTTATTTTCTGTCTGTCTGTCTGTCTGTCTGTCTGCCTGTCTGTCTGTCTGTCTGTCTGTCTCTCTCTCTCTCTCTCTCTCTCTCTCTCTACGTTTCCTTATGCCATTCATTGCCGTCCTACTGTCATTCGAATTCGCGTTGCCTCTCTACCTACATTTCTCGTCTATGTATTCTTTACTCCTTTCGTCCTATTTTCAATTCTTGCTTTTAAACTCATATTATTGGGATTCACGAGTCCCATTATAATCTGCTCAAAGTTTCCATGTTTACAGTAGTAGGTAAGGAGGAAGTAATATATTTCACTATCCTCTAAAAACATTCCTGGCGTTGCCCTATCATTATGAAATTTTGCATGTAGGTGGTACAAACCAAGACGTTTCGATCCAGACCGTTTCCAGTCCAGTTGAGACACTTCGAGCGTGTCAAATCATATTCAGTACATAAAGTTTTACACAAGGATTGAAGAAATAGACATTTATGACAAAGATAACTCATTTTTAATCTGTTAGGTAGACTGGAGCCAATTCGAGCTTCTCTTATTTTCTTCACATATCTTTATCAATAAATAATTGAGAACTCGAATCTAGCTTGCTGAAACCTGTTCCACCCCATTAGATCAGGTTCTATAAGCGACGTACAGTATTTTGTGAGCAGCGCCGATTCCACGTTCCGACATTCAAGGAGGAAAACTACCCCGTTCCATTACGTTTGTTCTATTTTGTACTCTGCATCTCGCCTCTCTGTTCCCAATCTTCCCTTCGTTCATTTATATATATATATATATATATATATATATATATATATATATATATATATATATATATATATATATATATATATATATATATTCTTCCCCTCGACCTCTTTTAATTTATTCCTTATATTTATATTGATTCATTGTTCTCCCTGGGACCAGCGGTTATCTGTGTTTACATTCCTTTATTTTTTTTTTTCTATCTTTATTTTAATCCAGTCGTCGTTTGTTTATTCTTCTTATTTTAGTTACTTTCTCTGCTTCCATGAGTCATTTACTACCTTGTGTCCTCCGTGTATCCTTATATTTTCTTCCCTTCATTCACTGTCTATAAATCTTATCCCCTTCATCCTTGCATTGTCTCTGCTTAATATCATTTCGTCCTCCATTCTCATAGTTTAATTTCATCACTTCATCCTCTTTTTTTATTTATTTATTTTTCTCTCTCCGTCATCCACTGTGTATTTTCTTCTCTGTGTTCTCTTTTTTTCCACGTTATTTTCCTCTTATCGTTATCTGTTTTTGTTTATTTTCCTCCTTGTTCCCTCAATTTGTCTCTCGGTTATTTTCTTTCCTGTGTCCTCCGTCTCTTGCAAATTTTCTTCTCTCCGCTCTCTCTTATTATGTCCTCCTCCTCCTCCTCCTCTCTCTCCCCCTCCCCTCACCCAAAACTCGTCTATGCCGAGGTGGGTACGGGGCTGAAAGTGGTGGGGGGTAAGGGGGGTGAGACTGTCTCGTGTGTATGTCACCTGTCATGGCGGGGGAGGCGCGGCTTGTGTGATGATGAGCCAAGATACTCCTCACGTCCTCACACACCCTCATAACCTCATTCCTTCATAGCCTTATACATTCCTGTTTTCTCATACATCCTGATATTCTCTTTTCTTTATATCCTTACAGACCCTCGCTTTCTCATTCCTCCATGTCCTAACAGATACTCACACTTTCATTCCTTAACATCCTTATACGTTCTCATATTCTAAGTCTTTCATATCGTTACACATTTTCATTTTCGCATTCCCTCTTATCCCTACAGATCCGCATCTTTTAATTCATTCATATCCTTATAGATCCACATATTCTTATTCCTTCATACCTTTCTAGATCAACTTATTCTTCTACCCTCATATGAAAATGACCCTATTATTCTTATTGCCTCTTTTCCTTACAAATCCGTTTATGGTCATTCGCTCATATCCTTGAAGATCCTGATATTCTCATTCCTTCATAATTTTATCGATCCTCATATTTTCATGCTTTCATACCCTTACAGATCCTAATATCCTTCTTCCTTCATATCCTTACAGATCCTAATATCCTTTTTCCCTCATATCCGTACAGATCCTTATATTCTCATCCTACCTTCCATATTCCCCAGATTCTTATACTTTCATCCCCTCGTATCCTTACATATCCCCATTCAATCAGATCCTTAGAGATCCTCATATTCTTATTCCCTCACATCTTCACAGATCCCAACATCTTTACAGCCCCTTATATTCTCGTATACTTACACCCTCACATCTTCAAGTGCTCAAATCCTCCCATTTTTACACCCGCACATCCTCACACTCACTCTCACATCGTCGTATTCTCACTTCTGCACGTCCTCACAATCTTACTCCCTCACATCCTCATCCTCACTTGCCCACAGCCCCTCATAACTTCATATCCCAAAATACTTAATGGTCTTCACATTCTCATAGCTCCTCACACCTCACACCTTCGAACCATCACATCCTCACATCCTCACACAGTTAAGCCCTCCCATCCTCACAACTTATCACATCCCTACAATACCACACCCTATCGCTGTCAATTCCTCACACCCTCAAATCCTCACAGTCTTGCACCTTCGCATCCTCACATCCTCACACTCTCGCCCCTCGCATTCGCACACCGTTACACCCTCATAACTTCACACCCTCACATCCTCACACCCTCATATCGTCACCCTCATAAAGAAATTACCTAAGTAATTTTTCGGCGATTTCTGGATTTTTGCCTAAATCAATAATCTTCATCACGTGGTATAGCTGCCTTTGCCAGGACTAGGGTGTAAGTGGTCTAAAATGCGCCTCAAGTTTCTGCCTAAGTCATTTAAAAGTTATGAAAATGAGACAGGTTTTCCTCGACTTCCCGAAAAATAGAAAAAATGACTTAGGCAGTTTCTTTATGAGGGTGACGATATCTTCACACCCTCACATCCCCACACCCTCATATCTTCACATCCTCGCACCCTCATATCTTTACATCCTCACATCCTCATATCTTCACACCCTCATATCTTCACACCCTCACATCCTCATATCATCACACCCGCGCACCCTTATATCTTCAGAACCTCACATCCTCATATATTCACACCTGCGCACCCCTCATACCTTCACACCCTCACATCCTCATACTCTCATATCTTCACACCCTCACATCTTCACACCCCCACATCTTCACACCCCCACATCTTCACACCCTCAGATCTTTACAACCTCACATCCTCACACCCTCATATTTTCACATCCTCACACCCTCATATCGTCACACCCTCACATCCTCACATCCTCACACCTTATCTTCACACCCTCATATCTTCACACCCTCATATCCTCACACCCTCATATCTTCATATTCTCACACCCTCATATCTTCACACCCTCAAATCCTCATATCTTCACACCCTCACATCCTCACACTCTCATATCTTCACACTCTTATACCTCACACCCTCATATCTTCACACCTGCACACCCTCATATCTTTGCACTCACATCTTTACACTCTCATATCTCCACAATCCTGAATTCTCACAGCTTAACATCCTCACACCCTCATTTATTCGCGCCGTCACATCCTCACGCCATTACAATCTCAGTTCCTCACACCTTCACACCCTAAATGCTTCATACCCTCATATCCCCACACACTCACAACATTAGTACCTCATACCGTCACACACCCTTACACCCTCATATCTTCACACCCACATATCTTTACACCCTCATATCTTCACACCCTCACACCCTAAATGCTTCATACACTCACAACATTAGTGCCTCATACCGTCACACACCCTTTCACCCTCATATCTTCACAACCTCATATCTTCACACCCTCACATCCTCACACCCTCATATATTCACACCCTCATATCTTCACACCCTCATATCTTCACACCCTCACACTCTCACATATCTTTTCACCCTCACATCCTTACACCATCATATTCTCACATACAGTCTCAATCCTTCACACCCTCACACCCTAAATCCCTGTCCTCACATCCTCACACTCACAACTTTAGTGTCTCATACCGTCACACCCTTACATCATTACGCTCTCACACCCTCATACCCTCAATCCCTCACACCCTCACATCTTCACATTTTCATACCCTCATACCATCACACTCTTATACCCTCAGTCAATTCACACCCTTATATTCTCACACCCCCAAATCCTCATATCCTTAATCCCTCACACCCTCATACTCTCCGTGCTGCTCACATCTTCATCCCCTCACATCCCCACCTGCTCACACGGGCACACCCCTACTTCCTCACAGCCTTACAACTCTACTTATCCTCCGTCTCTTAGATCCTCAGAGTCCTAATAACTGCACATGCTCACAGCTCCACTTACGTTAACATCATCACAGCTGTTGATGTCGTCACAGCACCCAACATCCTTACATCTAATATCCCCACACAATGCCATATCCTCATTCCTCCTCATATCCTCACACCCTTAATCGTCACAGCTCATTATATCTCTTACACCTCAGTTGCTCACACACATCCTCACAGCTCTTCAAATTCTCACATCGTCGGAGCTCCTCAGATCTTCACACCTCACCAAATCCTCACAGCTTCACAATTCCTCAGAATTTCTCACATCCACACAGTACCTCACAACTTCAAATATTCTCAATCCCCAAATCCCCAAACAGCTCATCGTAATACGTTCCTCGCATCCTCTCAGTCTCTAAAATCCACACAACTTAAATCCTCACGCCTCCTTACATCCACTTAGCTTCTGGCACCCTCACCGTTCTTCATATCCTCACAGCTGCTTATAATCTTACAGGTCCTTATGTCCTTACATTTTCCTTCATCACCGATTATACAATTCCTCAAATCTGCTAAAATTCTCGTATTTTCGAAGATATACACGCACTCTCAGTCTCACATGTCCCTACAGGAGTTTACAGCCTCGTAGTTACATTCGCCAACGAAGCTGGAGGAGGTTATGTATTCACCTATGTTTGTCTGTTTGTTTGTCTACACGATATCTCCAAAAGTTCTCTGTTAATTTCAATGAAATTTTGTGGTTGGGTGTGCCATAGGCCAAGAAACAATTGACTAAAGTTTTGGTCCCTCATAATATCTCCAAAAGTTTTCAATGAATTTCAATGAAATATTGTGGAATGGTGGGTCACGGGCCAAGAAAGAAATGATTAAATTTGGGGGTGGATCCGGATCCGGATCCTATGTATCCCGCACAATATCTCCAGAGTTCTCAGTGAATTTCAATAAAATTTTGTGGAAGAGTAGGCCATGGGTCAAGCAACAATTGATTGAATTTGGAGGCGGCTCCGGATCCTATGTATTCCACCCAATATCTGCACGGACAAGGATCAGGAACCTTTTTAATGGCGGTGGCACTGGCGGAGGTATGCTCTCTCTGAATGTTTTCTAATTTTTTCTGTTACCGTCTTCTTTCATCATCAGAGTTCCTTGCAACCTCATATATCCTCTTAACATTCTTACAATAGTCTAACATTTCCCCAGTTTCTCTGCTATTTACAGTTTTCCATCATTTCCCGATATTCACGTAGATGAATTGACATCTCCACATTCACATCTACAATATTCGCGGTCATTAACATCTACAGTTTCTATAATCTTTATAGTTTTAAGCTTCCTCAGAGCTCGTACCCATCGGCCCTTTATAACATGACAAACTAAATTCTTTACGCATCATTATATATTTAAACCAGATTCTCTCTCTCTCTCTCTCTCTCTCTCTCTCTCTCTCTCACACACACACACACACACACACACACAGACCTCTTCAAGATCTTACACCCACAAACCAGTTCATCATCTTCCTTTAATATTCATTACATTCTCAGGCCTTCATGCATTCGAATTCTTACATGTGCTTTGCACCTTTCACAACGTAGCGCCCCTACTATCGCGCATCTTGTACTCATCAAACCCTCTGTTTTCAGACAGCCTCAAAATCCGACCCCTGCACAGCCTTGCCCCACCGTGGTATTATAAAGACATCTGGCCTGACGGGGGTAAGACGGGTGTTGGGATTTATCTGGGGCCTGGTAATGATGCGACGGGGCAAATAGAAGAGCTGGCCTCGCACTAACAGGATCAGCCGCACCTGAGATAATCCGCATAAGAAGTCTTGGTGGCTGGCGGTCCTCGTGCGTGTATTGTGCCACTGTGAAGCGAATCAGGTGTTGAGCCTCATTTACGTCTGCGTAGGTGCGGCAGGTGTGAAATAAAATCTTAGCGGTCTTGTTGAGCAGAGTGGCTTTAGTATCATTTCAAACTGAGTAAGAATGATCGTGATTCATAATTTACTATACATTACTCGTATGTATGGTATTCTGTGCAGGTTATTATGTTTCATCTACTCTTTGTTCCCTTTCCTTAAAGACCCAACAACATAAATTTTTGTACACAATGGCTATGTTCTCAATGACTACGTTGTGAGGAGGTTTATATTCAGTCAGCAAAAGATTACACCAGAAGACAATGATGTACACTAAATCTTTATTGCCTAACCCACTAACGGTCACGGCAACTCTACCATTCTATTCGAACTAACACCAGACAATTTTATTTAAGCGAGTGTGAGTCATAGGAGCTTAGCAGAATTAATGTGCCTGTGTTTCGTAAAATCCGTACTGCCGTCATGAATTGATACATACGACTTACAAGGTGGTTTTATGCTTCGTGTTTGTGCCAGGTCAATTACGGTGTTGCCAGAACGTATCAGACCATCGGCACCTTGTTCCATCTCCGAAACCTGTCTTCATGAAGATGTATGCAAAATTGCTAATCATGTGAATGAAATCTGTGTACATTCCGCTTAAAAATTTTAAAAGTTTCAATTTATAATTGTCCTACAGTTGCGACATATCCCAAAAGTGAAAATATTTTTTGATATGAGGGAAATATTCAAATCAAAATTTATTACTGATGATGAAAACTCATTAAGTGAACATCACCTTCTCTTACAGATTCTCTTCACCAAAAATATGAAAACATTGGTTACAGTAATTTTCAGAAGCGGTGACTACCTTTTGTGTCTCATTTGCCAGTCTGCGTTTGAGGCTCAAGAGTGTTAATACAATATAAAGTACTGGCAAGCTTTAAAAACTACATAGATTAATAATTATCTCCGAGTTCCGGTAACTTGAAAGTTACCTCTTCACCCACGTCTGTAACAAGCTTTATTTGAATAGTTATACGACATCTTGTAAATTATTGTGGCATCACGTGTTTCTGGCAAGGTTAGGCGATGATGTCATTCCCAGGTGACTTTGACGTTTGTTTGCCGACGCTAACCAACCTTGTGCCTGAATATAATTACACTGTACTTACTGTTATGATGAATACTTTTTTAAGTTAACGAAAATCAGCATCTCACGCCTCCATTCCTAAACACCGTTTTTAAAGTGATAATACAAACAAGAAAGGAGGCAAAGTGTAATTAATGTTCTCAGAAAATAATTAGAATCTTCCACAACTTGCTAATATTAACGTGCTGTCACCTGTAAACAATAAAAGGTAGCCAGAAACTTAATTAACAATAATTTTGAAGCAAACAGAATACGCGGCGTCAGATGCATACATTAGGTGGATTAATAAACATCACATAGTGCTGATTAGACTAGCTGCCAGAGGGAAGCTGAAAATCAATTCTTTTGATAACCTGCGGGAAAAGATAAAAAGAAATTATGTACAAAAGCTATTATGGTGCTACTGCCTGGTGGTAATAGTATATCATTAACTGCATGTGGTGTGGCCAAGGGTGGAATCTGATCGAAGTGAGTTGGTGGGAGGGCAAGATGATGGTGTGAGAAACTAATGTAATCATCTCGTTATATGCCCACTTGATGTTTATCCTACCAATTGTCTGGTCCTGTGCATTTTACCAATATATATATATATATATATATATATGTGTGTGTGTGTGTGTGTGTGTGTGTGTGTGTGTGTGTGTGTGTGTTGATAGATAGATAGATAGATAAAGAAGAATTGTTCTATATTCAGCGTAATAAATATACGTGTATTTGTTGATCATGGAAATGGCTTAAAGTAGGAGAAATTCTTAGTTGCCTCCAAGATTACTCTGCTAAAATCAAAACACAGAGATTTTATGCCATCCAGTTCATCGATAGTGAATTGAATTGCTATCCTCCAGTCACGTGAAACTAATCATTTCTTATTCAGCAGAACTGTAATCAGACTTGAAGTAATTACATTGGTCTGGGTCAATTGCAGTTTCAGTTATAATTTCTTGTCCTATTACTCAGTTATAATTACAGTTACTAGGAAGACAAAATGCTGATTTACAATTAGAGTTAACACATTTTAATATTTCCAAATTGCAATTACAGTTACAATTACAGTAAAGTTAGTGTTCAATTACTACTAGAGCGAGTCCTGATGGCTCACTGACTTACTGGCTCAGCCCTCACTCCACAGTCAACACGTATTGACCTCTGAATTAAAAGGAGGCTATTGGACTGTCATGAACTCCTGATTCGTGAACATTACATGTTTATAACTGTTTAAATTTACGAATCTGTCTCACTACAAACGTAGATGTAGTCACGATAGTCGGTACACACAGCAGTCTCGTACAGAGTTAGCGGACCTCAGATATGGAATTGTAATTATTATGCATCTAAATAGTCAGTTACAATTACAAATACAAGTACTTTATGAATATAAAGATCAGTTACAATAACAATTACCATTACTGGTAAATCAAAAATAATTATACAGTAGTTACAACTAGAATTGCCCCGAAATGTGTAATTAATTACATTTTAATTAGATTACAATTGCAACTACTCTAAGCTTACTGTAAATAAATGGAACAAATTGCCCTCAAATGTGGGCGTTCCTGTTGCTGTTAAAAGCTTAGCCCAGATCTTTGTTGTCGAGCAGACCCGTCGACCACAGGTACGCAATTGCTTCTGTGAGATCGTCCTACAGCACAGTACAGTACATGTACCACGTAAGAATCCATCACCGCCTTGTGGTAGACAGCACATTATCCTGGTCGGACCAGAGTCCTTCCCACGGCGAGGTGCAGGGAAATGTAAGGTATGGCTCCTGGATGAATGCCGCGGCTGTTCAACCAAGGATGCACAGCGACATCACGTGGTAGGTTCCTCGCCAGCACCCTTCACATGTAGTATACTGTAATTCAGTATTAACCTTTAAAAATAGCTTGGACAAGTACTTTTCTACTGACCCCCAGCCAAATGCGTTCACTCCTGAATATATATATATATATATATATATATATATATATATATATATATATATATATATATATATATATATATATATATATATATATATATATATAATTACATGCATACATACTCACAATTATTTATTGATTTATTTATCTATCTATCTATCTATTTATTTATCATTCTGCTGTTCAAAGCCTGGAGAACATATCCGCAGTACAACACTGACATTACTCTTTGGGACACTAATGTCGATCCGCATCCTAACATTAACAATGAAAGTGGCTTTCATATCCATTGTTGCGATCTTCAAAACCCAACAAAGTTTAAGAGTACTGTGTAAGAGTTTCACAATTGTTCAACTTAAAAATGAGTCAGTATTCCCTTCCGCAGCTGTACGACTCTCCCTTTCAGGTTAAGATAGTGTAGAATATGACTTCCACTCCATCTCTCCTACGAAATTGCCTTGGCACTTTTTCCAAGCTTCACTTTTTTCTTCCGGCTTCGACTGGAGGGTTTGGAAGCCTTCCTTCTATTCTATTCTTTCCTTTAACTCAAAGAGTTGATTTTTAGTTACAACCTTTCCTATAACAAACAGTCTCGAAAGGACAATAATCAGTCTCGAAAGGACCAAAATGGCTGTTGCTGTTTGCTGTTCTTTGTACTCCTTTGTACCAGTACTAGCACATAAACTCGTTTCCAGCTACACCCCCTCGGGGTCATCCTCCTCCTGCCTGTTTTCCCCCATGAACCTATTGTCACTCCATAAACATATTTTCCTCCATGGATTTATTCTATTCATGGACCTATTTTCCCTATGCATCTAATTTTCTCCCATGCACCTATTTTGCTCCATAAACCAATTTTTTCTCCATGGTCGGATACTCCTCATGGACCTAGGTTCCTCACATAGCCCTATTAACCACCACCGACCATTTTTTTTTTTTTTTTCAAATGGACATATTTTACTCCTGTGAGGCAGTACGTCATCCATACATGAATTTATATTTAACCCATGGACCTCTTTACACCACGATCCTATTTAACACACCAGGCCTATGTTCCTACTTGGATCAAATTCCCGAGGAGCATATTCCTCCTGGACATATTTTTCTCATCCCACATTTACCTGTTCCCACCATATGCCAGTTCACTAAATGTCCTATTTTCCCACAACCCACTCGTCCCAGCCCACATACTCACAGCCAAACCAAGCGCAGCCCACCTCAGAGGCAGAATGACATAAGCCCGTCTCCTGCCTTGTTCTCTGGGAAGCCACCTTTCCACCTACCCACCCACATACCTGCCCCACGCACCCACCTACCCACTCCATACACACTGCTCACCACTCCCCACCCTACCCAACCAACTTGTTCGCTCCACCTGTCCTCCCCACCTGTCCTCCACCCACCCACCCTGAAACCAACCTGCACACTGTCCTCCACACTTCAGCAGTAATATGGCTCAGCAACTTTCCACGAACGCATACATAGATGGAGAGACACAGCTGCTTTTATAGTTGCTGTTGTTATTGTAACTGTGTTGTTGTTGATACTTGGCCCAGGTCTGTCTGGTCGAGCAGACCCATCGATCATAGGTAAGAAACTGCATCAATGGGGCCGTCCTGCAGGTACAATACACTTGCCCATATGCATATTGTAGGGAACTGGGGAACTGGCATCGCCTTGTGGTAGATGGCACCTTATGAGGGTCGGACCAGAGTTCTTACCAACGGCTAGATGCAGGGAAATGTGAAGAAGTTTGGCTTACGGGTGGACACCGCAGCTGTTGCACTCCACCCAGAGTGCACAGCGCAATCACGTGTAGGCTCCTATTCATCTCCCATTTCTATACTTTAGATTTTCATCTACAGGAACAAAATATGTAACATCGTCTTTTCTAACATCTTTAGGTTTAACGATCGGGATGACGACAATGTAGCTTAATACAAGTAAGCTTATACTGTAGATCTGATGTTTAACTTAGAAACGGTGAAGAGCTGCCACTCGTCATCATCATCATTATTATTATCATCATCATCGTCGTCGTCGTCATCAACGTTTACTCAATTGATAGTATCCCAATTAAAAAAAAAAAAAAAAAATGGTAGAAGAGCTAAAAAGAAGAACGCCCACTGAAACTGGACACATCATTCAGAGGTACCGTAATTCAGGTTTTCAAAATCTTGACTCAACCTCACAGGCAAAAATCTTAAAAACATTTTGTATATATATATATATATATATATATATATATATATATATATATATATATATATATATATATATATATATATATATATATATATATATATATATATATATATATTTGGGTGGTCCTTAACTCCGGGGGGAAATTTAATTTCGAGGATTTTCTTGTTCGTACACCGAGAATCGGTTACTTCTGCAAAAGTATTTGAAACTAAATTTCAACAAATTCGGTCAACGTGTAACCACTGCACATCAGGCACAAAATTCTGCTAAGAAGGCAGTCCCAGAACCATGTGCGCATGTGCACACAACTCACAGACAATACGTTTTGGTATCATACATTCCATTTCTATTCGAAATTGAGTTTATTATTAGTTATCCGACCATTAATTATCCAATTTCTCTTTCCCTTCGCAAAAGCAATCAATGTCCAGATCTAGATATAGAAAAGGAGCTTTCTTGTGGCTCCATTGTTGTATATTACTGGTTCCAAACTTCTGTCTCAAGGAGATGTTCTTGGCCTCATGCTTCACCAACTAACCCTTCCCCAAATGATGATACGCCTGGCCAGCACATCAGTGACAGATATGTTGATGGAGTATTGGGGAATGGCAAGGATCCCCATCTCGTGCAAGGACAACGTCGTCACGAAGGTGAAGAAGCTCTACAAGGAGTATGAGCTGCTGATTAAAGGCAAAAGGCGACGATCAGAGACCCAAATACGTCGCAAAGAAGAATGTTTGGCTGAGCTGATGGATTTGTTCAATGTAGTTCACAAAACCACCCTCTGCATGATGACCAACGCTGAGAACAAAGCCTTCCTCCATGCCCAGTGTGAGACAGGTCAACGTGGTTACATGAGTTCCATGGACTCTGAACTT
Organism: Coenobita brevimanus; assembly: GCF_032717465.1. NCBI lineage: Eukaryota > Metazoa > Arthropoda > Malacostraca > Decapoda > Coenobitidae > Coenobita > Coenobita brevimanus. The sequence goes on along the minus strand of NC_137029.1, from coordinate 17,173,965 downwards.
GTGGCTCAAGAAAAAAGGGCCACAGAGAGGCAGCAATGACTCAAGGAACAGTTTCATCACTTGCAAAAGGAGGCATCAACGTCTTCGGCCACTGTCCACTTGGAGTCCAGCAGTGGTAGCCAATAAAGCAGCCCTACTTATTCAGAGGCTGCATCTATCAGTGCTGAGGGCAATGATGACAACTTCGGCAGTGCAAATCTTCCAAAGCAGACGAAGAGAGGAGCAAAGACAATTGTTAAGCCCAATGTTACCTTTTCGCTTGACCGAACCAGAGTCACCAATCAAGATGCAGCCTACATTCTCATGGATACAGCACATGCCCTTGGCCATGTCGCTGAAGAGTTTGCACTGAACAGATAGGCCATTAGACACAGAAGGGTGGACTTCCGGCAAAGCAGGGCCCGATTTCTGAAAATGGAGTTCAAGCCAGAGCGGCCACTTGTTGTCCACTGGGATTATAAACTCGAGGAGGATCTGACGATCAAAGAACACATTAATATCCTTCCAGTCACTGTGTTTGAAAATGACTCCTCGCAGGTGCTCCACGTTGCCAAACTGTAGTGCCATAATTTTAAGTATTAGTGTAAGTTAGTATAAGCTAGTATTGTAAGTGTAATCTTAAGCTTAAGTAGGGTTGTAGGTATAGCCCATAATTTAACCGTTAAATTCTATATTTAAGTTTAGTCTTAGTTGATATTCATAATGTGAACATGGTTCTGCTAATGGTAGTACTAAGTCAAGTATTAATGTGAATATGATTGTTATACATATGAACCAGCCGTTAACAATGACGTATAACTGCGAAATTTTAGTAAGGGATTAATAATTGCGAATGTCATCCTTCGTATTCTGATCTAAAGTTTTACCTGCTGAAGTTATTAGAATTCCCCCTTTGAATTATGCAGTTGTGATTAAGAGTTGACTGAAGTTAAGAATATTGAAGATCGCCATTTGTGAAGCGCGAAATTTATGTCATTGAGTCCTGTTGCAGTCACGTAGGCATGTAACCGACAAAGGGTAATAAAACTCTTCGAATTCTTAGTTTGTTTGGCTTCTTTATGATTAAAGTTCCTGTACGCTTACTTTAAAAAATTCAGCATCGTAAGTCACTTTTCTACGTGTGTTGACTGCAAGCGTGTCTTTTGTATTCTTTGGAGACCTTAGAGAATCGATAATGGTATAAGGTGATCAGTTAATGTTTGTCCATTTCCCAAATATTGTCTGTGATGCTTATAAAAAGGCAGGGGGACAGCACAACCGCCAGATCGCTGTTTCTCTCATCATCTTTGCAAGTCAGTACCCGAGCTCTCACCCCCCCCCCCTTTTCTCCCTCGTGTATTAAGTCTTCATATGCGTTCGTGAGTTAAATTATTGATATTTTCCCCTGATCCTACTTGTGCTGAATAATGAGATCGCTGTTCCTTTCCTCATTGTTGCAGACGAGAGTTACGGAGGGCCGTGGCTAGCATACCAAGGAATCGAGCATTCTAGCCGCGGCCTAACCGCTAACACTAAATCACTCCCCCGCCCCCTTTAGTTCATGGAATCAAGGTGATTATCGGCTGGTCCATTTGCCCATTTGATTACGGTCCATGTGATTACTGGTCCTGTTGATTATTGTGCCTAGTTTGTATAAGATTCTTAATTTTTTTGTGTGCACTTAGTCTTTGAGTATATTCTTTGATGATAACCTTTAGGCTCCTTCCCGACGAGTCCGTCAGAGACCACGGGACTATATCCACGCATATTAGTATTCTTGGGATATTTATCTGGTGTGTAAAGATAAATATATTTTTGGAGTTATCCTGTAAATCCTCATTATTGAATATAAATTTAGTTCATGAAGATTCATATTTCTGAAAAGTGTAACAGTATTCTTTGAATATTCAGTTTGAGAAGATTCATATTTCTGTTGCTATAGATCCTCATTATATTTTGTTTGATATCCCAGTTTGAAGAGTAATTTGTATCTCAGTTCTTAATATATAGTAAATCTTAGGTTAAGTCATTTTGAGTTTGAATTTTGTTATCCTCAAAGGAGTGGTATGGTCGAGATTGAGTGGCCCGCAAGGTGTGCTAATATCTAACTGCTCATGCACTCTCCAAAAGATCACGCTACCCCATTTTCCCCACGTATTAAAATTTTCAATTATTCCGGTGGTGGCAGTATTCAAATTTCTTACACTACACTGGTGGCATTAAAGGTATCCAAATTTTTCGAGCAATACAAAACCACCAAACGGATCTGGTATCCAAACTGCAAAAGCCGTTGCCAAAGCTGTGTAAGAATGGGCCCTTGCCAAGAAATCTGTAGCCATGGGATTCGACACGACAGCATCCAACACCAGCTGGCAATCTGGAGAGTGTGCCTTCCTCAAACATGAGATTGGGAAGGAGCTTCTCCACTTCGCCTGCCACCACCATGTCTTGGAGTTAGTCATTCAGGCAGTATTCATGACAATAATGGGTCCAACATCTGGTCCCAAAATTGGAATTTTTAAACGATTCCAGGCCCAATGATAGTCTGTTGACCAGCAAAACTTCCAGAGTGGTGTCTTAGACCCTGAGGTGGCACAGGTCCTCACAGATATCAAGGATGAAATGCTGAGCTGGTCTACCTTTGGTGCTGAAGAAGATTCCATGAGGGAATACTATCAGGAGTAGCTGGAACTAACAGTCATGTACCTTGGTGGTGTCCCTCCCCTAGGAATCTGGTTCCATGCTCTAGGTCCAGTGCACTAGGCCCGATGGATGGCCAAAGTGGTTTACTCACAGAAGGTTTGGATGTTCCGTGGACAATTTTGGCTGACGTCAAAAGAGGAGAAGGGCCTTCGGGGCATGGCTGTGTTCGCGGCCTATGTCTGACATCAAAATAGAAGGGCCTTCGGGTCATGGCTGTGTTCACGGCACCAAAGCCTGGTCTGAAACTCCCCTCACCGCCTTCCCGTCTTGGGACGATATTCAGATGCTCTAGAGACTGAACAGCTATGGCAAAGTCGATGCTGCTGCTGGAAAGACTACATTTGCCAAAGTCGCATCTCATCTGTGGTATCTCTCAGAGGAGGTGATCACCTTGGTTTCTTCAATGATGGAGTTCCCACCGAAACCAAGCAGCATATGGTCAAGGCAATGAAGGCCAACTCTGGAGCTGATGACCCACTGAAGCGAGCCACAGTCTTACAGCTCAAGACAGCTGGAGCCTCCTTGGAAGACTGTGATGGTAAACACCAAGAAGTTCTATGTACGCATGAACATAGACTGGAAATCAGAATTGCCATCAGAGACTTGGGAGGAAGGCTTCATGAAGGCAGTCAAGACAGTCTGGCTACTCCTTGTCACAAACGATCATGCTGAATGAGGTGTGACACTAGTCCAAGTGTACAGTGGCAATTGGACCAAGAATGAGGAGCAACTCCAGCACCTCCTACAAGTGGCCAAGTACCACCACTGCCGATTTCAGGACGCTAGAAAGTCAACCCTGGTCGGAGTTGGGCAACAATGAGTGGCTTGTGACCATGATACCCAAACATTGAGAGGCTAATACTCCACTGTGAATCTGCATCGATGGGGTGAAAACTTCTGACCTGATGTACAATGGGTAAATGTTGACCGATTTAGTTGAAATTTGCTTAGGAGAGTTTTCTCATGAATAGGAACAGATTAGCGTTGTAGGAGCACACCTTTTTCCAAAAAGAAAATCAAGGATTTGGAGAAAGCATATGACAGGGTGGATAGACAAGGATTGTGGAAAGTGTTAACAATGTATGGAGTAGATGGGAAGTTGTTGAATGCTGTGAAGAGTATGTACGATGGTGCGAAGGCTGCAGTGCGTGTGGATGGTGAACTAAGTGAATTTTTCTCTTTGAAAGTTGGGTTGAAACAGGGACGTGTCATGTCTCCATGGTTGTTCAATCTGTACATGGATGGGGTAATAAAAGAGGTACAAGGTAGGGTAGTGGATGTTGGAGTGTCCCTGGTGAGAGAGGATAGTGTTTGGAAACTGTTGTTTGCAGATGATACTGTGTTGTTGAGTGAAGACGAAGGGGAGCTGCAAGGCTTGGTGGATGAGTTTGGGAGAGTGTGTAAGAAACGGAATCTAAAGGTGAATGTAGGGAAGAGTAAAGTGAAGGTCTTTGAGAGAGGTGAAGTCAGTGAATGTACAGCGAGGTTGGATGGTGAGGAATTGGAAAATGTGAGTACGTTTAAGTACTTGGGTAGTGCGATGAGTAAGGATGGAGGTTTGGAGGGTGAAGTGCTTGAAAGGGTACAGCAGGGAAGAAAGGTTGCTGGTTCTTTGAAAGCAGTGATAAGAAACAGGGAAGTGAGCATGGAAGTGAAAAAGTTACTACATGACAGTATTGTGATACCAACTCTAACGTATGGAAGTGAAGCTTGAACGTTGTTGGAAGGACACATGTCAAGAGTGAGAGCAGTGGAAATGAGTTATTTAAGAGGAGCCTGTGGAGTCACATGGAGAGACAGGCTGACGAATGAGAATATAAAGGAGCGTTGTGATGATGATGTGGATGTGATAGGAAGCGTTATGAGGAACACACTGAGGTGGTTTGGCCATGTGGAGAGGATGGAGGGTGAAAGACTGACGAAGAGAGTGTATGTGAGTGAGGTGGAGG
>NC_137029.1:17156834-17164334 GCF_032717465.1 Coenobita brevimanus | reverse complement strand
GGACTCATCAACTAAGTATAAAACATACACTTCGGAATTAAATCCATATTTAACAACACACTGTGTACAACACGAAAGAGTATATATCTGATTTTATACGTACTTCATTTTCAAGTTTAAGACTGATGTCGCATGATTTAAGAATGGAGACTGGGAGATGAAGCCGAACCCCAATAGAACTGAGATTGTGTATATGTGATAAGAACAAGATTCAAGATGAAAAACATTTGATACTTGAATGTACACTGACCATCGAATTATGGAACAGATTTACGACACTAGACTTCTCATTGTTACGTATTCCAGTTAATGAAAATGTACATATTACTGGCATGTGTAGATATACTGTATTAATGAAGTGATCAAGCTATACAAATAGTACACTGAAGTAGTAACTCAAGATAGAGTGGAGAAAGTGATCCCTAAAGATCATTGTTATCACTTATTTTTTGTATTTGTTTGCTTTGATGAGTACATCTATGTATAGAATGTGTTATTTGTCAATAAACTAACTACCAAGGGTTTCAATTGACATGCTTCACTAGGAGATCATATTAAGAAAGATTTCCTCTTATAGCACTATGTTTTCTTGCATGAATTCTAACAATTGAATATCGGATATTATGCTCATAATTTTACATGAAAGTTTTTTCAGTTTTTAGGGTGTAAAATAAGCATGGGTAATCGCCCCATTTCTGGATTATATCATTCGATCAATAGCCAAGCGTTTACCGACACAGTTCATTGACACGGCAAGTCGGCAGCAGAGAACTGAATTTTGTGCGTGTAATAAATGCTATGGCGCCTCGCTATATGCACATTAAGAGAGAAAATGTGAGAGAGAGAAAAAGTGAGAAACTAAATATTTTATCTCAATTATTCTTCTGTTATGATTCAACTACGTCACCAGAAATGCTCAAAGTTTACATCAAGATGAAATTATGATGATAGGCGTAAGTACAAACCTCTCGATCGCACATCACGCTTTCACAAAGTGCACTTGTTGCAGTTCATTAACAAGGATTTTTTGTCAGTCGCTTGGGGTGAAAAATTAACCACATATCGAAGGTACACTTCTCGGGAGAAACTGGATCAGCAGTACATTTTGTCATGATATACAGTTTCCTTTAATGCTTCGGCGTTTGTTCAAAACTTAGTTTACAACATATTTTTTTTTCCTTTGTTCAGAGATAATACAACCTTTTATTAACAAATTCATAATACTACAACACACGAGGGCTATAAAGAGTGTGTCGTTTACTGATGAAAAAGGATTTGGCAGGTCATGGTGTAGTATATTTCTTCATCATAAATGAGTTATGTCTAACATGACGAACAAACAAAACACAATTTACTGCCTCAAGATTAAAAACGTCTGCACACTACGGTTATATCAGACATGTTCCCGTGTGTGTAATGGGTCTTTTCAATGCACGTTTCACAGTAAAACTGTATATATATATATATATATATATATATATATATATATATATATATATATATATATATATATATATATATATATATATATATATATGTGTGTGTGTGTGTGTGTGTGTGTGTGTGTGTGTGTGTGTGTATACAGTAATCTCTCCAATATCCAATGTAGTACAGCCAAAGGCATGTCCGGAAAGTGGGATTGTCCGGAAACTGGGACCCTGCCTCTGGACTGGTACTTATGGACCCCAACCCAGCCTAACTCTGAAAACCTCCAACAAAACTCCCTACCGGACATACATACACCTATTTAAGATCCTATTCACACAGATAAGGGACAGAAAGCATGAAATAAATGAAAAGGAACCAGAGAATGAGGATTTAGAGGTGAATATGGAAAGTATTTAGCAGTAATTGGAGTATTTACAAGTCCGTGGCCGACGCGATGAATAGCCCACCTCCTCTCAGACTCTGTCAGCAATAAGGTGCACCTGTAGCACCTACAGCAATCCAGTATTGCACTGCACGTAATCCTTTGCACTCTGAATTCTAATTTCTTAACACTGCGCATTCTTTTCTCACTTGCGCTCTACTTGAAACTCACCACTGTTGCACTCTGCACTTAAGCCTTTGCACTCTGAATTCTAATTTCTTAACACTGCACTTTCTTTTCTAACTCGCTCTTGCACTTGAAACTCTCCACTGTACGGTAGCACTCTTCACTTAATCCTTTGCACTCTGAATTCTAATTTCTTAACACTGTACATTCTGTCCTTTATGCTGCACAACACTGTAAATTCCCGTGTGGTCTAGTGGAGAGTTTCTGCTGTTTATTCACTGTCAGATTCCGAGAGTGGGTGTTGCAGGTGGCTGAGGGGTGTGTCGCTGGGACATGGTGATGGACTACCCACTGCAGACGACTCTGAACATAGGAGCAAACTCACGTCCAGTGGCAACTCCACCGTGCTCGATGTGCTGGGCTGTGGCTGGGAGGTGGAAGGTCTGTTTTGGGGAGGCAGTGGTTTGGAGCCAGGGCTGAGCACGGCAGGGGTCACTGGCCTGAAGAAACTGTCAATGGTTGATTGACGTAAGGAATGGCGATTCTGGTGATTGATGATGCACTGCCTGAAAGCACACACTTCCTCCTCAAGTCCCAGGGGCCCCATCTCCCTGATGCAGTACGGGTGTTCTAGGTAGTCAAGAACTAATTCGACGTGCTCCTGGAGTGCACTTAGCTTGAGGATGGCTGGAGTTGTGGCGTGCTGAGAGGAGTCCAAATCATTGTTGCTGTCCTCACTGGAATCTTCAAGCTGGGTACTTGTACCGGCAACTGAAGATCAGATCTCGATATCAGAAATGATCTGATACCCAGGATCGCCCTTGTCGTCATCCAACCACTAAGACATTTCGTCCACATCAACGTCGTCATCAGCTGCACGAAGACATGCATGGAAGTCATCCACATCAAAACCTAGAAAGCCATGCATCACTTTGGTTCCAAGAAGCAGATGAGACCAACCACTTTCCAGAGTCTTGACAGAGACTTCCCTCCATGCACTGGCCCAGTTGTAGATGGCTGACTTGAAGCTGTAGCAGCGAATGTTTTCCACAGTCTGCTGGCCTCGCATGTCCCGTCCCTCCCTGCACTCGTCCTCGTCCTTGAGAACAACCATCACCTTGTCTAGGAACTTCCAACGGTACAGCCTCTTTGTTGCCACGATCACTCCTTGATCCATTGGTTGGATGAGAGCTGTTGTATTAGGTGGGAAAAACATGCACCTAATGTGGCCATTCTCAGCCACCAACTCCTTGTCGGACAGATGCACAGGTGCATTGTCCAGAAGAAGGAGGGCCTTTACCTGGTCACATGGGATTCCCAGTGTGTTCGTCTGGTAATGGATGACCTCCTTGACAAAGTGCTGGTGAAACCAATCTTTGAAGATCTTGGCTGAGAACCAAGCATTCACAGAATGGTACCACATGACATGAAGGACGTCTATCACCCCACAAATACACCAAGGGTGCTGTGCACGGCCAGCAATAATGGGCTTGAGCCAGTGCATGCCATTAGCATTGGCACAACACAAAGCAGATATCCATTCCTTCGAGAGCTTGCAGCCAGGTGCATGCTCCTCCATCTCTGCTAGAGTATTTGTTGGCAGCAAGCGATAGAATAGACAAGTTTCGTCAGCAATGTAGACTTGACCGAGAGTAAGGCCCTCCCTGTCGATCAAGCCATTCACCTTCTGCCGAAACTCCTCTACTCCCTCCTCAGTGGCATCCAGAGCTTCGCCATGGGCCTTACAGTTGATAAGGCCATGCAGTAACTTGAAAGCAAAGAGCCAACCCTCGGATGCCTTGAAGTCTGGGGTGTTGTGTAACCTTGCAAACTTCTTGGTGGCAGCCTTCAACTCCGTACCATGCATCAGCACATCACCAGCATGTTGTTGTCGGTAACAAATTACCGTGGAGCGGTCGATTTCTGCAAACCAGGGAGTGTACATAATCTTCCTCTCCACATTGTGTTTGGTCTTTGATGCGAAGTCAGCCGTGTACTGGGTGAGCTTGTCCCAGGATTTCTTAATATCAAACAAGGTAGAGCGGGCCAGGTTGAATTAACCCGTACCATCCCAGGCATTATTGCAATTTTATACCCACCCAATCCCGGACCAAAAATGGGAAAAATTTTAATTGCATAAAACAATCCAAAAGGACATACAAATCAAGGAAAAGCCAAAAAAAGTACTCCTTATAGGAGAAATAAGTGCTGGATGGGCGTCCATCGTGTTTCTAGCCCAGTTTCCCAAGCCATGAACTACGTTTTCCCACCCAGCTGGGCGGGATGAGAGAGAATGGGGAAGGGGAATGGGGGAATCCCCATTCTCAATATTCTTCTCCACTGGCTCATATTCCTCCCCAGAAGAGTCATCCAGGTCCTCCTCTTTTATAGAATCACTAAATGAAGGGACAGAGGGTCCATGTGACATTTTCAACCGCCTCCTCCAGCCCAGTGAGGTGGAAAAATGGCTTGACTTCCACAACATTCTAACACTGTGACGGACAGTGACACACTGATGTTACCCAGCCATGCAGAACCAAACTCAGTGCTACAAGTGCTTGTGCACAATGTTGCCAATAAATTAAGCTACTCCTCAGAAAAAATTCGCTAGATTGAAGCAGTTAGAGACGCGCTACAGCGCTGTCGGCACCATCACGTAGCTGGGATTACTCGAGACGTTTTGTATTGTCGGCACCATGTCGACGGTGGAATTATACTGATTAACAGAAGATGCATGACGTCAACCATCCCGCATTCACTCTCTCCAATATCTCCCTCTTCATCTCCAGAGTCAGAACTATTCGTTTCCTCTTCTCAGGCCGCGGGGCCATCATCAAACACACGAGGAAGAGGCAGCAGAGGAACAACAGGTCCTGCAGGAGGTAGGGCACCAACACAAAAGCGAGCACGTGGGCAACCATGGTGAGGAGCGTCCACTCACGATGATGGGTAGGCGAGAAATGGAGAGGAGGCAGCGTCACCCTACAGGATGTCAGCAGAACTATAAAGCAAAACACAACTGGTCCGCGTCGAGCGTCAAGCACAAATTACAGATGAAAAAAATTCAGATTTTTTTTTTTCCTATTTTACATTTTTTGGCCATTTTAGGGTTTCAAAGGCCCGGGCCCAAAATGTCCAGACATTGAGGAGTCTGGATACTGGGCATCTGGATATTAAAGAGATTAGTGCATATATATATATATATATATATATATATATATATATAAAGTGTGCGTTTTCATATATGGAAGAACAAGGGTTCATGCCCAGCCAGGGTAATAAATTTTGGGAGCGTTTTTCCAACCAGGTACTGCTTTGGCGGATGTAAGGGGTGCTGTGGTTGAAACAATGTCGCATACTTGTATGCTTGCACCCAGTTGGCTTGTGAGGGCAGATTACACTTGTTTCACAGACTACATACAGATCTAAAGCCACTCCAACACTACAGTTACACTTACAAGCATGTTTCACCCTACAATCTCTACCAGACACCCTAAGCCACTAGGTAGAGATACTTAGGCTGTATCATCCCAACTTCGGTTGGGATAGCCCGGTTCTGCAGTGGACATTGATACCGGTATATATATATATGGAGCCTCTGTGGTACAGTGGTAAAGTGTGCGTTTTCATACAGTGGGTCAGAGTGCTCTGATCGAAGAGTCGGAGGTTCGGGTCCACCCAAGAGTCACTGCTAGACATCAGGAAGGGCATCCAGTCATAAAGTGCTACATGCTCCAAAACCTAAGTCCTCTATCCAAGGGCAATCTCTCTCTCTCTCTCTCTGTATATATATATATATATATATATATATATATATATATATATATATATATATATATATATATATATATATATATATATATATATATATTAATATTCACATATTTACATAAATAAATATATTGCATTGGATTTGCATTTTTTCCATATTTCTGTGTTTTCACTTGTATTTTAAACACACACACACACATAAACATATATATGTGTGAGTATATATATATATATATATATATATATATATATATATATATATATATATATATAATCTCATCTCATCAGCCGTTTGAGTGTCCACTGCAGAACCGGCCTATCCCAACCGAAGCAGGGACGATACAGCCAATGTATCTCTACCAAGTGGCTTAGGCTGTCTGGTAGAGATTGTATGTAGGGTGAGAAGTGATTGTAAGTGTATTGTAATGGCTTTGGATGTGTGTGTAGTCTGTGAACCAAGTGTAATCGGCCCACACAAGCCGACTGGGTGCAAGCATACTTTACAGTATGCAACATTGGTTCAACCACAGCACCCCTGATGTCATCCAATGCAGTACGTGGCCAGAAGAATGCTCCCAATGTTTTTTACTCTGGCGGGGCGCGAACCCTCATTCTTCAGTGTACGAAAACGCACACTTTACCACAGAGGCTCAATATATATATATATATATATATATATATATATATATATATATATATATATATATATATATATATATATATTGTTACGGAACAGAGAGAGATAATGAAAACTTCAAGTGAGAATACTAAAAATCACTACTGTCCCACAAAGTTCCAGGTTCAAAACAAAAGAGTTAGGTAAAATTACAAGTTAAAGTTTAATGCTCAAACTAACAACAAAACATTCAGGACTCATAAGGATAATGTAATGGCCTCCTTAGCACGAGCCTCCTGCAGGCTAGCTGTAACTTAGCTATTTCAATCTGCATTTGCTCATCTGGAGGAGTTACATTAAACAAGCTTTTATTAATCATGTCAACAATTTGATCTTTAGACTGATGAGAGTGAACAGCAATTCCCAATTGTTGAGCAACAAGCTTAACCTGCGGCGTCCCATCGACGTACTTCCACGTCCTCACGTTATGTCACTGCCAATCCCGTTGATGTACTTCAACGTCCTGCAATTGCAAGGTTCATAATTTCCACAATTTTCAAAATTCGCGCGAGATTTTCGATTCGCCCACGTACCCAAGCCTCCCCTACCTGCCCCCAGGCGGGCAGCGTCCCAGACCCCGCGTGACCTGTGCTCACCCCTGTCTCGGTCACTCACCTGTTAGCAGTGACCCAGGTCAGACGTGTGGCGTAAAGGTCTCTCAGATGACGAAATACAATCCGCCCTGGATGCCTTCACTGGAGATAGTGATTCTCCACTTGATGATGATGTGGTGGATCGAGATTATGTGCAGCCTGAGGAGGAAATAACGAGCAGTGATGAGGAGGTCCCTTCGCCCCGGAAAAAGCGGTATGTCACGTATCGTAAGGCAAGGGAAGGCAAGCCTGCACCCAAAACACCTGCATGGACCTCTCTCCATCCCCTAGAGAGAGATTCTGATGAGGACGAGGATGAGGACGATGACGATGACGGCGGCTTAGGACGTGATGTTGCCTCGTGGTTGGGGAAGGAAAAAATCTCACCCCGAGGATCAGAAGGTTGGGCGAGAAGGCAAATAAAGTATGGCCTAGTGTTTTGTCTGGGGAAGGCGAAAGTGGTA
>NC_137029.1:17144334-17151834 GCF_032717465.1 Coenobita brevimanus | reverse complement strand
GCGATGGAGGACGGAATCGTCTAAGGTGGAATTATTTATTTTTTACAATAAATATATATATATATATATATATATATATATATATATATATATATATATATATATATATATATATATATATATATATTATATGTTTTTTTAACTACTCGTTTTACCTTGTACTATTTATAAACTTTTCTCCTTAATACCTTTTATATGTCTGATATTATAGAATTTATATTTTGTACTTATAATTGCTGCTCACTCAGAGAATATGTTGGTTTGGTACGTGTTTTGACAAATGAATTGTATGATATTATTTACATGCCAGAGCATTTCATAAGAGAAATTAGTTTACGAGACATTGTTTTTACTGATGAGAAATATGAATGCGTAGGATCTGCAGCTGGTTACTCAGAAAAATCAATTACTTCATTTAGTGGAAGATGTGAGGAAGTGCTTGTTTTTTATGGAATTGGTATGCTTTCTAGAATATTAAAATAGTTTCAGTTAAAAGTAATATTATTATTTTGGAGATATGTATTAGGGGTACTGTTATACTGATGATAAATGTTTACAAATAAAGTGATGGACGGGAGAACACTACCCTTGAACATCATTTAGAATCCCTGAATAAGTCAGAGCTGGCTTGGAGTAATTTAAATATGACTGTATTTTTTAGTTGATTTCAGTGCTGATCCATCTATACCTAGAGCATGGAGCAACTTACACAATTTTAGTGTGATAAATCACCTATGATGTTTTGACTATGAAATGCTTCACAATAATACCCTCACATTTGTTCCATTTAGTAACTCATATACTAAAATGATAGACCATATTATAGGAAGAAATACTCAAACTGTGAATATTTCGAATGACTGAAGTGTTGTATTCTTTAAATGGTCTGTGCATTTGCATGTGATGATGGTAATTCATATAAATTTCTCAAATGCATGTATGAGTTTACCCCAACATGATAAATTAGACATTAATAATTAATACATAAGATGTGAATGCAAGAGTTTTAGGTGGAGGCCTGAGTCTAGTGAATGTTGATGGTGGAGAGTGGAATCTGAAGCAGCTGCTATTTGCAGATGATATTGCTCTGGTGGCTGATTCAGAGGAGAGATTGAGACAGTTGGTAGAGGAGTTTGGAAGGGTGTGTGAAATGAGGAAATTGAAAGTAAATGAGAATAAGAGTAAAGTGATGAAGTGTACGAGGTTGGTAGATGGTAGGGGGATCAATATAGTTTTGAATGGCGAGTTGCTTGAGGAGGTAGAGTGTTTTAAATATCTAGGGTCACATGTTGCTGTGGATGGAAGAATAGATGCAGAAGTGATGTTTAGAATAAATGAAGCAGGAAAGGTGCTGGGAGGAATGAAAAAAGTGTTTAGATGTCGTTCGCTTAGAATGGATGTAAAGAGAAGGCTGTATGAGGGTGTTGTGATACCGACTGCGTTATATGGGGCTGAAACATGGAATATGGGTGTAGCAGAGAGGAAAAGTTTGAATGTAATGGAGATGAGGTGTCTGAGGAGTATGTGTGGAGTGACGCGTATGGATCAAGTGCAAAATGATGAAGTGCGAAGAAAAACTGGAGTTGTTCGGGAGATGGCTGGTAGAGTTGAGCAGAGGGTGTTGCGATGGTTTGGGCATATGGTGAGAATGGATAATGAGCGATTGGTGAAAAAGATAACTAGATCTGATGTGAGAGGTGTAAGGTTGAGAGGAAGACCACGAATAGGATGGATGGACAGTGTGAAGAGAGCGCTGGATGCGAGAGGGATGTCTGTTGAGCAAGGAAGAGTGGCTGTGCGTGACAGAAATAAATGGAGAGAAATTGTGAATGAATAAGTGATGACGCAGCCCTGAGGGGATATTCTCCCGCATTTGGTCTGATCAGCTTTCAGGTCATGTGCGGGTAAGGGGATGGGTCTGTTATGATGTGGCAGGGGTAAACCAGCTCTGCCGTCGGGCCCTGCTGCGGATGTCACTGATTGCATTGCGCAGTTGACCCTTGTGCGGTGTGGTGCGGTGAGGATCTGTCCATTCTCCCCTTTGGGGCTAAGATGCGAATGAATGTGTTTGAATTGATGAGTAAATGGGGTGTGTCATCCTGTCTCGGCTACCTCCCTTTCCTTGGGGGAAGCAGCCTAGGTATATAGATAGATAGATATAAGATGTAGTAACTGTAGTGTTTCTGACAATAGATCCATTGAGAGAGCTGCTACCTGGCGCGGACGGTGTCCAGCAAGGTATTGTTTTTGGTCGAGTTTCTTTGTTTGTTTCTTTGTTAGCAACATTGCGGAAAAGCGGATGAATGAAATTACCTGACAACTTTCAGGATATGTGGGCACTGGTCCCAAAAGAAAGTAATTAAATTTTGCAGGTAATCGGGCGACCCTAAAAGGTCAAAATCAAGGTCACGGATTTTCAAAGGGATAGAACTTGAAACTGGTTGAAGATAGAAATATTTACTATTAGAATATACAGAAACTTGTAATATGAGCTTTCATATGGCACCAAGACCTTTGACCTTGAGTGAACTTGAAAGGTCAAACTCAAGGTCACGTATATTCAGGGGGCCATAACTCAAAATTTGTTGAAGATAGATATTTACTATTTTCAACATACAGGAAGTCCCATACTGGTTTTTAATTGGTACCATGACATTTGACCATAAGTGACCTTGAAAGGTCAAAATCAAGGTCACGGATAATCAGGGGATGACAGCTCGAAACTCCCTGAATATATATTTACTGTTTTCAAGATACAGAAAGAGCGTTATGGGCTTTCATTTGACACCATGACCTTTGACCTTGAGTGACCTTGAAAGGTCAAATGCAAGATCACGGATTTTCAGAGGGCGTAACTTGAAACCATTTGCACCCTTACCTAACAATATAATTGTGTACTGACAATAAATGGGAGTAACGAGTAAGTATTTAGCAGCAATAAAATAACTGCTGTCAGGTGAGGTTTGTTGTGCTTGGCAACACTTGCTAAAATAATATTTACTTAGGCTGCTGGACTATGAAATATTTAGCTGCAAAGTGTTTGGCTGTCTTTCTGATCATATTCAGGGACTTGATATTTTTTACAAGCAGTTAATGAATTCAGTAAGAACTTCTACCGACAAGTATAGAAGAAGAGCGAAGAGCAACAAATATGAAATAATTCCTAGATGGAATAGGGATGTTAAAGAGCTGTACAAATGATCAAAGCATGATTATATACAAGGGGTAGAAAAGGGAAAAGAGAGAAATTCAGAGGAGTATTTTAGGATGGTTGGCAGTAGGAAACAGTTCAATTCAGCTCTTTCAAAGTGAAAAAGAAAACGAAGAATGATCAAATGCTGTGGAAGAAAAATTTTATAACAAGAATATGATAGACTTTCGGAAGGAAGAGAGAAAATGAAGTAATAGAGTAAGATCATCAAGAGCAGTGGATGAAAAAGGTGATAAAGCAGAAATTATAGAAATAATTAATGATGGAATGCTTCGGGGAAATGATGATACACTAAAAGGTAAATGAAAACAACAGAAAAAACTGTGTTAACATTTCAGTAAAGGGACTAATAAAGTTAATTAGAAGAATAAATGAAGGCATAGGTCATGATGGGTTACACTATGTTTTACTCAAAAATGCATCTATAGACTTTCTACATTTCTTAACACATAACTAATTCCTTCTTTTACTACTTTTATATACCAGTAGAAATGTTGAAGGGTGATATCACACCCATGTTTAAAGACTTAAACAGGAATGCAGCAGATTCTACTAATCACAGGCCTATCAAGGTTTATTCTTGTCTTTAAAAAATTATAGAATAAATTTTTTTAGATGTTTTAGAAATAAAAGTATTTTTCTTTTTTACTCAAAACAGTCTGAACTTTGTAAAGTATGTCTACAGGAGATACTTTTTTTTTTTTTTTTTTTTTTTTTTTTTTTTACTGAGAGAGACCATTAGGCCACACACAAAAAGAGGCAGACTGTCTTATGTTTCTTTTATGGATTTATCAAAGGCATTTGACGATATTAATCAATTTAAATTAGGATGTATTTTATTAGAGTGGTTCCTCCTGACCCTGTGTTAAGTTTAATATGATACTCGTATTTAAGGAATCAAAGTGCAAGAATAACATGGAGTGGAAGCAAAGGCAAGTAGTGCACTGTAAATAAAGGATTGAGGCAGGGATGAGCTCTCTCTCCTTTACTTTTTGATTTATATATAGATGATAGTTTTAAAGCCATAACAGTAGCAAATAAAGGTTGCTGCCTCGGGATAAACAGAGTAAATATAGCCGCATGTGAAGATGACCTTGCGTTATTAGCTGATAGCCTACAGAAGAGCATATTTTAAATTCATGTAGTTTTTTTTTAACAATTAATTATTTGAATTTGATCAATAAAAACAGATCATAATTGTGATATTCGAATATAATAAGAAACAGGCATAACGTATCTTTATTTGAATCAGTATGAAGTAGTGAAAAATATACGTATATTTAGGACATATAATTCAAGATAACTTTTCAGACAAGTATGATATTAAGGTTAGACTATTTTTTTTTTGTGTGTGTGTGTTAAATTCATCTCAGTAAGGCCTGCGGACCCTCCCATGAAACGACGGTTGTGGCACTTCGGAGCAGCTAATTGGGAAGCCCTGAGGCAGCATTTCTTTGATTTTCCCGGGAATGATTATTGCTTCCATGGTCGAGATCCATGTGACTGTGCTTTGCGTGTTACAGAGGTTACTCTCTCGGGCACGGAAGCATACATTCCTTTCTCATATCCTATGACTAATGAAAGAAAAGAAAGACTTGGTTTAATCACACTTGTTCTACTGTAATGCTGTCCACAACAAGGAGAAGATCTACTAAAGGTACAAGAACCGACCCACCCTTGAATCTCACTTTATGTTTCTGCCCGGAATCGTGCTACCTCTGTTCTTCAACCTGCTAAACGTTATTTTATTCTGACTTAGTGCTCTGAACTCTTCAATTCGAATTCTTCTCACTTCCTCTGTCACCTTGCCAAAAACCTTTCTAACAACTTTACCTCATCATCCTTCCCTCCTCCTTTTCAGACTGATTGTTCTGTACCTATTTCTTCTACTGATAATGCATAATTCTTCGCTCAGGCTTTCTCCTCCAGTTCTACCTTAGACGATTCCGGTGATGTTCCTCCATCACTTTCCCCCTCTGATTTTCTCATGGCTGACATTAAAATTTCTTCGTTTGTTGTATTTTCTGCCATCATTGACCTCAGTACTAACAAGGCATATATACCTGATTGGGTCCCTTCTGTTGTTTACCCTGCCTAGGTAAACTCTCGCCTTTGTCTATCAATTTGTACCTGTCTTTCTTGCTGGAAGTTTGCCCTCATTCTGCTTGTCCCAAAGAAGGGTGACCATTCTTGTCCCTCTAACTGTTGCCAGATTGCTTTAACATCCTGTTTTTGAACAGTTTTCGAGTCAGTTCTTAACAACAACAACAACAACAAAAATTAATGATTCTTCCATATCACAACTTTCTGATCGTCAGTAAGAGTTCCATCAGGGACGCACCACTGTCGATCTTTCCACCTACCTTTCTCCTTTCGGGACTTTGGTGAAAGCTTTGCCATTGCACTTGACATCTCAAAGGCTTTCGATCGAGTCTGGCATAAATCTTTAATTTCCAAACTGCCCTCTTACGGTTTCTATCCTTCTTTCTGTGCCTTCATCTCTAGCTTCCTTTCTGGTCGTTCTATAGCTGCTGTTGTAGACGGCTATCGTTCTTCTCCTAGATCTATTAACAGTGGTGTTCCTCAGGGCTCTGTCCTATCACCAACCCTCTTCCTTTTACTCATCATTGACCTTCTAAGCTGTACATCTAACCCTATCCATTCATACGCTGATGACTCCACCCTTCACCTTTCCATTCGATTCCCACATCGTCCATCTCAGCAGTTACTACACCAGACAAGGGATGAGGCTATGGCACACCTAATGTCTGACTTGGCTCGTATCTCTGACTTGGGTAAAAATAATCTTTTTGTTTTTAATGCATCAGAGACTCAGGTTTTGCACCTATCAACCCGACAAAATCTTCCACAGGTATACCCACTTATGTTTAATAATACTCAACTTAATCCTGCATCATCCTTGAACATGCTTGGGGTTTCATTTGCTCGAGACTTGTCTTGGAAAGATCATATTACATCTCTTGTAAAATCTGCTTCCAAGCGATTGGGTGTGCTAAGCCGACTCCGTTCCTTCTTTGCCCCTGCACAATTGTTGACTCTATACAGGGGTTTTATTCGCCCCTGTGTGGAGTACAACTCTCATGTGTGGGGAGGCTCCCCACATACAGCTCTTCTCAATAGGGTGGAGTCAAAGGCTTTTCGTCTCATTAACTCTCTTCCTCTTACTGACTCCCTTCAACCTCTGTCTCTTCGCCGCAATATTGCATCTTTATCTCTTTTCTATCGCTACTTCAATGGTCACTGTTCCTCTGAACTGTCTGCATGCATTCCTCCACTTCTACGACGGGCGCGTAGCACCCGTCTAGCAGTAAACTCTCATCTCTTTTCTGTCCAACTCTCTAATGCAAGAGTTAACAGTTACTCCCAGTCCTTCATTTATGCAACAGGTCAACTCTGGAACTGTCTCCCTCTGTCTGTATTCCTGCTTCCTATGATCTCCAGTCTTTCAAACGCAGTGTGTCCAGGCATCTCGAAATGAATGGATCTTGAATTTGGCTCTCTCTTGTATTTTGTTTTTCTCTTGGAAGGAACAGTTTTGCGGGCTCATGGCCTTTGGTTCCTTCTTCTTCACATAAAGCAAAAAAAATCTAACCTCATCCACTCTTAAGCGAAGCCTCCACCCTTCACCTTTCCATTCGCTTCCCACAGTGCACATCTCAGCAGTTACTTCAACAGACAACGGATGAGGCAATGGCATACCTAATGCCTGACTTTCCTCACATCTCTGGTTGGGGTAAAAGCAATCTTGTTATTTTTAATGCATCAAAAACTCAGTTCTTACATCGATCTACCCGACAAATTTTTCCAGAGGAGTACCCTCTAATTTTTAATGACATCCAACTCAATCCTCCACCATCTAAACATTCTTAGGGGTTCATACTCTCGAGATTTACATTGGAAAGATAATAATACATCTATTGTATGATCTGCTTCTTAGAGATTAGCTGTGCTAAGCCAACTCCGTGCCTTTTTACCCCCGTACAGTAGTTGACTTTAAACACAGGTTATATTCACTTCTGTGTAGAATACAACTCTCACGTGTGGGGAGGCTCCCCACACACAACCCTTCTCCAACAAGGTGTAGTCAAAGGCTTTTCGTCCTCTTAACTCTCCTCCTCTTACTGGCTCCCGTCATCCTCTGTCTCTTTGCCACAATGGTGCATCTTTATTTCTTTTCTATCGCTACTTCAATGGTCGCTGCCCCTCTGAAATGTCTGCTTGCATCTCTTCACCGTCACGACGGGCGCGTAGCACCCGTCTAGCAACAA
>NC_137029.1:17131834-17139334 GCF_032717465.1 Coenobita brevimanus | reverse complement strand
TGTTAAGAATGTGTAAGCATGTTTAGCACTGCTCGATTCTCGCAGACACAACACCTTCTCAATCATCTGACTCCCTGCTTCTATCTGTCTCTCTATCTATCTATTTATCTATCTATCTATATAATATGTAGTCTTTACCACACTGCTTGGTCGCGCGAAAATGGCGTACCATCGACATTTAATAGTTATAATATATTAATACATATTATATATACATTATAATGAACTTATAAGCTAATTAAGTGAAATACATAATATTGTAAAGTAACATAATTGTATGAATATTGTATACATATATTATTCATAGTAAATAGTGATTATTCAGTAATATTACATTTTAAACAAGTTGTATACATATTTGAATAAATGCAATATAATTGTGCAATGGTAATACTGCTAAGTTATACATTACATATTTGAGTTATCACTTTAGTAATGTCTAATATTTCACCTAACTTGTATGATGATACTGGTAATATCGAATTGTGCTATAATTGTATGACTTATAATATTGTACTAACATTGTGGTACTACATAATTGTAACATTTTATGAATTGTTACAAAATATTGTGGTAATGCATAATTGTGTTGGCCTTATAATTGTAGTTACATTTTGTTAATGCAACTATTACATAAGTGTCTTGGCCTTATAATTGTAGTTAAAGTTACATAAAAGTTACATCTTGTTAATGCAACTGTTACATAATTGGCAAAGTGTAACATAATGCAATCGTTTGTCGTTACATAATTGTTACATATCGTTTGTAGGTACATAATTGTAGTTAGTGTAACATAATGCAATCGTTTGTCGTTACATAATTGTTACATATCGTTTGTAGGTACATAATTGTAATATGGAGTAACATAATTGTAATAACTGCAGTCCTAACATATGCTGCGGTCGATGATAGTGATGATGTGTCATGCCACTTGTTTGTGGAGACAATTTACTTTTTTGTTTGTAGTTTATGTGGTATTTTGGCATATGTAGTAACACTTACACTTATTTTCATTTGTTTGTTATGTGATCTTACTCTATTTCTCTTTTTTCATTCTCACTCTTCTATCTTTCTTTCCTTCCTTTTCTTTTTTTTTTGGTTTTGTTTTGTATGTATTGATCTTCTATAGTTTGTTTCTCTTTGCTTGTGTACGCTTTTTGCCATGTTGTTCATGGTTACATAATTACTGGCTAATTTCCTTGGGATACTTTTTCAAAGTTTAGTTTATATTGCACAGATACTACAAAATGATATTATATAGTCCCATATTTTGTTATTTTATATAAAAAATATATACACTATATACAGTATTAACTATACACACTGACTTGTTGTTCACCTGTTCCTATCGTGGGTAATATGTGTGTCAGCACTGTGTGGAAATCATTGTCTTCACGATTGTGTTGAAGATGTTCACTCTTGCTAACGGCAATTGATTTGGCCATTTTTTTTTTTTTCTTGTAAGTTAATTTATCTGTTTCCACTAGGTAGCTTTAATAAATAAATGTTTAATACAGTTTTTGTTTTTTTTAATTGCTCACTGAGTAACTGTGATGGTATATTTTCTTTATCACTTTGTAGATATAATTAATGTATAGTTGTATGTATGAAACACGTATTTTACGTAGGTATAAATGGTAACACTCGTTGGTAGTAAATAAATGTTATAATAAATGAATGAATATATACCGTGTAGAATAATTATTGTTGGTGATTATTTAGTGATTAAGTTATGCAGATAACTGAAGTAAGTATGTGTATTTAAGCTGTAACTATACAACACGTTTTATATGTTTGTGCAGAAGCTTATTGTCTATCACTGTGTATTGTATAAATGAAGTAACTATGTAACTCACTAATTTTTACCGTGGTGGGAAATGGTGTGAGTGGTGTTGCACGTGGTGATAGCGTTGTCCTTCGCGGGTTGATTGGCGTGTTGTCGTCTCAGCACATGGTGACGTCGGCTTCCCACACTGGTAGCTGTGGTGAGTGAATGAGTAGCGATGAGTAACTTGAGTGAAGACGAGTGAGTAAGATGAGTTGTGAGTCGTGTCTCACTCTTCGTTTGTTTGTTCGTTTGTTTGTTTGTTTTCTTTCTTTCTTGATGTATTCTTGGTCCTTTTTTTCTTGTGATTTAATCGTTGTAGGATGAAGACTGCCGCTTCTTGTAGGTGCGTGTAGAAGATTATACAGACGACGTAGAGTTGTTAATTGTAGTTGATTGTAGATGGCTGTAGTTGATTGTAGATGGCTGTAGACTTTGTAGACTATTCGCACTGTAGGCTGTATTTTGTAGGATTCAATGTAGAACTGAAGCTAATCTTGTAGTCTCTGTTGCTTTTGTAGAAATTTGCTTTTAATTCGGAGACGATGTCCGCAGATTTGCTGGTTTTGTCGTTAAGCTACTTGCAAGGCGTCGAGTGATCTCTTGACCTCTGCATCAGCGTAATGATCTGGGAGACGGAGGGGGCTGGATGGAGAGAATACTGTCAGGAGCTGATGTTGTTGGTTGTTTTCAATCTTGATATTTTGTAGGAATTTAATGTTGATTCGTAGACGAGGTTCGTATACGTTCGCTGCTACCAAATGTCATAAAGACTTTGTATCATAAAGCAGCGACTTTGTATTTGCTTGTAGAGGCAGGATATTTTAGACTTGTGGTCGAGCGGCTTTTATATCTTGTAGTAGTTTCCCCACCAGATGTCATGTAGTGACGGGAGAGGTAAAGAATAGTATGGGACTATTTTTATTTGTCTTGGAAATATTAAACAGGTCTCTCTATGGGAAGAGTATAAGTCCCGGGTAGCTACCTCCCTGTCTCGCTATCTCTCTCTCTTTCTGTTCTAAGGCTAATCTCCGTCTCGACCTCTCTCTAGGGTCGCTTGTCTCCTTCTACCTAGCCTGTTCGGTGGCTAATCTCCGTCTGAGCTCTCTTTCCTAAATTCTGGTGTAGCAGGGGTGTGTCACGTGTGTTCCTCGTGGGTGGACTAGATCTTTGTTCACGAGAGGACTGCTGACAGCTAACTGCATCATCTCCTTACTGGCCGCTGTCGTCAGCTTTCCTCAGTGTTGTGTAAGCATGTTTAGCACTGCTCGATTCTCGCAGACACAACACCTCCTCAATCATCTGACTCCCTGCTTCTATCTGTCTCTCTATCTATCTATTTATCTATCTATCTATTATGATTTGCAATTATAATATGGAGACCTACCACAGGGGGACAGTTGTTGGGTGTGGTGTGTGGAGTGGTTTTGGGTGGGTTGTAGAGGTAAATGGGTTAGTGAGTGGATGCTTTTGGTGGGCTGGGTGGGTAGGTGGCTGGATATGTGGGTGGTCGGGGAGGGGTCGGTAAGTTAGGTTTGGATAAGATGAGTTTGATGGATAAGTCGGGTTCAAATGGGTAAATGGGGTGGCGGAATGAATGGGGTTGGTTTCAAAAGGGTGAATGGGGTGGCGGAGTGAATGGGGTTGGGTAAGAAGGGTGGATGGGCGGATGGGTCGGTGGGAGGAGTGGGTGGACAGGATGGGCTGGATGAGGTGGGTGGGGAGTGTTCAGGGAGAGGTGGGAGGCTTGTGTCGATGGATGAGATGGATGGCATTGTTGGGTGACCAGGGTGGGTGGAATTCGTGAGTGGGAAGGGTGGGTGGAGTTTGTGAGTGGTGAGGGTGGGTGGTAGGGGTCGGTGGGCAAGATAGATTGTCGGGATGTGTGGGCAAAGTGAGTCGCCAGGGTGAGTGGACCCCGTTGGTCGCCAGGGTGGCTGAGACGATTGCGTTGTCGAGATCATCTAAGTGGGTGGTTGGGATGGGTGGTTCGATGGGTGCAGGGTGGAGAAGTGAATGAGTAAATGAGTTGAGTGACATTGTTGGGTGAACTTCGTGTGTGGCATTCGTGGGTTAGCAGGGTGGATCGCAGGGATCGGTGGGCTGGGTGGGTGGCAGGGGTGAGGTCGGTGGGTTGTGTTGGATGGGTTGAGTGAGTAGGTGGATAAGTAGCTGGGTGTATATGTGGTTGTCCAGATGACAAGGCAAGAGAGGGACTTATCTGGCCATATAACTTTCAATTGTTACTTGGATTTTAGTCTATCGCTTAGAACACGTTGGATAAGTATTTAGAAACCAGACTCTATACATTAAAGTCATCGTATTGAAATCTGCTAAAACTTCGATATAATCATTTCTCATGGAACTAAAGATGGATTTATGCACTTGATATTACACCTACTAAGGATTTCAGGGGCAGTGTCCAACTGTTTTTTTTTAAATAACGTCTCAACAAAGCGTCGGACAAGGATTTAACTTTGGCAATGCATGTTTGAGACCCCGACCTAATTTGTAAAATTATGCTTTTGTACCAAATGTGTATGATTAAGGCATTTATAAGAGTAAATGTAGGGTAAACTTAGCTAAAATCGTCAGAAGCATGTAGCGAGGCTAGCTTCGTTCACGATACAAGCCACGCCCACAATTCGGAACGTGACGTCGGTGTGACGTAGTAGTAATCACCGACGCAAGTGGCAGTTCTGTCTTTATGTAAGCTGCTTCAGATTCAATGCCTCAGGGTTACTCATATTTCTGAGCTGCGGCTGATTTTTAGAGTGACTGTACATCCCTCCAGACTCCCTATTAGTACATAGTATATGCACCGAGCATGTAGCAATGGCCGTATTGTCCACGTAAATGATAAGTAATTTCCTCCAAGTAAACCTTTTTTTCGCAAACATTCTTCTCATATAAGGACCATACTGAATCTGTAGTAGGGGTGAAATATTACTTCGGTGTGTGTGTGTGTGTGTGTGTGTGTGTGTGTGTGTGTGTGTGTGTGTGTGTGTGTGTGTGTGTGTGTGTGAGAGAGAGAGAGAGAGAGAGAGAGAGAGAGAGAGTACAGTATATGGGGGGGGGTTAGAAAGATAGAAATGCCACTTGCGTCGGTGATTACTACTACGTCACTCCGACGTCACGTTCCGAATTGTGGGCGGGGCTTGTATCGTGACCGAAGCTAGCCTCGCTACATGCCTCTGACGATTTTAGCTAAGTTTACCCTACATTTACTCTTATAAATGCCTTAATCATACACATTTGGTACAAAAGCATAATTTTACAAATTAGGTCGGGGTCTCAAACATGCACTGCCAAAGTTAAATCCTTGTCCGACGCTTTGTTGAGACGTTATTTAAAAAAAAAACAGTTGGACACTGCCCCTGAAATCCTTAGTAATAGAAAGATAAATGAAAGTAACATTACATGTGGCAAGACGTGAGAGTGAGCGAAGCTTCATATTTCCGATCCATCCGCCCAACAAATCAGTGTTTGGTGGGGATAAGGAAGGGGAGTTGGGGTGGGATAGACGTGTGCGATTAACCTGACCTCTGGTGGCAGATTGCCCTGTATCACGAATTTCTGTCCGGAGCTGTTCATATGCCGATGCTCTTAAAAAAAAAAAAAAAAAAAAAAAGTTATAATTTACCCTGAACTGTAAGCATCCAGTATGTCAAAAGTGGCAGTGTTGCTTTAACGAGACACTAGGTAATATTTGTTCATGCTAGATATTTCGGATCAGCTAATAGGAAAAATAATATATATTTTTTTATCCTTTTATTTCCTCGGGTTACCATGTTCCACGTTTATTGATATTTTTTAGAGAAACCTATAACATAGATATATTAGATATCCATTAGATATTATAAATATCCTGATCCACTGGGTTCAAAACCATGAAGATGTTAGAGGCATGCAGATTATATAAACTACACAAACATAAGCAATTTGTGGTATAAACTACTTATTTACATAATACAGAAATTGCCGTATGTAAATAGGTAGTGGGCATTATGTGTACAGAATTATTCTTTTTATTTATATACTCGTATACATCTAGCATCAATGGTGTATTTTTCTTTAATCACCTGATATGAAATAAAGCTGGTTGACTTAACTAGTAGCAGACCGCTTGGACGGTCTTTTTTTTTTTTCCTTGTTCTTGAAAAATATGAATGATGACGTCATCGAAAACTACAGAGCACAAAGCCATGATAAATGGAAACTCATTTTCTATCTGTCTGCATATCTATCTATCCATTTCTATCTGTCTGTCTAATTTTAACCAGACGCCTCAGTTCCGGAGAGGGTGGCCACGAACCCATTACCACCATGTCGCTTTGTTTTCCGCCATCAGATTTCCAACTAACCTTCGCATATCGCCCTTATTCATATGCCACTCCATCCCGTTCCTTCACCTCATTCTCGATCCCCTTCTCCTCCCCTCCTCCTCCTCCCCCTCACTCACATATACCCTCGAAGTCAATCACTTACTCAACGTTTGCTGCACATGAGTGAATCGTCACGGGGCACTTCTAACACTTTTCAGCACATCCTTTACCAACACCTCAGCGCTTTTGGACTTCCTCATTTGTCTGTCTCTCCGCGTAACTCCACATGCTTCTGTCAGTTAGGTCATTGCCAGTTCTCTCACTCTTAACTTCTGTCCCTCCATCAAAGTGTAAGCTTCACTCCCACACGCTACATTGAAGATCATAATATTTCTTTTGGCTTATTATTTATACTGACGGTAAGCTGCCTTTATATAGCATAACTAATCGAACTACTTGGCATAGCACCGTCAGGAGAGTTCAGTTTCTTTTATCATACTAAATGCCTCGGAGAGTACTGTAAGGCAGATGACTCAATGGAAGAATTTATACTGTTTAGCCTTGCCGACAAGGTAAGAGAAATTGCAATAGTTATTCTGTTATTAAACAGTCAAGTGTTAGTCAGAAGAACAATTTACTGCTATGGTTACTGCATAAGGTAATCGTAAAGTATCTCAATGCACGAATTACTTATTTTTAAAAAGCATCCCCAATTCTTGCTGGCATAGTTTCCTCACAAATTATTCCGTTAACAGGAACTGTGGAGAGAATGTATTGGCGAGTGTTGCTGGTGCCTCCCCTCTGTGGTGAGATTACCACCTGTGTGCTTGGCGCCGCCCGCCCGCCTCACTCCCCGCTGCTCCACCACGCCCCGGGAACTCACAGACATCATCACTCCGGCATTTAACTAGCTCCTTCATTCACAGATAAACGGCGGGAAAAAATAGTAACACTGCAGGAAGAACAAAACATTTAGACATGAATACGAACCGCGTCAAACCATCCACCTCGACGCAATGCACATTCCTCTTGCTGCAGACCATACCTTCACTTGAGATATTTTTACTTTTTTTTTTCTCTCTCTCTCTCATTCGAATAGATAATTTATTTGTCTCTGTCTTCACAGCAATCAAAAGCATTGTTTTTGTGACCTTGAGCCTAAGGATCTTGAACATTGCTGCCATCAGAGCTCCTCCACACACACACACACACACACACACACACACACATACAGAGAGAGAGAGAGAGAGAGAGAGAGAGAGAGAGAGAGAGAGAGAAGAAGAAGAAGAAGAAGAAGAAGAAGAAGAAAAAGAAGAAGAAAAAGAAAGGCATGGAAAGATGAACTGCAAA
>NC_137029.1:17026834-17126834 GCF_032717465.1 Coenobita brevimanus | reverse complement strand
TGTGAGTGAGGTGGAGGGGGGAAGAGGGAGGGGGAGGCCGAGGATGAGATGGAGGGATGGGGTGGAGAGGTATATGAGAGAGGGGGGTGTGAGTTGGGATCAGGGCAGTGAAATGGCGGGGGACAGGGCGACTTGGAGGCGATTTGTTTGTGGCCACCCCAAACGGAATTGAGGCGTCTGGCAATAGATAGATAGATAGAGCACATGGATTTCAGCCAAACATCTCGGGTAAGTTCGGTTGGTTACTTGATATTGTCTTCCATTACATAAAATTTTTCAATGTTATTTTAAGGGGGGGTCAGCGCCCCTCCAAATTTTCTAAAGAAGGAAGGCAGATATGATATTATCTTTACATGTTGTACAATGGTCTTTCATCCTTAATGCAATATCTGGGGGGGGTGGCCTCTCCAAATGATTAGTGGGGGTCAGCTCCCTCCCAAAAATAAAAACGATCAGAAATGGGGGAAACACTTGAATGAAACTTCACAAGTGAATTAGTTTTGTTACCTGGAAGGTTTTCATGGAGGAAATACTTGAATGAAACTTCACAAGCGAGTTAGTTTTGTTACCTGAAAGGTTTTCCACTATATACAGTTTTCCACTCCTTACATGAATGAGTGAATGAATAGTGAGAAGCCTAGAGGCTATGTGGCACTAAGGAAGCAAAGAATGGAGGACAATTAAATTAGATGCAAAATACGCAGAGCAGAAAGAAAACCAATAGTATCAGATATAGAAAAAGTAGGAGAATCACCAGGAAAATCAGTAAGCAACGAGGGGCGGGGCAATAATGAGGGAGGGGAAAAGCAGAGCGACGGACGTGAAGTATGACTGAGCAGTTGAGAAAAGGTGTCTGATAGTCAAGGGGCAGTTACAGCGTACACAAAGTGGGGGGGGGGGCCACCATTCATTAAGTGACCGTGAGTGAGGCGGGTGTGACCCAAGCCAAGACAAGCAAGTTCAGTCTCCCATCGACGATTGGGATGAGTGGAAATAGACCAAGGAAGAACACAAGGTTTAATGAGATGAGTTTATTGGTGACGTGAGACTCCCAGGAATTTTGCCATAGGTCACGGAAGAGGCGAGTAAGAATTGGAAAACAATCAAGAGCAGGAATAGATCGAGCAGAAGACGTGAGAGAGATCAGCAGAACGAGCCAGCGAGTCTGCACGTTCATTACCAGCAATTCCAACATGTCCAGGGACCCAGTAAAATGGTATCGACTTCTTGTTTACAGAAAAACTGAAGAGCCACTCTTGAATTTGGGTGACAAGGGGATAAGAAGGAGAAAAGGCCTGTAGAGACGAAAGAGCACTGTGAGAATTGGAGAAGATAACAAAAGACGAAGATTTGGAACGAAACAGAGACTACAGAGTGAAAACAATAGCATAAAGTTCCACCGTGAGAACGACAGCAACAGAAGGAAGGGAACTGAAAAAAGAAGACTCAGGGGAGACAACAGCAAAACCAACATCGTGAAGGGACTTGGAACCATCGGTAAAGATGGGAGTGACAGAAAAAGGGAGCGGAAAATGACAGGAGAAAGAAGAACAGTGAGAACAAGAGAGAAAAGAATAGACCACTGAAAAGGGTGAAAGCCAAGGGGGGAAAGAAACAGGACGAAAAAGAAGAATGGGTAGAAAGGTGAAACCAGTAGACTGAAGAAGAAGAGGGACACGAAGGGAGAAGGGAAGGAGGAAATGAGGAGCTGACTGAAAAGAATGGAGGAGAGAGGGGGGGAGGGAGGAACAATTTATTAGGAGACTGAAGCAGGCGTGTATAAGACAACTGTAATGAGAGAACGACTTGAGAAGAGAGGGGGGGACCCCCGATTCGACGCAAAGGCTTGTGACCGGATTGACCGAAAGTACGCATGGCTAAACAAAGATCTGTATGATGAAGGGAGTCAAGTTTCGAAAGAGGGTTGGCAGAGACAGAAGAACAGACTTGACACCCATAATCGAGTTTAGAAAGAATAAGGACAGAGTGGAGATGAAGAAGCGTAGTGTGATCAGCGCTCCACAAAAGATGAGACAGAGCTTATAGTAAATGGAGACATGGAAGAAAGGAAGAACGAAGGAAAGAAACATGCGCATTCCAGTTTAACCGAGAGTCAAAGACAAGAGCAAGAAATGTTGCAGAAGATCGATAAGGATGAGGGGGGGTCATACAGTTTAAGAGGTGGTTGGGGTATAGTACGGAAACGGGTAAATGACATTGCATAAGACACAGGGTGAGAGAAACGAAAACCATGAGTGGTGGCCCAGGTGGAGGCTGCAGTAATGACGGACTGAATAAGAGATTGGAGACAAGGGAGATCCGAATCCGCAGTATAAATAGCAAAATCATCGACATATAGAAAGGCAGAAACAGCAGGAGGCAGGGAAGAGACAATACTGCTAATGGCGTTGAGAAAAAGGGTAGTACTGAAGACAGCCCTGGGAACGCCTTCATGCTGGGGGAAGGCACGGGAGAAATGGGCACCGAGACGGACATGGGAGGTGCGAAGGGAATGGAAATTTTGAAGAAAGACACCAGTGTTACCATGAAGACCAAGGGAATGAAGACAACACAAAATTTGATCTCGCCATGTAGTATCGTAAGCCTTTCTCAAAAAAATATATATATATAGCGATGACAGACTGCCAAAGGTAAAAGGCAGAACAGATAAAATACTCCAGACTAAGGAGAGGATCTAAAGTGCTACAAGCTTTTCGATATCCGAACTGTAAGGGGGAAAGAAGACAATGGGATTCAAGGTGCCACATAATTCAACAATTGATCATACGTTCAAGCAGTTTACATAAACAAACGGAAGGAGAGATGGGACAGTAGTTTTGACGAAGGTGACCTGTTTTACCAGGCTTAAGAAATGGTAGGATGACCGCCACATGCTAAACATGAGGAAAGCAACCCGCAGACCAAATCCTGTTGTAGGGCCAAAAGAAAAGACAGGGCACTGGGAGAGTGATGCTTCAACATAATATATTGAATACCATCATGTCCTTCGTTGGAATCTTTACACAACTGAGGATCGGACGACAACTCACGGAAAGAGACAGGGGCATTAATAGCCCCATCGACAGATAATGGACCAGAAATAGGGACAGATTCGGAAAGAGATTTATGCTGGTGAAAATCTGGAGGAAGATGGGACCTTGTGTTTACAAGACTAAAATAACTACTTAAAGCTTCAGCAACCAAGGACGTATCAGCTACAGAACAACCATCTAAAGAAAGATAAGGAGCGTGGGGTGGGATATGGTTACCTGAGATTCTACTGATACGAAACCAAAGTGCTGCAGCAGGTGTGTCTGCCGAAATGCTAGAAACAAAAGACATCCAACTGTGGCATATGGCTTAACAGATAGTACAACAGAAGGCCGCAGACGCATGTTGAAATATTGAGACCACAGGTGCAGTCCGGTGTAGATCAATGGTGACAGAAGTTTTTCCAGGCAGCACGTTTAATACGGAGGGTACGCTTGGATTCAGAACTCCACCACGACACAGTTTTAGCTGCAGGTCTAGTATTTCTAGGGATAGCATTAACCCGCGGCGTCCCGGGGACGTACTTCCACGTCCTCACGTTTTGTCACAGCTAATCCCGGGGACGTACTTCAACGTCCTGCAATTGCAAGGTTCATAATTTCCACAATTTTCAAAATTCGCGCGAGATTTTCGTTTCGCCCGGGTACCCAAGCCTCCCCTACCTGCCGCCAGGCGGGCAGCGTCCTAGACCCCGCGTGACCTGCGCTCGCCCTTGTCTCGGTCACTCACCTGCTAGCAGTGACCCAGGTCAGACATGGCGCGGAAAGGTCTCTCAGACAAGGAAATCACATCCATCCTGGAAGCCTTCACTGGAGACAGTGATTCTCCACTCGATGATGATGTGGTGGATCGCGATTACGTCCAGCCAGAGGAAGAAATAAGTGGCAGTGATGAGGAGGTCCCTTCGCCCCGAAAAACGTGGTATGTGACATACTGTAAGGCAAGGGAAGGCCAGCCTGCTCCCCAACCACGTGCACAGCTATCTCTCCATCCCGAATCTGATGAGGACGAGGATGAGGACGATGAGGATGACGGAGGCCTAGGACGTGATATTGCCGCGTGGTTGGGAAAAGAGAAAATATCACCACGAGGATCAGAAGGTGGGGCGAGACGACACATAAGGTATGGTGAAAGTTCTTTGTCTGGGGAAGTGGCAAGTGGTGTGGTGGAATTGCTGGGAGAAAGGGAAAGTGTTGTGGCGGCAGCACGGGGTGAAAGTGAGAGTGGTGTGGGGGTAGTGCGGGGGTGAAGGGGCAAGTGGTGTGAGGGAGGCAGCACGAGCACGTGGTGCTCGTAGGCCTAGGGGAGAGGAGGTTGAGTCACTCCCCAGCACTTCTTTCGCCCCTGAATATTCCCAAACTTCCTCCCCACAGCCCCAGGATGTGGGGAAAGGAAAGAAAGGGAAGGGAAAGGGTAAAGGAAAAGGGAGAGGGAAGAGAAGTGCGAGTGATGAGAGGCGCCGCTCTCCACCTCCCCAACCTCCCCCACCACCCTCACCTCCCCACCCTGACGAAGGGGACGATGGTGACGTGGCTGGAGACGGTGGTGTCACGTGGAACTGGGAAGATGGGAGTAATTCTACTCCCATCATTCACCCTTTCACTGAGGAGTGGCGGTCAGGTTGTACGGCTCCAGGTGTAAATGCAGGTTCGTCACAGTTGGATTTTTTCAACTTGTTCTTTGGTGAGGCGTTTGTTCGGCGCATAGTTGAACAAACTAATATTTTTTCACAATCACAGCGCCGTGAAAGTGAACGTTTGGGAACCACGAGCAGGCATTCCGAACAGTATGACTATCCCGTGACTATTTCAGAGATGTTCCTATTTTTGGCCCTGGTTATCTTGATGGGTGTGGTAAGGAAAAACCAAATTCCTGCCTACTGGACAACTGACCCAATCATCCTCACACCTTTCTTTGGAAAGGTGATGGGTCGTAACCGATTTCAGTATATTCTCAGCCGCCTCCACTTTTTTTATGCAGATGATCCAGCCAATGCAAATAACACCGATAAAATGAGGAGAATTAGGCTGGTATTTGATCATTTACGGGAAATGTTCCGCTCCTCATTTTATCCCTACAGAGACCTCGTCATAGACGAGAGTCTTGGGTTGTGGAGAGACAATATTTCCTTTAGGCAGTACATATCCAGCAAGAGACACCGTTTCGGGTTCAAGATCTTTGTTATGTGTGACTGTAAGACTGGTTATGTGCAAGACATAGTCTTGTACATGGGCGCACAGACAGATATAATAGAAGATCGGAGAATAGGACTCTCTGGGGCCGTGGTGAAGACAATGATAGAAGAGTACCTTCATCGTGGTCATGTGTTGTACCTGGACAACTGGTACACTAGCCCTCTTCTCGTTAGGTTCCTCCACCAACACGACACCGGAGTCTGTGATACAGTCAAGAGAAACCGTCGCCATATGGTCAAGATAGGGAGGAAACTTGACAAGAACGAGGTGGTTTTCTTCCAGGCCAATAACATCCTTGCAACCCTGTGGAACCACAACAGGGAAGTTTGCCTCCTATCAACTGTTCACAGCCCCCTGATGCACCACACAGACTCCGTGGATCACCGTAGTGAGAGGAGGCGCAACGTATGGAAACCAGAGTCTGTACTTGCCTATAATCTGAACATGAGGCAAGTTGATCAGTCAGACTCGATGATTTCAAGTGTTGACTGTGCCAGGACCACGATGAAGTGGTACAAGAAACTCTTTTTCCACTTGCTCGACATCACGGTCCTGAACGCCCACTACCTGCACGCAATGACCACCGGAGTATCCGAGACCTTTGAGGGGTTTGTGAGGGAGCTGGCACGTGAAATAATCGCCAAGCATGCCCAGGGCAGACCCACACACCGCACCCGCACCCCCCCGGGCTGCTCAGACTCCCCTACGTCTTGCAGGACGCCACTATCCCAGCGCAATCCCTTCCGAACCAAACCGTCGTAAACCCCAGCGTCGCTGCCATGTATGTAAGCACTCGACAGTCAGACCATCCACTCAGAGAAAAGACACAAGATACGAGTGTGTCGAGTGCAATGTTGCGTTGTGCCTTCAGCCTTGTTTCAAGGAGTATCATAATTTCCTACACTACTGAAACTGTGTGGGAAGGCGAAATGACGCTCATGATAATGGTAAGGCCAGTCAGTAGATGCTAAGTCAAATATAAAGTTGAAACGGGCGTTATTTTTTCAGAAAAGTAATGTTTAAGATGAGAATTAGTGTAAGTGGAAAGAATTGTTATCAAAACTACACCCACTGTGTAAATCTGGTCAGTAAATATGTGATAGCAAGGAAACAAAGTGGAAACGGGTGTAATGTTAGCATGAATAAAACGTATAAGTTGAACAATAGTGTAAGTTGTCATAATTGATGTCACGAGTACACCCACATTCTGGTCAGTAAGTATGTGATAGGAATTATATACAGTGGAAGATGTTGTAATGTTAGTAGTAAGGTATTTTATAAGTTGAATACTAGTGTAAGATGAAACAAATGATATCACGATAACACTCCCTGTGTAAGTACGCGCAAATATGACGCTCAGTTCCATCGTAAGTTCAGAAATGATGTGATATCAATTATATCAAGTGTTAACATGTGCGATGTTAGTGGAGAATTATTATATAAGTACAAAAATAGGTTGTAAGTTGAAATAGTTGTCATAGCGACTTCACCGTGTGTGTTATTATGCGCTATTATTACGCTATATATTTACGTAAGGCCTGATATTATCTCAAAACAGTTCTATAAAGTTGAAAAGTGTATAATGTTATTAGAAAAGTATTATGTAAGTAGAAAAAACACAATACGAGTTGAAACAACAGTCACAGCGAGTTCACTCACTATGTAAATAAGCGCTAACATTACGCTAAATGTTATCGAAAGGCCTGTGAATACGTAAAAACAGTTCAATAAAATGTAAAATGGTATAATGTTATTGTAGAAGTATTATGTAAGTAAAAAAAATTATATGTATCATGATTTTAGAATGTTAGCGATTCATCGTGACCAAGTTGGCCGATTTTGCTCGTTTCGCACGATGGTACAATGCTTATTTCTGCTCTATTTTTGTATAAAATCCAATATACTCTTTTATCACATGTTTTTATGTTTGTAATAAATTCATTTCTACTTACTTTCATTGGTTTCCCAGACTTATAATACCATAGAAAACGTTTGAGGCTCAGACCGCCTAGGGAGAACAAGGGGCCAGGTGGGACCAAGGCATACCTGGTTAAGCTAATTAGGGACCCAGGGGACCAATTTCTTTGCCACCGACCATTGTTTCTGACCAAAAGCGAAAGTTTAAGCAAAAAAAAAAAAAGGTCGAAAAATGGTCGGGATTGGGGGGTAACAGTGGTCGAAAAATGGTCGGGACTGGGGGGTACCAGTGGTCGAAAAGTGGTCGGGACGGGGCGGGTTAAGTGCAGCTCCTACAACCAGGACCAAGAAGAAAAAAAGCCACTCGTGGGGAGAAGAAAAGGAGGAAGGAGGTAAAAAGCGGACCATAAGAGAGGAATATAAGCTCCAGTTTGCAGCATGGAACTGCCAACAGGGAGAACAAGGAACGGACAAAAATAAATATGGGCAAAGCTTGATAGGGAAGTGGTCACTAAAAAGAGTCACCCAGAACCAATTAGTGGAAGTCAAGGGAAATAGAATGAGAACAAAGAGACAGATCAATGCAGGAAAAGCGATGAGAAAGAAGGTCAAAGTGAGTAGGAGAGCCAGTATTGAACAGAAACAGATTGGCCGAAGAAAGAAACTGTTCAAAGAGGCCACCACTGGGGATGAAAACGAAGTCACCCCAAAGGGTATGATGGCAGTTGAAGTCTCCAAGGAGGAGAATCGGCGGAGGAAGAGAATTAAGTAAGGAGGAAAAGGCAAAAAATCAAAAGGAATAGAAAGAGAGAAATAGGGAGAGCAGACAGTGACCAAGCAGCAAAGAAAAAGACGGGCGTAAGCATGAGGGACAGAGGAAGGCGCAGAAAGGAGTTCAAAGGGAACAGAGTTGCGGATAAGAGTAGCAGAGTAAGGGGGAGGAGAACCGAGAACAGTAAAACCTGGAATAGGAACAGGGGAAACATGGAGAAGAGTTTCTTGGCAAGCTACAAGCAGAGGATCATGACCAGATATGAGGTATTGAAAGGAAGGACAGTGAGACACAAAACTGCATATATTCCATTGTAGAAGGACCATGAGAAGAAAAAAGAATTAAGACCGGCAAGAGGGTGGCAGACGCATATGACAATCAAGGCAAGGGTGCCTGGGAGGAATATGGAGATCGAGGATTGAAAGGCTAGGAGAAGAGAAGGAAGAAACAGAAATCACAGGGGGGGCAGGACAGATGGAGTTGGGGGGAGGGGAAGGTTTAGGAGAAGGAGGAGGAACAGGAGTAGGGAGAAGGGAAGAGGGAGGTGGATGGACATCAACAGAAACCAGAGAAGACATGGAGGAAGTATGGAGAATGTAAGAGGCAATATCTTGAATGGTTTCTATATCTAAGGAGATGAAATAGGGCAGGGGGACACCGACAAGATGACCCAAGGGGGCTGACAGGTGGATAAGAGAGGGGATGAGGTACTGGGAGGAGAAGTGTAACGTGAAGGACCTTTGGGAGGTTGGACAGGAGAAGTTGGGGGAGAGAGACCAGGAATGTGAGACAGGGAAGCATGAACATGTTGACGTTTGTTTGCAGGACGAGAATGTGATGGAGGAGAGGACCAAGAAGATACAGAGGTAGAAGGAGGCAGGGGAGGAGGAGAGGAACAAAGGAGGGAAAGATGAGAATAAGGAAGAGAAGTAAGAACAGAGAAAGAATTAGAGATAGGGATGGAAACCCAGACACTTGAGGAGCTGGAGACTGTCGACACCACAGGAGGACAGGCTAGGTATGCATAATTATGTAATAGTTGAATGGTGACCGAGGCTGTGAACTTAGTAATGGGCCTCATGAAGGGAGAGGCCAGTTTTCCAGCAGCAGACGCTAGACATTTCTGCCTTGAATAGATAAACAGGACATTGCCGGTAAGTGACAGAATGGATATTCTGACAGTTATAACAGCATTGGATGGTGTAAGTATAGTCCGAGGGAGCATGGCCAGCCAGCAAACAGTTGGGGCAGGGTGGCCAAAGTGCCAACAAGA
The DNA here is from genome assembly GCF_032717465.1 of Coenobita brevimanus. NCBI lineage: Eukaryota > Metazoa > Arthropoda > Malacostraca > Decapoda > Coenobitidae > Coenobita > Coenobita brevimanus. The sequence goes on along the minus strand of NC_137029.1, from coordinate 17,117,626 downwards.
TGTGCCCTGGTGAGGCATTGAAAGAAACTGTTGAACCTGGAAAACAGTGTCACCAACGATGACCATAGGGGCACATCACGAGAGACAAAGACCATCTTAACAATACTGGCTCATTCTTGTTGGCGTCCATGAGGAGGAATGGTGTAACATTGAACTGAGTGAATGGGATAACACTGCTCAGAAAGAATGAGCTCAATATCGCCAGAGCACTCTGAGAGAGCTCTTTGGCTGAAGGACATTGATGATGCTAGACGGACGGTACAAGTGAAGGAATTAAGCTGGATGTCTGGGGCCATGGAAATGGGTTGTCCTGAACTGTTGACCAGGGATGCCACCTTCTTGGCCTGGGCAGCATCGTGGACGACAAGGAGGCTGGAGCCATTCGGACGGGCTGAGAATGTGATATCCTTGCCTATCTGGCAAAGCAGAGAGAGGTGGAGCGAGAGGTTGTCATTGGCATCCATAATATTGAAGTCTCACCTCCTCTTTATTTGGCCAGGTCTGCGGGCCAAATAAAGACGAAGTTAGGGAACGGGCAGGAACAAAGGAAGAAGGACGAGGTTGGGGGAGGGAGACAGAGGACATAGAAGGAACAGAGACAGGAGGTGGAGGAGGAAGATATGGGTGAAGTGTGACAATGGAAGATGAAGTGACAAAAGCAGACATAACAGGAGTGGAAGCAGACATAACAGGAGCTAAAGGAGTGGAAGACACAGGTGGCGAGGAGGATGGATTAGGTAAGGTAATCGAAGGTGTAGAGGGAGAGGAGGAAGTTGAGGCCATGGTCAAAAGAGAGTCCTGAGTCATTACCGGGGTCGAGGCAGAAGGAGTCCAAGAAGTACCAGGAAGAGAAGCTGGGGTCGTCATTGGGGGAAAATTTCGGCAGAACCTGGGAATGGGGAACAGGAAACCATACCCATAATTTTAGCTTGGAAGGAGAAGGCTCATCGTGACTGTTGAAAGAAGAAAGATTATTTGGGCGAAACATGGAGTATAGAGGCCTGACAAATGACCCAAGTAGGGATCAAGCACCAAATATGCACCCCTTACCCTACCCTAGAAGGGATAGGAGAACTAAGTCTCCCAGCATAATGACGGGCCACCAACTATTGGTCGAGAGACCTCCCACTAAGTTACAGCACCCCCAGATCCGAAAGCTGCCGCTCAGCAGCAGTTCTACCCCTGGAGAGGTCCACACACTGGGGTGGTGCTGAACTACCATGATCCCTACAATTGGCCAGACCAATAGCCCACAGGCACACCCTAATCCATCCTGTTGCAACTTACTCAAGGTCACTGATGAAAATTTTGATGAATGTGGAAAATTCCACTCTGTTTAAAGCCAAGGACAGAATAGAAAGGACAGAAGAAGAGGAAAGAAGAAGCAATAGTAGAGGAAAAGAGCCTTGCAATATTAGTTGAGGCAGCCACAAGGACTGAAGGAGAGGGGAGAGGGGAGAGCAGACAGGAGACACGAGTGCAATATCTGCCAAGCAACCAGACTCCCACACACTTTGCAGTTCATTAAGGTATCCTGCTATAGTTTCCCCATGCATTAAGTCCCAATCGACGTCTCCGAAGCCCCTCCCCCCAACGACAACAACGAACAAGGAAACAGCAAGATCCAACCCTGACTTAATGAGGGTCATATCCCCCATTTAATTAGAAATTCTCAGAAACAGTGAAAGGAGGGAAGATATAGCTTTGATATCTTAGTACTTGTTGTACAACGCATTCTTTTCCACAAAGCAATCTTTGGAAAGCGTGAACCCCCAGTGATTCTTGCAGTGGTCAGCCCCACCCAAAAAGAAAGGTTATCAGAAATAGGAGGAAGTGAGCACATGGATTCCAAAGATATCAGCATACAAATAGCAGGATTAGGTATGCAGTTTCAATGTTTTCTCTGAATGCAAAAGAAGAAACTGCACGTCAATATTTGAAGAAGATGACCCCTCCCCAGTGATTCTTGGGGGAGTCAGTCCCCTAGTCCCCTACCAAAAAAAAATAAATAAATAAACAAATAAAGATCAGAAATAGGAAAAAGATTTGAATAAAACTTCCCAGGTGACTTATTATTTTTAGGATGGCCATCTCACTCACCAAATAAAAAAATTTCAGAAATAGTGAAAGGAGGGCAGGTATGGCTTTCATATCTTAGTACACGTTGTACTGTACAATGGACTCTCATCCGTAATGCAATATTAAATGAATAAAAATGATCAAATAAGGAAAAGATTCAGATGACACTTCCTAAGTGACTTCATTCGGTTACTGTGAAGATCTTCCACCATACGAGTATTCAGGTTTTCCAAACATGACTTTTAGGGGGATCAACCCTCCAAAGAATATTAAAAACTCTAAGATTTTGTGAAAGGATGGCAGATATGGCTTTGATATCTTACCACATGTTGCACACGGACACTCATCTGTAATGTGATGTTTGGGGGAGCATTACCCTCCCAGTGATTCTTGAGGGGGTCAGCCCCCCTCGTAAAAACAAAAATGATCAGAAACAGAGGAAAATGACCACATGAATTTCAGCAAAATCGGCATACATATCTTAGGACTGGATATGCAGCTTCCATGCTTTCTCTAAATGCACAAGAAGAAACTGCATGTCTACATTATCTTAAGTAAATTTTGTGATGTTGATGGGCAGCCCATGATGAAACCTCCCCTTTCTCAGGTATCAGAAAAAAGGATGCAGTTCATAACCAACTTTGAGCTTGCCCTCTAATGTTGACTTTAACCCGCCGTTTGCCAGTGCCATTTTAAAACGGTCTGACATAATTCCGTGGCCAGTGCCAGTGCCGTTTGAAATGGTTTAAAATAAAAAACTTCACTGTGACCGCATTTTTCAAGATTCGCGGGTAAAAATTGGCAGGCATGTAAGGTAACTGTTCCTCTACCATCCCCCAGGCTGTCCAGGCCATACACTCACTCGCTCCCCCCTTCACGCTCGCTCTGCCTCACTCTGTCTGTGTGCCTCACCCAATGCTGTACATAGTGAATGCATTTTGTAAATATTTTCATGTAAGTGTAAGTTGTAAATATTTTCTTGTAAGTGTAAGGACTATATCGTGAAGTCAAGTTGTAAATACCTTCTTGTAAGTGCCAGGACTGTATGTAATGAAGTCAGGTTGTACCTATCTTCAAGTAAGTGTAAGATAATGCATTCACAGTGAGAAAGGCATGCAAATTGTGATAGATGCTGAAGTAATAAGTAATCAGAAAAGTGTACTGAACATTGCTATACCTTACCAGCATAAATATTTGAGTATACCTTACATAGAAAACGGCTTACTCTCACGTACGTTGTGAGCGTGAGAGAGCGGCTATACCTGTATACGAGTAAGCAGGACTCAATAAAACTCATTTCCAAGCCTCGGTGAGCATTTAATGGCAAAATTCATTGTTTTCACATCAAAATCTATCATTCTAGCCAAAAAAAAAAAAGTTAAAAAATGACTGGCACTGGGGTGACCCATAGGGCTAAAAATAGCCAGTACGTGGTGGGTTGATCCTATAGTGCTCAAATATGGTAAGTTTCATTAAGAGAATCAGCTAATAATTCCACCAAATTCGGTTAATATCGGAGGAAAATTGTGTTTTAGGATAGCCGAAACTGTTTTTCCGATCCCAGAACTACCCTCATGTGATCGGGACTATTCTCACGGATTCACACGAGAACCATGAGAATAGTTCTGGTCTTAAGATAAGGAACAGTTTTTATCCGATTTTCACTAAATTTGGTGATGGTGGAGTACAGTATGACAAAACTTTTTTTTTTTTAGAACAATATTTTAAAGATAGAGGATGTATCTCACAATCAACTTTGAGATTGCCCAGTAACTATGACGTTTACCCTACTATGCTCAGACATGGCAAGTTTTGTCATGAGTTGTTCTTCAACACTTTACAACAATTTTGGCTAGCATCGGAGAACCAATATTAGCATTACCATGGCCGGAACTATTCTCATGGTGCTGGAACTAATATACGTTTGAACCTATGATTATCCAACTCCTTTAACGTCCAAGGCTCATTGAATTACACTCCTTACATATGTTACGTACCCTAGCTCCTGAGAGAATCGGTGCATACTCCAGTGTGAACATTTTGAGACCAGCAACCATGCCACCTTTCGGGAGAACGATGGCTACCCTATGCTGCCGCTGAGTTGCTGGCATTTAAGTGTGGAGTGACATATATTTTGTCGTATCCATTCCAAACGTTTTTTATTACACAAATATCTATATAATAGCACCCGTATATTGACCAATCCTTCCGACATGTCTCATGTTGAACATGCCTTATCACTAGTCGTCGATCACATCCTGCACCGATACATCCTGGAGCTAGGGTACAATGTACACGGACCCGTCAGCAAAGGAGAATTCTCTCAATGCTAGGAGAGGCAACAGCTCCCTAATCTTCTTTGAACCTCTCCTTATCCTTGCTACTGAGCTACTCCAGCCCCCACTTCCAGCACATCTCATAGCTCGCCAAATAACAACACTCCTCCACACACTCAAGAGAGTCCCTGGCAAAATTAATCCTTTCCAGCTTCTCTTTTGTATGTTCTCTTTTACATACTACACACTGAAAGTCATCATTATTTTGCAGTTTACCTCTAAACCCACTACATGTCTTGTGCACCCACGTATCATAATCATTGTTCAAAATGGAGATCGAGATACAGTACAGAATGTGTGAATAGTATTTTGAGCGTATGATGCAGCGATAAGCACCAACAAAAGTAGCTACAAAGTAAGCACTCAGATATTCTTTCCGAATACGACGATCAAAGGCTGACTTATATTCTACTCCAGATTTCAGCTCTAGATGTCATGGTGTACTGTTAGGTGATGACAACCATCATCCACTGACTTGGTGTAGTGCTGCTGCTCTTTTTTCCACTTCAGGTGGCTCTGCACTGAGTGACAAGCCGAATGGCTTCCTGTAACCCAGGAAACCAATGTAGCTGGGTGGTAACCATATAGCAAAAATAGTGGGGTAACGCAGACCTTACGATGATTTCCCAATTAAATGGATGGAGGGACGCAAATGTGGCATCCATCCGGGAAGCAAACCTTCAGACTTTTTTCTGCCGCAGGGAACCAAAGGTTCACTGCGCGGGACAGATATGTAGGGACGGTTACCTGCCTGATTTTGAGGGGTCTGCTCGGCTAGACAGAACGGGAACACTCAACAACAAGAAAAACTCTGGAAACCAATGAACTGGGGTAAATGCTTTGTCCAAAGATTAAGGTTGTCTCAGAAATGGTACTGAACCTGGACTGTCTAGGCTGCGACCCGAATATCCATCTGACAATCTATGCCAAACGCCTTTATCACATAAGGGGTGGCACCAAACAAATCGGCTCCATGTCGCTCTGTCCTTTGCCATTTGGCTACCTTCCTTCTAGCTCACACCCCGTTCCCTCATATATTTTTAAACTCCATTCCTCCATCTCATTCTTGGTCTCCACCTCCTTTTAAATGTGCTACCGATTATACTACCGTACTACTGCCGTCAAGGCATTAGTGAAGAATACTTACATGGCGACTTGTTCGTTAGTTTGATTGTTCAGTATACGAAAGGTTTTTCCATACTAATAATAATAACATCGACATTATTGCACCTTAAAATTAGGATTTGTGAGTGTTTTGTATGTGGTTAACTGGTTTAGAAAACCACAAATACAACTTGGTTATTTACTGGAGACAGATACGCAACTCTTCACCTAACTTTGATGGCAAACTGCGGTATCACTGAAGATAGAAAATTCTACCGCTACCAATGGTACATGCAGTTTGCCGTAGTTCATTTAGTTCTAAAAGTCGTTAAGAAAGAGGAGACAAACGTGGAAGAAATAAATAAGGGCATTTGTCCAATACTAGAATTGGCTCTTTGCAACGTAACTCATATTGTGGGAGTACGTCTGCTTTATATCACCAGACGATTTTATTCATCTAAGAGAAACTTACAACGACCACGAAGTACAACAACAATGCGTTCGTAATTATTCCCTCAGCCAGACCCTTGGCACCGAGTGGACAGTGTCTCTATCCGAGGAATCTGTAAATACCCTCATTAAACACATGGGAATTATGTCAGGAAAAAAAGTTACTGCTCAATAGAGACAGGGTATTTTTTTTTTACCCAAACAGCACAGAAAGTCTCACATAATAATTTAGCATTAAGAAATCATAGTTTTTTCTTTATTTTCCAAAAGCAGGTAGAAGATTTTACTAATGGTGGTGCTGCAATACTAAACATAAAGGAGGCTAATGGAGGGGAGAACTGAAAGGGTAAGTGACTGACAGATCGCTTGCATCGTGTAAATGGAACTAAATATATCACAGAATTTCAGATTACACAACAGATGCATAAAAACTATATATTATCAGTTATGTTATAATATTAGGTTGCCGAATACATTTACATACTGTAGTTGAGGATGTTCTACTAATTGTTCTTTGTCTCTCTTACCTTTCCTATTATTCTGTTAATAGCCGCTTGGTGCTTAATAATGAGACTCAGCGACAAGGTTGCTCGGCGGAACTATATTATTAAAGTGTATATTTTATGTTGTAGAATTCGTGCTCTTATCTTAAAATGAGACTTCTTGAAATATCTGTAATTTAGGGATTATTATCATCATTACTGTCCTAACCTGGTTTCATGCACATAAGAGTGGGTGGGAACTAGAACTATGAGGAGGAAATCAAAGCCGAGAAGAAAATTTGTAAAATGGAGCATGAATTCATTCACTCATCATTCAAACTTTTGAAATATTCGGCTCCATTCTCCTGTATGTTTTCCATACAAACATGTGCTTTTTACAAGTCCACCGAATGTCAAATTAATTAATGTATGAAAACCTTCTCATATGCTTATCCAAACATATTTTGTCCACCCAGTTGTATCTTTTGCCCTTTTTTCCCACAGCTTACAGACTTCACTCTCTGATGCGGTTGATTATCGTATCCAGTCATGTTTCCCCCCCCTCTCCCTTCCCCCCCTTTTTTTTGCCCTCCACATCTACTGCCTTCAAACTTACACACTTCTGTCCATTCCACCAACTTACTCATATCCTTTGCTCTATATAGCCTTAATATCTAGGTAAATTTTCCTGATTTTATATCACAAACTTTTTTTTCCACGTATTTCCCCGAACCTTTATTTATCAGCTTATCCTGACAACGTAAATAATCCATATATAGATAGATAGATAGATAGATATAGATCTTGATATAGATAGATAGATAGATAGACATACACACAGATAGACAGACAGATACAGCTACTTAGATATACAGTACAGGTGTAGAAATGTGTATATCTATCTATATGTATTTGTTTCTTTATTCATTTCTTCCTTAGCGGGCCCATTTCTATTTTTATCGGTGTTGCCGTTTCAAATTCTTGCCATATCAGTATACAATTAACTAACATTAATACAAATACAGTTTTGTTTTATGGAAATATTGGTATTATTGCTCCTGCTTATTCAACATTCATCTATTCATACATGTTTTAAAAATCATCATATAAACTCTTAAAAGCATTCAGAAGTTTCCCCTCCACATGCCACCATATGCTTTAACCAGATCCATATATACCATACATATCTTGCAGTGCTTCTCACATGCTATTTAACCATTTGCCTCTCTGCAGATAAACCTCTACCTCCACCTGCCTATAACACACTACATGCACATTGGATATCACACCTATTTCCATCCCTTCTTATTTTTATGAATGGAGGACACCTATAATTTGGCGTTTGAATTATTTTTTTTATTTAATTAGTTTTTCCTTCCTATGTTTGGATGGGTGTGTGAAAGGAAGAAATTGAAAGTAAATGAGAATAAGAGTAAATTGATGAAGTGTACGAGGTTGGTAGTTGGTAGGGGGATGCATATAGTTTTGAATGGCGAGTTGCTTGAGGAGGTAGAGTGTTTTAAATATCTAGGGTCACATGTTGCTGTGGATGGAAGAATAGATGCAGAAGTGAAGTTTAGAATAAATGGAGTAGGAAAGGTGCTGGGAGGAATGAAAAAAGTGTTTAGATGCCGTTCACTTAGAATGGATGTAAAGAGAAGGCTGTATGAGGGTGTTGTGGTACCGACTGCGTTATATGAGGCTGAAACATGGAATATGGGTGTAGCAGAGAGGAAAAGTTTGAATGTAATGGAGATGAGGTGTCAGAGGAGTATGTGTGGAGTGACGCGTATGGATCGAGTGAGAAATGATGAAGTGCGAAGGAGAACTGGAGTTGTTTGGGAGATGGCTGGTAGAGTTGCGCAGAGGGTGTTGCGATGGTTTGGGCATATGGTGAGAATGGATAATGAGCGATTGGTGAAAAAGATAACTAGATCTGATGTGAGAGGTGTAAGGCTGAGAGGAAGACCACGAATAGGATGGATGGACAGTGTGAAGAGAGCGCTGGATGCGAGAGGGATGTCTGTTGAGCAAGGAAGAGTGGCTGTACGTGACAGAAATAAATGGAGAGAAATTGTGAATGAATAAGTGATGACTCAGCCATGAGGGGATATTCTTCCGCATTTGATCTGATCAGCTAGTCAGGTCATGTGCGGGTAAGAGGATGGGTCTGTTATGATGTGGCAGGGGTAAACCAGCTATGCTGTCGGGCCCTGCTGCGGATGTCACTGATTGCATTGCGCAGTTGACCCTTGTGGGGTGTGGTGCGGTGAGGATCTGTCCGTTCTCCCCTTTGGGGCTAAGATGCGAATGAATGTGTTTGAATGGATGAGTTAATGGGGAGTGTGTCGCCCTGTCTTGGCTACCTCCCTTTCCTTGGGGGAAGCAGCCTAGGTATATAGATAGATAGAGATGTTCATCTTCCTAAAGAATGAGAGAATGAAAAAATAAGGCTTTCCTACAACACTAAATAAACTTTAAACTTATTCTACGATCACCTGTGTACTTGTCTGAATCATTTTCACATCTCCTAACAATGTAAAATTAAGTCTATCTAATGATAACAGAGTAGAAGAAAGCGTGATAGACAGTACTGGCATTTAGAGAACGGATAGCAGTAAGGTAGTGAATGAGATATTTATGAATGAGTCTGAAAATATGAAGAGGCATGGAAAGCTAAAACAAAGATGGACGAGTAAGGTAAGGGAATGTGTGAATAAGTGTTACGTGGAAGTTAGGAAGACAAAAGAACTGACGTAAGACAGAAGTGGATCAAAAAGTAATTTTATTATAGAGATACACATAATAGGAGGATGTGCAGAATGAACTGGGAGAAAGGTAGGGTCCCAGAGTTTGCAAGTCAGGTATAAATATTCCCCTGTAGAAAGGAAAATGGGAAAAGAAGTGTGTAATAATCATAGGAGCATTTGTCTTCTTAGTGCAGAGTTTCTTAACCTTTTCCGACCTCAGCACCCCCTGCAGTAAGGCCGCACAGTCCAGCACCCTTTTACACTTGGTTACTGGGACTACATTTGCCACACTGCTACAGTTACTACACTACTACAAGGATAAAGTAAATTGAAGTATTCCTTGACAAATTATTTTATACATTCTCCAAATATAAAACTCAACGATGCCAATGCTAAGCAAAACCAATATATGTTGCATTTTCCAGCACCCCCTAAAATTGATTTCAGCACCCCCCAGGGGTGCTACCACCCCAGGTTAAGAAACGCTGTCTTAGTGTAAAAGGAAAAGTATATGGCAGGATACTTGTTGACAGAGTTAGGGGAATAACAGAGGAATTCGCTGGTGAAGAACAGGGAGGTGGAAGGGAAGAAGTTATACAGATCTGATAGTCATCATAAGGTGTTTATTGGAAAAGATTCTAGAGAAGGGAAAGAAGTTGCGTGCTGCCCTCATGGATTTGGAAAAAACATATGACAGTGTGGACATACAAAAGAATGTGGAAAATATTGAATATATATGGGGTAAATGGGAAGCTGTTGAATGCCGTGAAGAGTATGCATGAGGGTGACAGGGCTGCAGTGAGTGTGGATGGTGAACTGAATGAATTTTTCTGTCTGAGTTTTGAAGTGGAACAGGGATGTGTCAAGTCTCCATAGTTATTCAATCTGCATATGGACAGAGTAATAAAAGAGATACAATGAAGGGCAGTGGATGTTGGAACAACGCTAATGAAAGAGGGCAGCGTTTGGAAACTTCCTCTTCTGTTGTTTGCAGATGACACTGTATTGTTAAATTAAGACGAATGGGAACTGTAAGGCTTGGTGAATGAGTTTGGGAGAGTATGTGAGAAATGGAATCTAAAGGTAAATGTAAGGAAAAGTATAGCTGTGGCCTTCGAGAAAAATGAAGTCACTGATTGCACTATTAGGCTAGACAGTGCGGAAATGGAAAATGTGCTTTTAAGCATTTGAGTAGTGTGATGAGTAAAGGTGGAAGTTTGGAGGATGAAGTTCTTAAAAGGGTACAACAAGGAAGAAAGGTTGCTGGTCCACTGAAAGCAGTGATAAGACATTTGGAAGTGAGCATGGAAGTAGAAATGTCACTGCATGACAAACTGATCTCCATTCTAACACATGGAAGCGAAGCTTGGACCTTGTTCAAAGGACGCAAGTCAAGAATGAGAGCAATGGAAATGAGTTATTTGAGAGGGGCATGTGGAATTACATGGGAGGACAGACTGACAAACAAGGAAGTCAAGGAGCTTTGTGGTGTGGGTGTGAAGGTTGTAGACAGCATCAGGAGAAATACACTGAGGTGGTTTGGACATGTGAAGAAGATGGAGAGTGAAAGACTAACTAGGAGAGTGTATGTGAGTGAGGTGGAGAGGGGAGGGGGAAGAGGAGACCGAGGATGAAGAACAATACGAACTTAGTGCCAAAATCCAGCACAGAGTCGGATCATCGGCTACAAGTTGTGTATGTTGGGCAGACCGGGAACATTGATGCGAAGTGTTTAAAGGAATCTATTAACGAAAGAAGTATATCATATTACAGACGGGACTACTGAAATCGGGAACGAAATTAAATGTTTGAAAGAAGACCAATAGAGGTAAGGAAGGACATGATATTACAAAAGGAAAAATATGGTGATTCTCGAAGGAAATCTGCAAGAAGGGAAGGACGTTGAAGGTAAGTCAAGAGAGGAAAAGCAGCACGTCGCTGTAAAGCATAAGGAAGACGATCAAGAAAAATATGGCATACAGAGAGGAGGGCATTGCAATGAGTACAGAGAGTAGGGTGGTCACCGGACATCAAATAAGAGTGAGTAAATCTAGTATGACCAATTTTAAGGCAAGCTAAAGCAGTCTCCCACCTCTTATTACGGTGGCAAGGGGTCAACCAGAGAGCACCTCGGAATAAGAGAGAGTCCCAGCCAGACTGTTACCGATGTTTAAGGAAAGAAGATAGGGCAGGAAGGAAATCAGGGACTGAATAAGTAAGGGAGGGGAGGAATCCCTACCAACAGCTGTATGGGCCAACTGATCAGCACGTTCGATGCCTGCGACGCCTACATGTCCTGGGACCCAACAGAACTGGACTGATTCACGACGAGAAGAGATACGGAACAACCATTCCAAGATGCGGAGGACTAAAGAGTGAGAAGCAGAAGGTGACTGAAGAAGGGACAGAGCACTAAAAGAATCGGAGAATATCACAAACGAGGAAGAGGAGGAACGACAAATATACAGCAGTGCAAACAAGAAAACATACAATTCAGCCGTTAAAACACTTGCACACACAGGCAGGCTAAAATAATGGAAGGTGTCAGGAGGAGTTTGTACCATTAGTGTATACTGTATAAGGCCTGCAGAGGATTGGCGGGAGAGATGGTCTAAAAACTGGGAACGAAGAACGGAGAAGGAATTGGAATTTGAATAAGGGAAAATGGAAAGACAAACACTGCAGCGCAAAAGAAGCCATAGGGGCAAAAGACTCGTGCAAAAAGAAAAAAAAAAAAACATTACTAACTGTAAGAGAGGAATGCGAGAGAAGGGTATGAGCTCGAACTGCAAATGGTAGCTTGATCCTAGGATGTGCGGAAAAGGCGTTCAAGTCAGGACCGGGAGGAAGTAGAGGAGGGGTATATGGCAAACAGTGCAGCTTAGCACAGGTACGATGAGACAACAATGCACGAAGACGGAAAAATGAAGGCACTCCTGTTTCAGCATAGAGACTTTCAACTTGGGAAGACCAAAAGTGCCTATAACCATACACAAACCGTGATGATGCACAGGACCAAGTTGTTGGAGGACGGTATCTGAAGTGAAGCAGAAGAATAAACCAGGCAACCAAAATGAAGTGTGGGGAGAACAAGAACAATATGGAGGTGAAGGAGAGCAGTTCGATCGGCACCCCAAGACACAGGGGACAAAGTTTGTAAAAGGCAGAGGCGATGCAAAGCTGAAATTTTCAAGGAGGCAATATGGTCCTTCCAAAAAGACAGGAGTCAAAAATAAGGGCGAGAAAGTTATCTATATTTAAAGAAGAGCAAACACTTGCTGGGAGGCAAGAAACAGTCCCATTAATAACCAATAAAAAGAGAGTAGTGTTAAGAACACAGCCCTTGGGAACACTTTCATACTGTGGTAATGGATCCGAAAAAGTTTGCTGAATATGAGCTCTATAGAAACAAGCTGATAAAACATTCATAAAAAAAAAATAATAATAAAAGGTTACCAGCAGTACCACAAGAATGAACTGTGCATATAACATGAAAGTGCCAGGCAGTATCATATGCTTTCTCCAGATCAAAGAAAACTGCGATAACAGATTGGTGTGGCAAAAGCGGAACAGATATAACTGTCCATATGAAAGAGTGGAGTTAAGGTACCACTCGCTTTTTAAAAACCAGAGATGACAAAAGCTGTTTGGATTCTAAGAGCCACATAAGACGATGACTTATCACACGCTCGAATAACTTGCAGAGACAATTAGTAAGGGCAATGGGGGGGATAATCCTGAGAAGCATGGTCTAGCTTTCCCTATTTAAGAAATGGGAAAATGAGGATATTATGAAATGAGAGAGGAAAAACACATTCGGTCCAGATGCGATTATAAAGAGCTAATAATAAGGCCCTGTCCTAGGAATAGCAGGCGAAACTGCACTCAGAAATAAACATTAAAATAGGTAAGCATATATATAACAATAGGAAAGGAGGAAGGGAGTATAGAGGGAACCGATAAAGAAGAAGGCGGCCTGTCTGCTTTTAGAAAGCACCACCGAGGAGGTCTGAACACGGGACAATAAGAAGTGAGGGTAAGTTTAATACGGAAAATGATCACCATACACAGCATCAGAAAGAACAGACCAATGAAAATCAACAGAGAAGGGGAACAGAAGGAGAGACCTAGATACGTGAATGTACGAGTTCTAGCATCAAAATGCGTCGAAGTTCCTGAATTTAATAAAGACCAGTCATTACTAAAAACAAGTTTCAAGGTGGCGACCACGAGAATTAGTACCAGTATTACCCTAAAAAGCATGGCGACAATTAAAATCACCCAACAATAATTTTGGGGTGGGTAACTGGACAAGAAAAGAGGTAAGACTGAGAGGGAGAGAAATAAATGAAAATCACCGTAACCCAACGGCCGAGGAAAACACGAACAAAATGACATGGAACAGCGGTGCGAAAGGATAGATCAAGAGGAACTGTGTATTGGACTAAGATAGCTGAAACAGGACGAGAAGCAGGAGAGAACAAGAAGCAATAGTTAGGTATAGAGTCTGGAAGAGAAGACAAATGGGGTTCTTGTAGACAGACTAAGGAGTGACGGTGAACCAAAAGAGGATAATGAAGTTCACTGCAACGGGCCGTAGAACTTCGGATGTTCCACTGCAAAATAGACATACTAAAGCTCAAAACACCAAATAAGAGTAAAAGCCGAAAAGTAATGTAAGAATCGTATAAAGGTAAAGTAAAACACTAAAGATAAATATAATACACAGGATTTTAACTATGATACAGAATAGTAACATATATTACCGAGTTGTTACGATAGTAGGAATGGGGGCAAAGGGTAGAAGAGGTGGACGAGAGGGAGTCGCCATAGCCCGGAGACACAGGGAGGGAGCACCGGAGGAAGTGGAAATGAAGGGGGGCATCGGTAAAAGGGAGGGTGTGAAGGAAGGAGGGAAAAGAGGTAGAGGAAGAGAAGAGGGGGGGTAGCAGGGAGATCACAAGGAGCCGAATGGACTTCAGCTGTGTGAAGCGTGAGCTTGTAATCCATGGGGTCCGGTAAAGGAGTGGACAATGTTGGGTAGGGTCAGTACTTGGCAGGGTGGCCAAAACGCCAGCATGATGTACACTGGCGAAGGAAAGGAACAAAAGCCTTCCCCGAGAGCCGTGTACCATTGATGATAACTGTGTCAGGGAGGGTATGAGCGTCAAATATGATCGTGATGTTATGAGAACGCTGACGTCCTCCTTGGGGGGAATAATGTAACACGTGACACCTTGTGGGCTACTGGGCAACCTTGTTCATTGAAGATAGTAGAAATGATGGGGGAGCATTCAGCAACAGGCATATCCCATGCTTGGGGGAAGATGGTAAAATAACTATGCCAGTACGAGAATTACGGAGTTTATCTCGCTGGACAGGAATTGGGGCACCTGTCTGGTCAACAAGTCTGGACATGGCTATGACTTGCTCAGGGGTCCAGACCAAAACCTATCAGGACCAGTCTAATCGAGAGTGGAAGACTACATCAGGACCAATGTGGTGGAGGAGCTGTAGCTGAAACAGGAGGTCATCTGAGGATAGGGAAGAACTGGCAGGGATGCTGAAAATTTTCGGCCATGTTTCTGGGCCAAACATTGAAGCAATAGAGAGAGTGGGAGTGATGGAGGGGAGAGTTGACCAGGGACAAGAGGAAAAAGGAGCTGCTGAGACAGAAGTGGTTATAGAGGTGGAGGAAGAAGAGGGAATTGAAGCAAAAGATAAAGCAGGGACGTAAGAGGAACCAAAACCTACAGGTGAGGGAGGTAGGCTAGCAGACAGAACCGTGGAAGTGTCAGAGGAACAAGATGAGTGAGAAGACGAGGAGACTGTGATGGTAGAGGAAGCAAAGGCATGGGTACTGGTGAAATCTGAGTGGCAAAGTGTAGATTGGGCAGTGGCAATATGAGACTGTGGTCCGGATGGACCACGGACAGATCCCAAGTCGTCAACAAGGTTAACAGTAACTAAAGCAATGTACAGAGGGAAAAACCCTCATTCTCTCACCCACTTTGGAGCTGCGGATTGGGAGGCCCTCAGGCAGTACTTGTTTGATTTTCCCTGGAATGATTATTGCTTCCATGGCTGGGAGCCATCTGAGGGTGCTATGCACATTAAGGAGGTTATTCTTTCTGGCATGGAAGCGTACATTCCCATCTCATATCCTCTGACTAATGCAAGAAAGCCTTGGTTTAATCATGCTTGTTCTAATGCTGTCCATAAGAAGGAGAGGGTCTATTAAAGATGCCAGAGCCAACCCACCACTGAATCACATCTTTTTTTATGTTTCTGCCCGGAATCGTGAAAAGTCTGTTCTTTACTCTGTTAAAAATCATTTCATCCATACTAAATGCTCTCACCTCTCCAACACGAAATCTTCCCACTCCTTCTGGCATCTTGCCAAAAACCTTTCTAACAACTTTACCTCATTATCCTTCCCTCCTCTTTTCTGCTCTGATGGCTCTGTAGCTACTTCTTCTACTGATAAAGCAGATCCCTTTGCTCAGACTTTCCCCTCCAGTTCCATTTTAGATGATTCTGGTGCTGTTTCTCCATCACTTCCTCCCTCTGATTTCCTCATGGCTGGGATTAAAATTTCTTCAGCTGATGTAATTTCTACCATCACTGGCCTCAATACGAACAAGGCATATGGGCCTGATGGAGTCCCTCCTGTTGTCCTCAAGAACTGTGCATCTGTGCTTACACCCTGCGTAGCTAAACTCTTTTGCCTTTGTCTGTCAACTTGTACCTTTCCTTCTAGCTGGAAGTTTGCTCTTATTCAGCCAGTCCCAAAGATGGGTGATCATTCCCAACCCTCTACCGTCCAATTGCTTTAACCCGTCATGTCCCAAGCTATTTCGCACCTCTGACTCCCCCCAATCCCGAAGTATTTTCGAAAAAAAAAAATTGGCTAAAACCTCCGCTTTTGGTGAGAAACATCGAAAATTCATAGAGAAATCGCTCACTTGAGGTTTAAAATACTCGATCCAGGTACCAGTACCTCCTTACCTGAGTGGGTTTTCTAAGAGGCTGGCACCAAAGAAAATGAGTTCTATGGGAGGGTAACTATTTCACACCACTCATAAACGGTATTTATTTATTTACTTGCTACGAATTTATATGTAGTACGAGAGTATATTGGTTTTCAAACAGTAATACAGGCAGTATAAGCATTGTTTCACTCACTAACTCATCACCATACCTGACCTTCTTTTGCCACATTACCTGATCATTATATCTGACTGTTTCTTCCTGTAATGCTATGTAAACTTTGTCTTCCACATTGTCATCAATTGGGGATTCACTCTGGCCTTCAATGTCTTTACTGGCCAGGTCACTGGTAACAGGTGAATTGCTGAGACAATGGCATGAGAGGGGGAGAGGGGAGGTTATGCGGTGTAAGGCATTGTCCCTGCTTGGCATCTTGAAGAGGAACAGAGGAAGTGGTCCCGTATATATGTACCAAAAACCACACGCGAAAATTGAAAATTATTCAAATTAGGGACCTTCCAATTGCACAACATACCAGTACGTCGCCGGGACTGGCAAATGCGAAATGTTGCAACGTACCCATACGTCGACGGGACAGGCCGGGTTAACATCCTGTGTCTCAAAAGTTTTCGAGTCTATTCTTAACAAAATAATTTTAATGCATCTTTGCTATTACAGCCTTCTTTCTGATTGTCAGTATGGGTTCCATCAAGGACGCTCCACTGTCGATCTTTTCACCTACCTTTCAGACTCCTGATCTTCCTCCTTTCGGGACTTTGGCAAAAGATTTGCCATTGCACTTGACATTACAAAGGCTTTCGATCGAGTCTGACATAAATCTTCAATTTCCAAACTGCCCTCTTATGGTTTCTATCCTTCCATCTGTGCCCTCATCTATAGCTTGCTTTCTGGTCGTTCTATATCCCCTGTTGTAGACGGCCATCATTCTTCTCCTAGATCTATCAACAGTGGTGTTCCTCAGGCCTCTGTCCTATCACCAGCTCTCTTCTTTGTCTTCAATAACTTTCTAAGCTGTACATCTAACCCTATCCACTCGTATGCTGATGATTCCACCCTTCACATTTCCATTCGGTTCCCGCAACGTCTATCTCAGCAGTTACTTCAACAAACAAGGGATGAGGCTATGGCACACCTAATGTCTGACTTGGCTTGTATCTCTGACATGGGTAAAAATAATCTTGTTGTTTTTAATGCATCAAAGACTCAGTTTTTACACCTATTAACCCAACAAATCTTCCACAAGAGTACCCACTAATGTTTAATAATATCCAGCTCAGTCCTGCATCATCCTTGATCATGTTTGGAGTTTCATTCACTCGGGACTTATCTTGGAAAGATCATATTACATCTCTTGTAAAACCTGCTTCCAAGAAATTAGGTGTGCCAAGCCGACTCCGTACCTTCTTTACCCCTTCATAGTTGACTTTATACCCGGGTTTTATTAGCCCCTGCGTAGAGTACAACTTTCACATATGGGGAGGCTCCCCACATCCAGCTCTTCTCAATAGGGTTGAGTCAAAGGGTTTTCGTCTCATTAACTCTCCTCCTCCTCTTACTGGCTTCCTTCAACCTCTGTCTCTTCACTGCACTGTTGCATGTTTATCTCTTTTCTATCGCTACTTCAATGGTCACTGCTCCTCTGAACAGTCTGCTTGCATCCCTTCACCTCTGTGATGGGTACATAGCACCCGTCTAACAGCAAACTCTCATTCCTTTTCTGTCCAGCTCTCTAATGCATGAGTTAACCATTGCTCCCAGTCCTTCCTTCATGCAACAGGTCGACTCTGGAACTGTCACTGTCTGTCTGTATTTCCTACTTCCTATGATCCCCAGTCTTTCAGACGCAGTGTGTCCAGGCATCTCGAAATCAACATATCTTGAATCTGGCTCTCTTTTGTACTGTTTTTTTTATTATATTTTCTTGGAAGGAACGGTTTGCAGGCTCCTGGCTCTTGGCTCCTTCTTCCTTGCATTAAAAAAAAATATATATCCACCCACCATGAAGCCCAACAAGAGGTCAGATGCCAGGGATAACACCACTGGCGGCCCCAGAGGTAGTGAGGAGGTATACACAGGTAACCACTGGGGGACCTGAACAAGGGTGACTCCAGTACGATAAGAGCCACCAGGACCCCCAGTGCCCACTTGACCCTAGCCAATGCATGACCAGCCAATTGACCTAGCCTGGCACAACCAGGTCGCCTGTCTAGCCAGAATAAGGGACCACAGAGGTGTGTTGCTAGTTGTAGGGTGCATCGTGCAGCATCACTCAACCTCCAGGACTCCTCTCTCCTAGTATTAACCCGCCCCGTCCCGGCAACTTTTCGACCACTGGTACCCCCCAATCCCGGGCAATTTTCGACCTTTTTTTTTTTTGCTTAAACTTTCGCTTTTGGTCAGAAACAATGGTCGGTGGCAAAGAAAGTGGTCCCTGGGGTCCCTAATTAGCTTAATCAGGTATGCGTTCGTCCCACCTGGTCCCGTGTTCTCCCTATGCGGTGTGAGCATCAAACGTTTTCTATGGTATTATAAGTTTGGGAAACCAATGAAAGTAAGTAGAAATGAATTTATTACAAACATAAAAACATGTGATAAAAGAGTATATTGGATTTTATACAAAAATAGAGCAGAAATAAGCATTGTACCATCGTGAGAAACGAGCAAAATCGGCCAACTTGGTTCCGATGAATCGCTAACATTCTAAAATCATGATACATATAATTTTTTTTACTTACATAATACTTCTACAATAACATTATACCATTTTACAATATATTGAACTGTTTTTACGTATTCACAGGCCTTTTGATAACATTTAGCGTAATGCTAGCGCTAAATTACGTAGTGAGTGAACTCGCTGTGACTGATGTTTCAACTCGTATTGTGCTTTTTCTACTAACATAATACCTTTCTAATATTATTATACACTTTTCAACTTTATATAACTGTTTTGAGATTATTTCAGGCCTTACGTAAATATATAGCGTAATATTAGCGCATAGTAACACACACGGTGAAGTCGCTATGACAACTAATTCAACTTACAACCTATTTTTTTACTTATATAATAATTCTCCACTAACATTGCACATGTAAACACTTGATATAATTGATATCACATCATTTCTGAACGTACGATGGAACTTAGCGTCATATTTGCGCGTACTTACACAGGGAGTGTTATCGCGATATCATTTGTTTCATCTTACACTAGTAATCAACTTATAAAATACCTTACTACAAACATTACAACATCATCCACTGTATATAATTCCTATCACATACTTACTGACCAGAATGTGGGTGTACTCGTGACATTATGACAACTTACAGTAATGTTCAACTTATACGTTTTATTCATGCTAACATTACACCCGTTTCCACTTTATTTCCTTGCTATCACATATTTACTGACCAGATTTACACAGTGGGTGTAGTTTTGATAACAATTCTTTCCACTTACACTAATTCTCATCTTATACATTACTTTTCTGAAAAAATAACACCCGTTTCAACTTTATATTTGACTTAGCACCTACTGACTGGCCTTACCATTATCATGAGCGTCATTTCGCCTTCCCACACAGTTTCAGAAGTGTACGAGATTATGATATTCCTTGAAACAAGGCTGAAGGCACAACGCAACATTGCACTCGACACACTCGTATCTTGTGTCTTTTCTCTGCGTTGATCGTCTGACTGTCGAGTGCTTACATACATGGCAGCGACGCTGGGGTTCTACGACGGTTTGGTTCGGAAGGGATTGCGCTGGGGTAGTGGCGGGCTGCAAGACGTAGGGGAGTCTGAGCAGCACGGGGCGCGGGGCGGTGTGGGGGTCTTTCCTGGGCATGCTTGGCGATTATTTCACGTGCCAGCTCCCTCACAAACCCCTCAAAGGTCTCGGATACTCCGGTGGTCATTGCGTGCAGGTAGTGGGGCGTTCAGGACCGTGATGTCGAGCAAGTGGAAAAGAGTTTCTTGTACCACTTCATCGTTGTCCTGGCACAGTCAACACTTGAAATCATCGAGTCTGACTGATCAACTTGCCTCATGTTCAGATTATAGGCAAGTACAGACTCTGGTTTCCATACGTTGCGCCTCCTCTCGCTACAGTGATCCACGGAGTCTGTGCGGTGCATCAGGGGGCTGTGAACAGTTGATAGGAGGCAAACTTCCCTGTTGTGGTTCCACAGGGTTGCCAGGATGTTATTGGCCTGGAAGAAAACCACCTCATTCTTGTCAAGTTTCCTCCCTATCTTGACCATATGGCGACGGTTTCTCTTGACTGTACCACAGACTCCGGTGTCGTGTTGGTGGAGGAACCTAGCGAGAAGAGGGCTAGTGTACCAGTTGTCCAGGTACAAAACATGACCACGATGAAGGTACTCTTCTATCATTGTCTTCACCACGGCCCCAGAGAGTCCTATACTCCGATCTTCTATTATATCTGTCTGTGCGCCCGTGTACAAGACTATGTCTTGCACATAACCAGTCTTACAGTCACACATAACAAAGATCTTGAACCCGAAACGGTGTCTCTTGCTGGGTATATACTGCCTAAAGGAAATATTGCCTCTCCACAACACAAGACTCTCGTCTATGACGAGGTCTCTGTAGGGATAAAATGAGGAGCGGAACATTTCCCGTAAATGATCAAATACCAGCCTAATTCTCTTCATTTTATCGGTGTTATTTGCATTGGCTGGATCATCTGCATCAAAAAAGTGGAGGCGGCCGAGAATAAACTGAAATCTATTACGACCCATCACCTTTCCAAAGAAAGGTGTTAGGATGATTGGGTCCGTTGTCCAATAGGCAGGAATTTGATTTTTCTTCACCACACCCATCAAGATTACCAGGGCCAAAAATAGGAACATCTCTGATATAGTCACGGGAAAGTCATACTGTTCTGCATGCTTGCTAGTGGTTCCTAGGCGTTCACTTTCAAGGCGCTGGGATTGTGAAAATATATTCGTCTCTTCTACTATGCCCAACAAACGCCTCATCAAAAAACAAATTGAAAAAATCTAAACGTGACGACCCAGCATTTACACCTGGAGCCGTGCAACCTGACCGCCACTCCTCAGTGAACTGGTGAATGATGGGAGTAAAATTACTCCCATCCTCCCAGTTCCACGTGACACCACCGTCTCCAGCCACGTCACCATCGTCCCCTTCGTCAGGGTGGGGAGGTGAGGGTGGTGGGGGAGGTTGGGGAGGTGGAGAGCGGCGCCTCTCATCACTCGCACTTCTCTTCCCTCTCCCTTTTCCTTTACCCTTTCCCTTCCCTTTCTTTCCTTTCCCCACATCCTGGGGCTGTGGGGAGGAAGTTTGGGCATATTCAGGGGCGAAAGAAGTGCTGGGGAGTGACTCAACCTCCTCTCCCCTAGGCCTACGAGCACCACGTGCTCGTGCTGCCTCCTTCCCACCAATGGCCCCTTCAGCCCGCACTACCCCCACACCACTCTCACTTTCACCCCGCGCTGCCGCCACAACACTTTCCCTTTCTCCCAGCAATCCCACCACACCACTTGCTACTTCCCCAGACAAAGTACTTGAACCATACCTTAGGTGTCGTCTCGCCCCACCTTCTGATCCACGTGGTGATATTTTTTCCTTTCCCAACCACTCAGCGATATCACGTCCTAGCCCTCCGTCATCCTCATCGTCCTCATCCTCGTCCTGATCAGAATCGTGATGGAGAGATAGCTGTGCACGTGGTTGGGGAGCAGCCTGGCCTTCCCTTGCCTTACGGTATGTCACATACCGCGATTTTCAGGGCGAAGGGACCTCCTCATCACTGCTACTTATTTCTTCCTCTGGCTGGAGCATCGCGATCCACCACATCATCATCGAGTGGAGAATCACTGTCTCCAGTGAAGGCTTCCAGGACGGATGCAATTTGCTCATCTGAGAGACCTTTCCGCGCCATGTCTGAACTGGGTCACTGCTGGCAGGTGAGTGACCGAGACAAGGGCGAGCGCGGGTCACGCGGGGTCTAGGACGCTGCCCGCCTGGTGGCAGGTAGGGGAGGCTTGGGTACCCGGGCGAAACGAAAATCTCCCGCGAATTTTGAAATTTGTGGAAATTATGAACCTTGCAATTGCAGGACGTTGAAGTACGTCCTCGGGACTGGCTGCGACAAAACGTGAGGACGTGGAAGTATGTCCTCGGGACGGCGCGGGTTAAGAGAAGCCACACTCGGCAAACACGAGGAGAGACAACAGTCCCTCCCTAGATGACACAATGGCAGGACTAGCAACACCAGCACGAGGCTCCCACTATCTGGTGATGTAATAGTCATAGAGGGAAAATAAAGGTGGGAAGAAACGGGAAATTATCATGAAGAGAGTGAGGACACATAAATAGAAGAGGACAGTGAGTAAAGAGAGACTGGAGACAAATAGGCTTCTTTTAGTCGCCTCTTACGAAACAAACATGGATACTGGGGAAGTATTCTTATTCCACTTCCCCTGAGACCGAGGATGAGATGGGGAGATGGAGTGGAGATGTATATGAGACAGAGGGGGAGGTGTAAGTAGGGGGGAGGGCACCAAAATGACAGGGGACAGGGCAACATGGCAGTAATTTGTTTGTGGCCACCCCTTATGGAAGGAAGGGGTTTGGACAGGGGGTGCATTTTTTTTTTTCATTTTGGCAGTCAGCAGTCATCATGAAACACATTATGTGGATGGTTATGCTTATGAAGTGGAACCGGGAATTTCGAAAACTTGAAAGATGACTGAATGAAGGCATTGCCCATTTCACTCGGCATTGTCAATGGCTCTTCAACGTTTGTGCTGTTTCCGTTCCTGAACCCTTCTCACCCGATATAGTAGTGGGAAAGGGAAATGATGAATGATGGTGATGATGGATGATGGATTGATGGATGATTGATGGATTGATGGATGATTGATGGATGATTGATGGATTGACGGATTGATTGATGGATTGATGGATGGATGGATGGATGGATGGATGGATTGACGGACAAATTGACTGCATTGATGGATTGATTGGTGGATGGATGGATGGATTGATGGAAAGATGGATGGATGAGTGGGTGGGTGTGTGATTGGATGGATAGATTGATTGATGAATTGATGGATGGATTTATGGATGGATGGATAGATTAATGGATGGATGGATGGATGGATGGATGGATGATGGATGGATGGATGGATGGATGATGGATGGATGGATGGATGGATGGATGGATGAATGGATGGATGGATGGATTGATGGATGGATGGATGGGTGGATGGACTGATGAATGGTTGGATTGATGGATGGATGGATGGATGGACTGACTGACTGGTTGATTGACTAACTGATCCCCTACAAAGATACAGCACTGACAGCACAATCACTTTTACAAAATTACAGAAATAATCACACAGTGCTAAACATCTTCATAAACAAGAAGCCAAAATTAATTATATTTATTTTCCCTTTGACACCTCCCTCTCTGGACCAGCACAGTTCTGTACAATCCTCAGTTCGTCCTCTTAACATAGACAGTCTAACTTAATAATTGCCGTGGTCTGTAACAAAAAAAACACTACCTGGATCATACACAGTGAAAACAATAGCCGAGGTCTTGACATTGCATCACAGCTTAATAACGTGTCAATTATCAGACACTTTACATTACGAGTACACCTACATCCCCCACCAGGCCCTCCACTCCATCTCTTCCCTTGACATAACATTTCGTTCCCCCCTACATTTCCACCCACCATCACCTGCCAGGCGGAAGCCAATCTCCCTTCCGATCACCTCACTATCATTATCATCAAAGGAATAAACTCCAGACCAGAGCCATCACTGTCAGGGATTCACTGGGACTCGGTGTGGAAAAATGAAGGATATCCAAAGTTTTTTACTCTTTACACTTTAATAATGCGTCATTAATATATACATATGTACTGGGACACAAACAATCCTTGGCAAAAAGTGTGTTCTTCATAACTCCAACAATCATCACAGTCACCGCAATCAATCAAGTAGAAAATCCAATAGAGAGGTAGGACACAAATATCTTGATTCTGGCGGGACTTGCAGCTATCTCCCCGAGTGCCTACGCTCTCTTTTCCTCGTTACCTCTTATTAGGCACTGTGGGTAACCATCGACATTCTAGCAATATCCTAGGCTCATGCCACTACACAAAACATACAGAAAAGCATTTAACTATCTCCATACATTATTAATAAAGTCTTTGAAATTACTTTAAAATTGAATTACTATGATAAACACTTAGCAAAAGCCGTATAGACCCAAAGCAAGAAGCTCAAAAGTATACCGACACTCCGAACTTTATCTCAGTCTTGATCAAAGAAACCTTCCGACTGATGCAATGAACTATGATAAAAGTGAACCATGACCATGAACATCAAACAATAAACCAGGTAAAAGGAAAATACATATTCTCCAGATTAGCCCTGTCTTTACTTATATGTGACAATTATTCCCCTACCAAAGCATCTCACTATCGTTGCACGCTAATATTGCATGAGACAAAGAATATCAGACAACACATTTTTTACTTCTTTGTCACCTTCACTGTGGAAGAATAGTTCTGCAGCAACAGTGACCATCTTAGCAGTCTAGAATTTTCTGGTTTCTTTTTCTGAAGGTAAGCAAGTGACAAAAGATCAGGTCATAGAGCTAACTGTTTTCCATACAGATACCTGTCAAACTTTTTAACAGCAAATGCTTTTGACAGACACTCTCTTTCACAGACAGAGTATCTTGTTTCCCTGGGCTGAAGTTTCCTGCTGGCAAACGGAAATGGAAATATGCATCCTCAAACTCCCGCAGTAGCTCCGATCCAGTTGCATGAGCAGATGCATCTGTGCGAACTAGAAAAGGCAGATTATAAACTAGGGGCCGTAACACTAGTTTTAAAATAATCCGCCCTTTCAGTTCCTCAGACTCTTCCTTTTGTTTCTTCTCCCATCTCACTTTGTTAGGTTGTCCTGAAAAGATCAATTAGCCCTTTTGGTGTTTATGGATGTGGTGCAAATTTCATGCACTGGTTACTAGTTGACGCAGGCCGCATCTACAAACTTTTCAACCACTCATTACCACTCAACTCCTGTAGCGTCGAGCGAAATGCCCTCCCCCCCTTTTTTTGTTATGGAAGGATTTTGCATCCATTTCTGGGTGAGAATTAAGCACTACTTGCGTCCCCGTGTATCCCTCCACCGCGCTCAACCCACTTCGCTCCCAGCATCTCCCCACTGCCCCAGTCACTATACTACGAGCCTTGCTCGAGCGTAAGATAATTTCCTTTCGCGTTTCGTATAATCTGCCCCAATAGACCTACAATAATTCTTTATACACCAAAATGTAGCCAACTAAATTCCCTAAAAATTTTTCTCAGTACCATTTACGATAAAAATTTTATTTCTGTAAGAAAAACTGAAAAAAATAAGTAAAAAAATAAATTAAGGCATAATTTACATTCGGCTGATCTTTTTTTACAACACCATAAGCAAACACATTTATCCAGGAATACGGTGAAAAGAAATTACGATTATCGAAGCATAAATAAAGGTGTGAGGATAAATTGTTTATGAACTATCCAGTACGCAGGAATAGCGCGGTGACTAGGGGGGGTTTCTCAGTGTGTGGCCTTGGGCGCCCAGGACTGTGTCCCTAGTACTCGCTCGCGGTTGGACGCAGCTTGCATCGTTTAGTAACGAGAGAGTTAATGGCACAGTTAATGAAGAATAGTGTGGAATAAATCTCTGGATCTACCTGACTAGTCCATGGAATAACCTCAACTGTCTCTCAGTAGATGGAGGAGGAAAGTTAAGGATGCGTTGTACAGTGCTGTCTTGGGGAGTGACCCTACCATATCCAACATTATGACCCAAGAACACTACAACTTTATGATCCAGCAGACATTCTGAAGGTCTTACGGTGAGACCAGCCTCCCTAAACGTTTCAAATAATCTCTTTAACACATTCATATGCTCACTCCATATGCTTGTATGAACCAAAACATCATCAACATGGTTATCAATGTCCTTTTCTCTTAACAGGAGCTTCCTCGTCATTTGGTTATAACTAGCAGGTGAGTTAATGAGACCAAAGGGAAGCCTGTTGAAGTGGTAACACCCTCGGTGTTGAAAAAGCAGTATATTTCTTTGAACTTTCTTCCACTGGTATGTGCGAAAACCCTCTGCTGAAGAGCTAATTCTGTGAAATACTTCTTACCAGTAAAGTTGGCCAAAATATCCTTGGGTTGATTCATGGGCTTTGTATCAAACTCTGTCTTCGTATTTACGGTAGTTTCTGTAAGAGCCTCAGGCTTACTAATCAGCACAACAGGAGCACTGTAATCAGAATTAAATCTTTCAATTATTCCCTTCTT
Organism: Coenobita brevimanus; assembly: GCF_032717465.1. Lineage (NCBI taxonomy): Eukaryota > Metazoa > Arthropoda > Malacostraca > Decapoda > Coenobitidae > Coenobita > Coenobita brevimanus. The sequence continues at coordinate 17,091,032 of NC_137029.1, read as the reverse complement.
TAACATACTCTGTACCTTTTCCCCTACAGCTTTATGAGTTGCAAGAGGTAAAAGATAATGCCTCTCTCTGACCGGTTCACTGTCAGTTAATACAATGGAATGCTCAACTAAATTAGTCACTCCATTTATCTGTAAAAGTGTCTGAAAATTCGAGGACAAAATCCCTTAGTTCAGTTTAGTGTGATGTTGTCAGCCCTGAGTTAATAACCACTTGTAGGTAATTTTCCTTTCCTTTACCTTCCGGCAACTGTACAGTAGTAGCTGTTCTTCCTCTTCATTGTCACTGGGAATGACGGACACTGCTATGGCCTCTTCACGTACCTCATACTGCTCGAGGAAATCAGCATGAAATATCCTGGTTTTACCATTCCCCAACATTACTCTGTAATCAAAGTCATTTATAATTTCTACAATTTCAAAGGGTCCTTCCAAGAAAGTAATAGCTTATTATCAGTTGGCAGCAACATTAACACCTTTTCTCCTACTTTCATTGACCTAGTTCTTGCTTTTTTGTCATAATAGTGTTTATATACCTGTCGTGCTTTACTTAAGTTGTCATGAACCAACTGACATGTCTCCCCAAACTCACTTCTCAGTTCCGTAACACAGTCAATCAATGAATCAATCAATCATTTCCTGTGGCACCCCACGGGATGCATAGGGTTTCGATGAACTCTCTCCACCAATATTTGTCTCTTGCCATCTCCTTTAGGTCCCACCAACACTCCTTTCCTGCTTCTCTTTTCATTTTTCTCAACCAGGTTTCCCTCGGCCTACCTCTGCCTCTTCTTCCTCTAGCAGTCCACTCTGGCACATCCTGTATTAAACTGCCTTCCTTTCTATATATGTGCCCCAGCCATTTCCAGCGAGACAGTCTCACATATTCATCAACTGGTTCCACTCTCGTAATATCCCTAACTCTTTCATTTGTAACTCTGTCTTGCCACTTTACCCCAAGAATCCTTCTCAGTATTTTATTCTCAAATCCTAATACTTTCTGATCTGTTGCAATTGTACTGTACCATGACTCATGCCCATAAATTAAAATTAATCTAACCATGGACTTGTAAATTTTTACATTAGTATGTACCGAAAGCATATTATTATTCCAAACAGATTTCAACATTCCAACAGCTCGTCAAGCCTATCTAATCCTCTCCTCAATTTTATTGTTTAATGATCCATTAGATGATACAATCGTTCCCAGATATTTAAAATTCTCTACATTTTTCATCACATTATTCCCAATTATACTCTCTCTCGTAAGTATGTATAGTTGTGAGTAAAAGATGGAAGAAGAGCATAAGACAGTATGGATCAGTTGGGTCAAGGATTGTGTGGGTAAAGTTGAAAGTTGGAATACAAATGTGGGCGATTGTGTGTGTGTATGCGCCAACGCAAGATCGTGCTAGAAGAGTGAGAGAAGAGTTCTGGACAAATGTAGAAGTGTGCATGGAAAAGTTTGGAAGGAATGAGAGAGTGTTTTTGATTGGTGATATGAATGGTAAAGTTGGGAATGTGAAGGTGGATGGAATAGTTGGTGAGTGGGGTGTGCCTGCTGAGATAGATGAGAATGGGAGTGCGTTAGTGGACATTTGTGCTGGGAGGGGGTTGGTGATAGCCAATACCCTCTTCAGGCATAAAATGATCCACAGGTATACATGGCGAGTGTTGAGAAGGGTGGGTGGTGAATTGAGTGAAAGGAAGGCAATGATTGATTATGTGTGTGTGGATGAAAGGATGCGAAGATGTATATTGGATGCAAGAGTTTATAGAGGTTGGGGGAGTGGACTTTCTGACCACTACTTGGTGGTGGCCAGAGTTAAAGTTCAAGTAAGATGGAGGAATAGAAGAAGGGAAAGACGAGAGGAAGGAGTAGTTGCAAGGAGAGTGGAAAGGTTACAAGAGGATGAGAAGAAGGCAGAGTATAGGAGAAAAGTGGAGGAACGATTGGGCAAATATGAGTTGGAGCAGATGGGGGACGTGGAAGGTGTGTGTAGAATATTTACAGAAGAAATATGTGCAGCATGTGATGTGGTGTGTGGAAGAAAGAGAAGACGGAGGGGGGTGCAAGGAACAGCTTGGTGGACTGAGGAGGTGAAACGGGCTGTGGCACAAAAGAAGAAAGCATACAATGAATGAATGAGAAATAGGGGCGTGGAAGAAGTTGAGAGGCGGAAGAGAGAGTTATATGTAGAAAGAAAGAGAGAGGTGAAAAGATTAGTAAGAGAGAGTAAGAAGAGAGTGGATGAGGAATTTGGAAGGAATTTGAGTGTAAAGTGGAGGGACTGTAAGAAAATGTTCTGGAAAGAGGTGAAAAGAGTAAGACAGGGTGGAAGTGAAGTTAGCAGGGGAGTGAAAGATAAAAATGGTAGATTACTAGTCGAGAAGGGAGAAAAAGTGAGCAGATGGAGAGAACACTTTAAGGAATTGTTGAACGTGGAGGATGGAAGTAATGCGAGTATAAGTGGCTGGGGAATGGCTGGAAGAAGGAAGGAGGTGAGAAGACAGGAAGAAATCAGTAGGACAGAAGTTGTGGAAGCAATGAAGAAAGTTAAATCAGGGAAAGCCCCAGGAATTGATGGAGTGTGTGGTGAAATGCTGAAGCATGGGGGAGAGATAGTAGTAGAATGGATGTGGAAGATGTGCAGATTGGCCTGGGAGGAAGGTAGTCCCGGAGGATTGGAAGTCAGGTATAATTATTCCCTTGTACAAAGGAAAAGGGGAAAAAGAAGTGTGTGGTAATCATAGGGGCATTTGCCTTCTTAGTATAATAGGAAAAGTATATGGTAGGATACTTATCGACAGAGTTAGAGAAAGAACAGAGAAATTAGTTGGAGAAGAACAGGGAGGCTTTAGGAAGGGAAGAGGTTGTGTAGATCAGATATTCATTCTCAGATCTTTAGTGGAAAAGTTTTTAGAGAAGGGAAAGAAGTTGTATGCGGCTTTCATGGATTTGGAGAAAGCATATGACAGGGTGGATAGACTAGGATTGTGGAAAGTGTTAAGAATATATGGAACAGATGGGAAGTTGTTGAATGCTGTGAAGAGTATGTACGATGGTGCGAAGGCTGCAGTGCGTGTGGATGGTGAACTAAGTGAATTTTTCTCTTTGAAAGTTGGGTTGAAACAGGGATGTGTCATGTCTCCATGGTTGTTCAATCTGTACATGGATGGGGTAATAAAAGAGGTACAAGGTAGGGTAGTGGATGTTGGAGTGGCCCTGGTGAGAGAGGATAGTGTTTGGAAACTCCCTGTACTGTTTTTTGCAGATGATACCGTGTTGTTGAGTGAAGACGAAGGGGAGCTGCAAGTCTTGGTGGATGAGTTTGAGAGAGTGTGTAAGAAACGGAATCTAAAGGTGAATGTAGGGAAGAGTAAAGTGATGGTCTTTGAGAGAGGTGAAGTCAGTGAATGTACAGCGAGGTTGGATGGTGAGGAATTGGAAAATGTGAGTACGTTTAAGTACTTGGGTAGTGTGATGAGTAAAGATGGAGGTTTGGAGGGTGAAGTGCTTGAAAGGGTACAGCAGGGAAGAAAGGTTGCTGGTTCTTTGAATGCAGTGATAAGAAACAGGGAAGTGAGCATGGAAGTGAAAAAGTTACTACATGACAGTATTGTGATACCAACTCTAACGTACGGAAGTGAAGCTTGGACGTTGTTGGAAGGACACAAGTCAAGAGTGAGAGCCGTGGAAATGAGTTATTTAAGAGGAGCCTGTGGAGTCACATGGAGAGACAGGCTGACGAATGAGGATATAAAGGAGCGTTGTGGTGTTGATGTGGATGTGATAGGAAGCGTTATGAGGAACACACTGAGGTGGTTTGGCCATGTGGAGAGGATGGAGGGTCAAAGACTGACGAAGAGAGTGTATGTGAGTGAGGTGGAGGGGGAAAGAGGGAGGGGGAGGCCGAGGATGAGATGGAGAGATGGGGTGGAGAGGTATATGAGAGAGGGGGGTGTGAGTTGGGAGCAGGGGAGTGAAATGGCGGGGGACAGGGCGACTTGGAGGCGATTTGTTTGTGGCCACCCCAAACGGGATTGAGGCGTCTGGCAATAGATGGATAGATAGATAGATACAATTGATTTGGTGCTCCACGTTCATATTAATAATTTCAATCTTTCCACAATTTATTACCAATCCCACTTTTTCTCCTTCCTCCACCAGACAATCAAGCACCCTCTGCATCTCTTATATACTTCCTCAAATCAGTACAGTATCATCAGCACAGTCCATATCCATCAGCCTCTTATTTTCTTTTCAGTTAGTTCCTGCACCTGTTCTCCTTACAACCTTTCTCAAAACAATCCATAACCAAAACAAACAGCAAAGGTGAAAGAGCTCCTCCTTGAATCACTCCTGACCTAACTTCAAATGAATCACTCAAAGAATCACCCACCAATACCTTACAAAAAGTACCTTCATGTAGGCTTCTAATAATATTTACAAACTTTTCTGGTATACCATAGAAACTCATAATTTTCAACATAGCTCCACGTGAAACACTATCAAACGCCTTTCCAAAATCCACAAAACATACTAAGTGGTATTTTCATCTCATTAGCTTGTTGCATTAGGTACCTTGCAATAAAAATCTGATCACTACAACCTCGACCCTTTCTAAATCCCGCTTGTTCTTCTCTTAAAATTTTATCTATTATTGGCTCTATTCTGTTCAACAATATTTTGGAAAAGACTTTTGCAACTACAGGTGTAAAACTTATCCCCGTCCAATTTCCACACACACTTAAATCTCCCTTTTTTAGGTATTTTTATAATGACTTCATTTTTCCACTTTTCTGGAATTCCAACATTATCCCAAGCCACATTAAAAGTTTCAAAAGTGCATTCATCAACTCATCATTTTCCACCTTAAGCATTTCATGAAATAATCCATCCTCTCCTGGAGCCTTAAAATTCTTTAATTCCTTCATAGATTTTGCTACCTCTTCCAAGGTTATATCCCCTGTTTCTATCTGCAAATCTCTCGGCTGACAAAATGTCCTCTTCAGCTGGGATTGGTCTGTTTAGAACAGATTCAAAATGCTCTTTCCACATTCCTTTTATATCCAAATCTTTAGTCAACAAGTTACCATTTCTGTCTCGTATGGGTATTTCTTTCCTTCTCTTTTCAGTCCCAGTTATCTCCTTTACTCATAAGCTGCTCTTGTGCTCTGACCTTCATTTTTACTTCATTTCTGTCTCTGTTGCCTTTTCATCATAGAGGCTTCTCTTATCCCGTCTAACGAGTCTTTTTACTTCAGAATGTAACCTCCAATATTTTGCTCTAAGTACTTCAACTACCTGGCCATCAACATGTTGTTCTTCATTTCTTAACATCGCCTCTTTCCTTTTCTGAACTGCATTCCATGTTTCATCTGACATCCACTTTTTCCTTCTCGCTTTTCCTTTTTTTTTTTTCCAAGAGTAACCTTAGCACTCTCACGCAAAACCTCTTTTACCTCTCTCCACATTTGATTAATATCATTGTCCTCAGATTCCATCAAAGTCTGCAGGACTAGAAACCTGTTCCTACATTCCCACCGAAACTTTTCCTTCGTGTTCTCATCATTTCTCAGCTCATCAAAATCATATTTATTACCTCCTGTACAAGTACCATTACCGTTTATCTTAACCTTTACTTTACTCTTTGACACAACAAGTTGATGATCACTACCTATATCTGCCCTCCTCCTTACGCAAACGTCTTGCAAATAACTCCTATGCCTTCTACGAATTGCAATGTGGTCAATCTGGTTACAGTATTTACCATATGGTGAAATCCAAGTAGTTTTATGTATTTTTCTAGCTTAAAAATAGTTCCACCAATCGTAGGGTCATTTGCCAAACAAAAGCTTCCAAATCGCACCCCATTTTCGTTTCTTATTCCAACACCCTCATTATCCATACAATCGTCAAAGCCATCCCTACTACTACCAACAATCGCATCAAAATCACCAATGCAAACTAACACATCATGTCTTGCCACTCTATTCACTACATCTTGCAGCTTCTCATAAAAGTCATCCTTCATTTCATCAGCAGCCTCATTTGTCGGAGCATACCCTACTACCATACTGATATTACCATGGTCAGAGTTTAAACAGGCAAGCGCTCATTAATTGACCCATACTCACATAGTGCCTTGCAAGCATCTCTATTCAACAGTAAGCCTACTCCTTGATAATGATTTCCATCACTCCTACCAGAAACCAACAAAGTAATACCATCTTCCAAATTCATTTTATCAACTCCCAGCAGCCTCGTTTCTGTAAGAGCACAAATGTCTAGATTGTATTCCTTGAACACTGAAATAAGTTCTTCCATTTTACCAACCTGATTGAGACTTCGAACGTTCCAATTTCCTATTTTTAAGTTTCTTTTTGGATGTATGTTTAAACTTATTCTTACACCGTGGGATTCCTAGCACACCCTGCCCACTTAAGGGCCGCACGGAACTGAGGGCCATTGCTTCAAAACCAGAGTTCATCAAGATTTCTTAGGCAGAAAAATAATTTACCCTGGAGCCAATGCCAGTGGCTCGCAGGAACCAAACAGTGGAGAGAGGAAATTAACTAAAAGAAAATAAAATGCAGAGGGTTAGGACAGACAAAGTACAAGAGAAAGAGAGATAGAAAAAGGATGTAGATAAATGTGTCCCTTTTAGTCGCCTCTTACGACAAGCAGGAAATACTGGGGAAGTATTCTATTCCCCTTTCCTCAGGGGAGAAGGTATTTTATACTTCATTCTCGTCTCCCTTTCCAACCCATACGTCCTTCAGTAAACTCGGTGGACCCTCCACTGTACGATCATAGAGAAGTTCAAAGGGAGCAAAGCCTGTACTTGCTTGTGGAACCTCGTGGTAAACAAACAATAGAGCAGGAAGATATCGGTCCCAATCTGTGGGATGATCCTGAAACATTTTTCTAAGCATTAACTTTAATGTCTCATTGAACTTCTCATTTACGCCGTTAGCCATAGGATGGTAGGGTGTAGCGAAACATCGCTTCACGCTAAATAGTCTACACACCTCCCTCCTCAGTTCTGATGTGAACTGAATAGGAGTAATTAATATCTAGCTCCACGTAGCCAAGACCATATGGCACTAAGGTTAGAAAAGAAAGATACAATAAAAGAGGGTATGGGAAATTACTAAAAACAGGAAATAACTATAAATGCAAGAAATATTAAACTAACAGAAAAGAAAAAGAACGGGAAAACTTCTCTAAAAAGAACAGAGAAGCATAAAAAGAACAAACTAGAGACGAGACAAAAAAAACAGTGGGGGGTAAAAACATCAAACGTGCCACAGAAAAGATCTGGGCCTCACTTTACACATCTCCCAAAAGTAGGGGATAACCAAGATCAAATAAAAAAAGGATGCACTGATGACGGATAGTCCCATAAAGAGAACAAACTAAAAGTATATGGGAAATAGACAAGAGGGTGTCACACCTTTGAACAGATCGGAGGAGGATCCCCGAACATTAAATGACCTGGGGTGAGACGGGTATAGCCAATCTGTAGACAGGCCAATGCAGTCTCCCAGCGGCGGTTTTGATGGCAAGGGCTGGACCAAGGAACAATGGAGGGCTTAACAGCATGAAGTTTGGCATTTATAGCCAGGGACCAGCAAGACTGCCATCTATATGACAAAACTTTGGAGAAGGCTGGGAAGAAGTCAGTGACGGGGACAGAATGGAAAGGGAGGAGAGATGATCGGATGGCAGCACGAGCCAAGCCGTTGACACATTCATTGCCTGGGACATCGACGTGACTAGGCATCCAGCAAAACCGTAGAGACTTGTGCTTCAAGGACATCTGGAACAGCCATTCTAGGACCCGCAGAACTATAGGGTGAGACCGAGAGGCCGAGTACAACAGAAGAAGAGCACTAAGAGAAACAGAAAACGAAACAAATGGCGTAAATGGATGGGTAAAAGCTTGCTGCACGGCAAGTAACAAGGCATAAAGTTCAGCAGTGAATAGAGAAGCCACAGAAGGTAAACTGTATTTGTAAGAGCAGTCAGAAAAAGGAGACAGCAAACCCTGTACATTCTAGCAATTTATATCTATTAGTATAGACCTAGACAGCAGAAGAATGTTCAGCAACTGAGCATAGAAAGATGAGCGGAGAAATAAGGAAGAAGCAGAGGATTCAGAGCAAGGCAAAATGAAGGAACAAACTAATGGGCGGAGTAAATACCAAGGTGGAAAGTTCGCTGGATGAAACAAAAAAGTTTTCTCGATCTGAAGCATGAAAGAAGCAAGAAGAGACTGAACGCAAGTAGAAACGAGGGGACAAGAGTGGGGGTGAGTGGAATAGTAATCCGTAACGTAGGCAGGCAAGCAGAGGACTGATGGACCTACAAACTGCTGAAGCCGGGCAAAATAAGGGAGGCAGAAAAGTGCCCAGTGACGAAACAGACGGGATCCCTGAGTCAACATACAGGCACTCAACAGAAGATTTAAAAGCACCTAGTGCTAAACGGAGACCAAAGTGGTGAACAGTATCTAAACAACGCAGTGCACGAACAGAGGCAGAAGAATAAACCTGACAACCATATTCCAACTTCGATAAAATATGAGCCTTATGAAGATAGAGGAGAATCTTACAATCCGCACCCCACGACACATGCAATAGGGTTAAGAGAAGTCGAAGACATTGCAAGGCAGATACCCTCAGAGAAGAAATGTGAGCATTCCACATCAGCCTACAGTCAAAAACAAGGCCAAAGAATGCAACTGAAGGCCTATAAGGAGGGGCATACCAATAAAGAAAAGAGGCGGCTGGGAGATAGTGCGGCAACGAGTAAAAGCAACAGCACAAGTCTTGGAAGCAGAGAACTGAAAACCGAGGGCAGTTGCTCAACCTGCAGCCGCCGTAATCGCGGACTGGAGAAAACGCTGAAGGACAACCAGATCAGAACCAGCAGCATAAATCGCAAAATCATCAACATATTATGAGGAACGAACACCCGAAGGGAGGGTAGAAACAATACCATTAATTGGCACAATGAAAAGTGTGGTACTAAGAACACAACCCTGAGGTACATCTTCAAACTGCCGAAAAGAAGCAGATAAGGTATTTCCAGCACGGACATGACACATACCATTGGCGAAAAATTTTTGAATAAAAACCTCTAAATTACCAATGATACCAAAGAAACAGAAGGTACTGAGAATTTGATATATACTTCCATGTTGCATCATGGGGTTCTTCAAGATCAAAGACAACTGCAAGAACGGTTTCACAACGTAAAAATGCAGACCAAATCAACGTCTTTAGCGGGACTCGCACCTGTCTCCCTGAGTACCTTCGCTCTCCCTCCCTCGTTACCTCTGACTAGGCATTGTGGGTAACTATCCACATTCTAGCAATATCCTAGGCTCATGGCATTACACAAAACATACAGAAATAGGATTTACCTAAATCTATTCATTATTAATAAAGTCTTTGAAATTACTTTAGTATTTTATTGCTACAATAAACACTTACCAAAATCAGTAAACACCCAATGCGAGAAACTCGAAACTATACCAACACCCCGAACCTTATCTCACTCAGTCTTCATCACTGAAACCATCCGACTGAAGCAAAGAACTTTAATACAAGTGAACCGTGAACATGAACATCAAACAATAAACCAGTTAAATGGAAAACGCATATTCACAAATTTAGCCCTTTCATTTGTCGTATGTGACAATCACACATCACTTACACAGACTACAATAAAGCAAGCTGAACAAAACTTACTGAAAAAGAGTAACAACACAAAGCAACACACACATCACAAGTACTGACAAACTCATTACAACATTTAACAAGATCATCCTTAACACAGACCAACACCATATTCCACGAAACAAAGGAAGACACTAACACCCAAACTCATTTCATAAAACAAAAAGACTCAAACACAACTCCCTTCTCCCACACACAAGACACCATCATATGGCTCTAGCAATTAAGCAGCAAAACTAAAAGCAAAATCAGCACAAGGAAAAGAGAAAACTGGAAATCCGTTGTAACAACACTCTGCCACTCCTCACCCCTCTCTGCTCTGCAAAAAGCACAACATTATCACCGAATCACAAACAAGCAACTCCAAGACCTATTATGTCGTGGCAAATACCCAGCACATCTTTTCTTACAAAGAACAAGCACACACACTAATGAATCACAACACAAACATGCCACCTTACACCAGCATGCACTGAGTTTGAAAAGCAGTCTTTTCTGCATAGTGAGTCCTTTCCATTCAACCATGACGAAACTCCCTTCACTCCAGTAGAGACAGGTAACATTATTAAGAAAATATAAAACTCTTCGAATATAAACACAGGGCTGGATGGCATTAGCAGCCTACACGTGAAACATCACACAGCATCTAGGTCCTCACAAGCATCAGGAACTACTTATACGCACATTATACCATTCCCATAGTTTGGAAACATGAAACAATTATCAGTGCTCTTTAACCCAACAAAGGCTTAGCACACCGTTCTTCTGACAACCCCGCAACATTACTTAGTGTGCCAACGAAGATAAATGAACGCACAATTCTTAACAAAGACATATCTCATGTCTTCCCTTGCTCCCACACAACACAGCTTTAGCGCACTACATTCCACAAGCACCTTACTGACAAGACTCACACCACACAACAGCCTTTGATGCCACTCCTTGACACGTTAATAATCACTCAAATTTACAACACAGACGTGGAGAATAATATCACAAACTGGTTTTCCAACTATTTATATGGCAGACAGACACATGTTACACTCCCAGGCAAGTCATCACAAACATAAAACGTCCCTAACGGAGTTACATGGCTCCACTCAGTAGGCTAGCCCTCACTTTTCACCCTGTATATGCATGACGTTCCTACACCCTAGCCACCCACAAACATTGCCTCAGACACAGATGACATTATCTTAGCAACCACACACCATGTCACAAACACAGCTTGCACACTGAAAAAAGGCTACCTCGTTACTCTTTAGGCAAGAGTCGCGCACAACAGACTGATGATCACTCTAGCTAAATCCACCACTTTAATCATCACAAGCAGCAATCATGACCAAAGGTACTCCCCTAACGTAACATTTAACAATGTACTTGTGCCACACACGCCCAGCACGAAGATCCTTCAAATGACATATGACAATGGATTTACCTTCAAGAACCATGTACACCCCCCCCCCCCCAGACTCAGTGCACTCAGGACATTTACAGGGGCAGATTCTGAGCAACAAAAAGAAATACCCTTCCCACTCTACAAACAATACATCTAATCAATGATATTATATGCCTCCCCGGCATGGGCCTTACCCAATCTATTACCATCTACAACACATTACAGAGCACATTGAGCAACGCTATATGCATCATCACTGATTACATTAATACTCATATGGCTCATTTATACTTTGAAATTAAAGTCGTCCTTGTTAAAAATATCTTGACATGAGAAGCACACATTTCCATGTGGCAGCCTGTTTTAACACATAACATCCCTGTCATTATTATGACAGAAACCACACGACACATTTAGAGACAAAACAATTATCGCAAACTCTATCGTACCTTCTTCAACATCATCCCACCTCCAGGGGAGGCGGTGGCTCAAGCAGTAGAGAGTTGGCCTACAGTCCTAACGGACCCCGGGTTCAAATCCCGTTGGGTCAGGGAACAGTTTAAGGATTTGAATTTCATAAATATCAGACTTTACTGCTCGACCAGAAGAACCGCCGGCATGTCGTAAAAATACCCCCGCTAATACCAATACACCAGTCCTGTATGAGACAGCCTTAGCATATATATTCAGTATGGACGATGGGTGTTAGCGCCGAAGTGGTGACATGTAGAGGTGTACGGTACGCAGGAGGACTAATGGGCCTTGAAAGCAGGCTGTGAAGCTTATGCCCAGAGTCAGGCACATTAAAAAAAAAAAAAAAAAAAAGAGACTCCGACACTAGCAGTGAAGAAATACTTATACTGTATACTCACTTCACGTGCAGAACAATACAACACCTCGATCAGAGCATTATACAAGCCCCGCCTCCGACAACCCCCCATCTGAAGTATCCTCAAATAAAGCTGATGGAGTTCACCTAGTTAGGCTCAGGTTAGGACATCACTCAGTCCTCCTCGCTACCAACATAGATCTGGAATGGGTGTAGTTGCAGATTACAAGTGACCCGCCTACATAATAGGCCCACACAACATGACACACATAATGAGGCCCAATACAACACATGCCACACTGAGACAGACGCAGCATAAGAGGTCTAGGGAACCTATGGTACGACCCTCCCCCTCACACTGGGATAGTCGATTCTGCTGGACCAGGCTTAACCGGGGTCGAGCAACAACAACATTGTTGCACTGTTTCCTTCAGTTTATTCCCACATTTTCGTATCTGATCTCGGAATAGATTTTTTTTATAAACAAATCTACAGATTGTCTAAATCTTCACCTCCCGGTGCCTTTTTCTGTTTTCTTACAATTGCCCGTCTATATTCCTCGTACTGTCACCATAAAGTATTCTCTCATTTCTTCATGTGAGTTAATTTCTTGCATCCATTTCACACTTCCTTTTCAGCACGGCTACTCTTTCAATCGGCATATTACACCCTGTTGTTCATTTCTATTTAACAGAAACTCTTGCAGCACTGCACATATCTTTAGCCTTCTTGGCCAAGCCTTTTTTTAAAGCATTCCACTAATTTTCTTAAAACTTTTCCTCCCAAATCATTTATCTTAACTCGTCAACCTTTACTTGTACTCATTTACTACTTCATTCTTTCACTCTGTGCGCCCCTCTTACCGTGCTTCTGTGCTCCTTTCACTTTCACCTTGCATACTATAGTCTTGATCAAACATTTTTCTATTCTGTTCTCTCTCAATTACCGTTACTAGATCCATGTCTATAATTGTATAATCCTGCAGGTTCTTTCACCATTCACTGCAGTCTCTCTCTCTCTACGATGTATTTAGTTAGCTTCTTTGCTTCTGAATTATTAGATACTTTAATTTGCCGATATTATCATCTTTCCCTGGCACTCCGAAAGGTGTCATCTGATAATTACCAAGCTCATTCCAACTCTTCCTTTCTGATCACCAAACAAAAACTCTTCATAACTCCTTGGCATGAGTTATATCTCTAGACCTAGTTCATTTCAAACCTATCCCCATCCTTACCCTTTTCATCGCAAGGTTCACATACGAATACCACAACCACTTTCAGCACCTCGGACTTAAATATGATGTACTGTAAATGATTCTCAAGCTAATGCGTTCTTAACCTCTCAGTCCTCTTCGCCATTCATTTCTCTTCCACAAACTCCTTGTTTTCTCAACTTCGAGTATTCGTTCTCGACCTCCAGACAACGTAATTACAACATACCATGGATCCACTTCACTTCTCGTATTGCCTTGCTCAAACCCTTCGTATCACACCGTACTTCCTTGACCACCATCACTTCTGTTCATTTTCATTCTTCATTCAAACCTCTAACATTCCACACAATAATAACCTATCTGTTCCTTCTGGACCCTGGTCAGGCATGAGACTTAGATCCGAAACTTGTATAACCTTTAGGGGGCCAGCTGTTTATACGTTGTGAGATTCCCTAACTCCACACTTCCTTGTTTATTAGTCGCATTTACAGCAAGAAAAGATTAAATACATTGTGCTCTTGCTACCCTGTCCCCAAGATAACCACTATAAATGGCATAAATCTGAAATGTATCTAAAGACCTTTAAATGACTAGGCATTTGAACTAGTAACTTGGATGTGGGTTCTAGTGGCTCAGTTCCTTGCTGTCAGAGAGTAAATGACTGTAGACTTAGTCACAGTCTGAAGATACAGATCATACGTATGTTTGTACCTTCCAGGGTCAGTGGTAACCAGCTATGTAATACTGGTATCAATATATTTACTTTTATTTTCCTCTAGTTTAATTATATTTTAATTATATTTGTCTTTATCCAATATATATCAATATACATCTCTCTCTCTCTCTCTCTCTCTCTCTCTCTCTCTCTCTCTCTCTCTCTCTCTCTCTATGTATATACTGTATATATGATATATATATTTTTTTTAAGCAAGCAGGAAGGAACCAAAGGCCAGAAGCCCGCAAGAATATTCTGCCTATTAAAAAATAAAAAAAAAATAAAAAAAAATAACAGAGAGCAAAATTTAAGACCGGTTCATTTCGAGGTGCCTGGGCACACTGCATTTGAAGGATTGGAGATCATGGGCAGTCACAAAATACACACAGACGAAGACAGTTCCAAAGTTGACCTGTTGCACACATGAAGGACTGGTAGTAACGGTTAACTCTTGCGTTACACATGTGGACAGAGAAGAAATGAAAGCTTGTTGTTAGAAGGAGGCTATGCTCCCGTCGTAGTGGGGGGGGGGGAAGCAAGCAGACACTTCAGATAAGCAGTGACCACTGAAGCTGCGATAGAAAAGAAATAAGATACATCAATGCCTCGAAGAGACAGAGGTTGAAGGGAGCCATTAAGTGATGGAGAGTCAATGAGACGAAACGCTTTTGACTCTACAGTACGTTGTTGAGAAGAGCTGGATGTGGGAAGCCTCCCAACACATGAGAGTTGTACTCTACACAGGGGCGAATAAAGCGCGTCCATAAAGTTAACAACTGTGCACAGGTAAAGAAGGCATGGAGTGGACTTAGTACACATCTCTTGGAAGCATATTTTACAAGAAAGGCAATATGATCATTCCAAGATAAATTTCGAGAGAAGGAAACCCCAACTATGTTTAAAGATGATACATGGCTGCGTTGAATACTGTTAAAAATTAGAGGGTACTCCTGCGGAAGATTTTGACGGATTGAAAGATGTAAGAACTGAGCTTTTGATGCATTAAGAACAACATGATTATTTTTACCCCAATTAAGAGATATGTGCCAAGTCGGACATTAGGTGTGCAGTAGCCTCATCCCTTGTTTGTTGAAATAATAGCATAGATGGAAGCTGTGGGAAGCGAATGGAAGGGTGAAGAGTGGAGTCATCAAAGTATGAGTGAAAAAGGTTATACGTACAGTCGTCAGCACAAATTCGCTGCAAGCCTGCTCGTGTGATGTGGGTCGTTTTGTCTGGCAACGGTGTATGGGAACTAGTTGCCACACAGGCTTTTATACGCTTTAAAGACGTGTTTGTAAGAATTAATTCAATAAATCACCCAGAATACAATATTCTTTATAATTTGTGATTAACGTAAAAATGTGCAAAAATCGACAGATGAATGTTGCCGCGTGGTGAAACTCCTGTTCTCTCCCTCGTATCCATCCCTTGTCCCTCCCCACCCTCCCCTCCTCCTTCCCTCTCCCGCTATCCTTCATCTCCATTCCCCTCTCTCTCCGCCCTGTCTACCTTATCTCACCCACAACGCTAATCTGCGTAATAAACCGCACTCTTCTCTATTTCTTGTCTATTCCTGTAACCTTTTTGCTCCTCAACATTCGAGAGTTTCATGCCATGCAACTGTCTCTTTCTCCCACACGTTACTCCACACATGATGCAGCAGTTCGAAACTTTAGTGTTTCTGATACTACTTCGTGATTCAGTGAACAGTATGAGGAGAATGGGAACATTTTCCTAGGGAAGAGAGAAGGAGAGAAGTAGGAGGAGTGGGCACAAATGTTTGTTTAATTTCGCCTACTGATATAATAGGCAGACTTCCTGGCTCACTCAAACAAATACTAGCAAGGAATACATCACAAGAACGAGACCTCAATGTTCCTGTATCTCCCAGCTGTTGGTAGTGACAAAGGGTGGAGAACAGAAAGACAACTGGAGAGGAGTGGGAAGAAGACGAGGAGGGTAAGAATGGGACTAGAACAGGAAGGAATATTCATGATAAACCTTGGATATAGTTGGTAGTACTGCAAGCAACTGGGAATAAGGCAAACTGGGTTTAGAAAACAGTCAAGAGAGAATTGCGATGCGCCAATCGGGTTAGCGCCGTGGATAAATGAATGAAGGTAGAAAGAGTGGGGAGAGGAGACAGTGGAGAGGCATGAAAGTGAGTGGGGGGTAGGAGGGAGAGGGAGGGGTGGGGAGGGACATCAGGAATAAGGGGGAGAGACGGGAAGGGAGCTTACACACTCTTATAATGAAGAATACCAGAGTATTACGCTCATACGTCGTTCCATAACATTATCAACTCTTGCAGTTTTTTTACGCTAATCAATTACGGTATACAGAGAATTGTACGCTAGGCAGTCTTTAGTACCACTTTTGAAAAACACATCGTTAAAGTGTATAAAAGTGTATGTGGCAACTCATCCCTTTACACTGTTGCCAGAGAAAAGGACTCGTATCACACTAGTAGACTTGCAGCGAAATTATGCTGACGACTGTACAGCTTTGAAGATCATTTATGAATAGAAAGAAGAGAGTTGTTGATAGGACAGAGCCCTGAGGAACACCACTATTGATAGCTCTAGGAGAAGAACAGTGACCGTCTACAACAGCAGCTATAGAACGACCAGAAAGGAAGCTAGAGATGAGGAGACATAGAAGGATAGACACCATAAGAGGGCAGTTTGGATATTAAAGATTTATGCCAGACTCTGTCGAAAACCTTTGAGACGTCAAGTGCAATGGCAAAGCTTTCGCCATGTTCTCGAAAGGGGGATGACCAGGAGTCTAAAAAAAAAAAAAAATAAAAAGTGAGAAGATCGACAATGAAGCATACCTGGCGGAACCCATATGGACAACCAGAAAGAAGGTTGTGATAGAAAAGATGCTTTATTTTTTTGTTTCTAAGAATAAGTTCATAAAATTTTGAATACAGTGTGTTAAAGCAATTGGCTGATAGTTAGAGGGCTGGGAATGGTCACACTTCTCTGGGACAAGGGGGGCACGGTGGCTTAGTGGTAGAGCATCGAAGTCGTGATCGGGGGATTGCGAGTTCGAGCCTCGCCCGGGAATGCCGTGCCGGGAGTGGCAGCGCGCTCCTGTAACCTAGCAGGGCTATATGGCCATAGTTGCCTAGCTCTGGGATTAAGTCCCTTTTTCTTTGGGACAGGCTGAAAGAGAACAAACTTTCAGCAAGATGGAAAGGTACAGGTTGACAGATAATGGCGCAAGAGTCTACTTTCGCAGGGTGTAAGCACAAAAGCACAGTTCTTGAGAACAACAGAAGGGACCCCATCAGGCCCATATGCCTTGTCAGTATTGAGGCCAGTGATGGCAGAAAATACATCAATTGAAGAAATTTTAATGTTAGCCATGAGTAAGTCAGAGGAGGGAAGTGATGAGGGAATAGCACCGGAATCGTCTAAGGTAGAATTGAGGAGAAAGTCTGAGCGAGGAGATCTGCTGTATCAGTAGAAAAAACAGCTACAGAGCCATCAGAGTGAAAAAGAGAGAAGGATGCTGTTAGAAAAATTATGACTATTTGATACGAACGAAATTTATTTTTAGCAGAGCGAAGAACAGACTTGGCACGATTCCGAGCAGGAACGTAAAAGAGATGAGATTCAGGAGTGGGCTGGCTCTGTTACCTTTTGTGGGCCCTCTCCTTGTTGTAGACAGCATTAGAACAAGCGAAATTATTTCAAGGCTTTTATGCATTAGTCACAGGATAAGAGAAGAGAGTGTATGCTTCCATGCCCGAGAGAATAACCTTCATAATCCCCATGACACTCTCAGATGGCTCCCAGCAATGGAAGCAATAATCACTTCAGGGAAAATTAATGATGTACTGCCTTAGGGCCTCCCAATCACGATCTCGAAAGGGCCGCAGCCTCTGCTTCTTGGGAGGGTCCACAGACCGTACTGAAACGACAGGACAGGTTCAAGTCAAAAGTCGTGATCAGAGGAGCCCAAAAAAGAGAAAAGATTGACAGCATAAGCAGAAGGATTAGTTGTAAGGAAGAAGTGAAGTATGTCGGAATTCTCTCAAAGGTAGTTAAGGATATAGGCAGGGTGCTGTACAAGCTGCTCTAGGAACTCTCTTCAAGGCGGTCATGGATATTGGTAGGATGCTGTACAAGTTACTCTAGGTCTCGAAAGATAGAAAAGATGTAGGGCTGCTTATCCAGGTGGATCGGTGAAGTCATCTAGACTGTAGATTTCAGAGAAAGGAGAAACTGATAGGATGTGTTCCATCTTAGAAGTAAGGCAGTCAAAGAATTTTTCATATCAGTAGAATTAGAGGATAAGTAAACAGCACAGATGTATTTAGTCAAAGAGTGACAGGAGGGCTGAATCCATAGAGTGGAGAATTCAAAAGATTCAAGTTCAGGAACACAAGAGGAAGATATGCTGCTACGTACATATTCACAACAGCCACCTTTGGCGTTGAAATGAGTATAGAGTAAGTAGGAATATACATAGAAGGGTTTGCCATCAGCCGTCTCAGACGGATGAGCCTCTGTGAGGAAGAAAGGGTGAGGTTAGAGGAAGAGAAGTGAAGTTCAACAGAGAGAAAATTAGGGAAAAGGCAGCAAATGTTGCAGAAATGAAAAAGAAGTGAGTAGGACAGTGGATCCAAGCATCTCGCTTGGTCATCACCAGGAGAGGGGTGGATGGTGGGGGCTTTTCTGCCCGTCCCTCCCCCCCCTCCCTGGTGAATCTGAGGCCTGGTGTTGAGATGCCATTCTTTTCTAAAAAAAAAATTTAATAGGAAGTGTACAGTAGTGTGATATGTTCATGTAGTTTGTTTTTGACAGATAGAAGAACTTTTACTGGAGAGCATGCTGGCCTACTTTCTCTGTTACTGAAACACCGAAGAAGTTCAGCAAAGAGGAGTAGTCAGAAGTTAGTCCCGAGGGCTGATGCACTGGAAGCACCAGCTCTCCCTGTCATCAGCTTTCCATCCAACTTGGGAGTTCCGCCCTGGTCGACCTGTTCAACAGTTTTTTCCCAAAGGTCAATTCCAATTGGAGAGTTAATCATTATTTCTTACTGTCAGCAGCAGCAGCACTTTGCACCCATCTACCACCAACTCTCCTCCCTTTTCCGTCCAACTCTCTAATGCAAGAGTCAAATATTATTGCCATTTTTTTTTATGTAAGCATCAGGTCAGCTCTAGGACTGTCTTCCTCTGTCTGTATTTCCTACTGTGACCTCCAGTCTTTTGAACGCAGTGTGTCCAGGTATCTCGAAAAGAACGGAACTTCAATATGGCTCTCTGTTATTTTATATTTATTTTTTCTTGGAAGGAACAAGTTGTGGGCTTGTAGCCTTTGGTTCCTTCTTCCTTGCATATGAAAAAGAAGCAGCTGCAGCAGCAGCAGCAGCAGCGGCAGTAGAAGTAGAGGAAAAAGAAGAAAATGATGAAGTAACTCTGAGTCATATTTTACTGATATCAAAGTGCAAGGACCAAAGGCTAGGTTACTGTTATTCAGAATAATCTGTTTGCATCTGTGCCACTCCAGACATGACTTCCTCCTCAGAAAGTGAGTGACAGTTAGCAGTTGTCATTTTCTGTTTTAATCAAGGACGGAAGAAAGGGATTCTTTGATGAGAACGATACATGTGAAAGTCACAGAGTTGTAATTACTATATTTGCGAGCGTCAGCATATGTTATTGGCATGAACTGACTGGATCGAAACTATGTTATTATACGAAAGAACATACTTTCAGCACCCACCTTAAATGTCCACAGCAGCTGGGCACAAGGTATCGCAATTCAGGGGGCGGGTAAGATAACCAGTGATACATCACAATTCCTCCAGACCATTAAAAGGATGATAACCAGCAAGCGTCTTTGGTGGTATTTATATAATCCAAAAACTTCCAGCCGCCACTTGAAACCTTTAACCCATGTAGCAAGGCAAGGCTATAAATGCAACCGGTACCTTTAATCACTAGACCACCAGGCGCCTACAGATACGGCGTAGTAGTAAATCCATGTTGATCTAGGATACAAAAACCCACACTGGCAAACGAAGAAAGATGTATTCCAAATAGTTTCGGCGACAGCTGTCGCCTTCTTCAGTGGATCTACGGGCCAAGAGTGGTACATATAAATGCTGAGAAGCTGCTTATATTCAGCGTGAGGACACCTTTTCCCAACCACACCTGATGTGACCTCACCAGACTCTCCCTCTACCCTGTCCACGACCTGAGTGAGGAATTACAAGGAGTGGCAAGGACCTTGCCACTAATCCTCTCATCACTGGATCTAATTTATACATTCCTTCACTATGGTTAAAATTATTATATCTCTCTATACATACAGCTTCCACTAGCCTACGTTTCTTATAGTTACTACATTTGTACAATATTTGGCTTGAATTCCAGTCAATTCTATGGTCGTTTTCTGAAGAGTGAACGTACACTTCATTATCTATGTTGCCTATCTTACAAGCATACTTGTGTTCCTTAATGCGAGTGTCCAAATCTCTTCCAGTTTCACCAATATAAACCAAATCACAATCTCTACATGGAATTGTGCGTACCCCTGCAGTTTCGTTACAAATGTTTTTTTTCTTTACTAGCATTGATCTTAAGGTGGATGTATATCTAAATGCAATGTTTACATCCAAATCATGACTCTCAGACTTCACCAAGCTAAGATTTGACACATACGGAACTGTGATGTATGGCTTATTTTGCTGACTTTGTGATGTTGGTCTGGGTACAAAAAAGGCTTTTCTGGCTTTAAAATACGCTTGCCTTATAAACCAACTGGGATATTTTAGATTTAAAGATATTTTCCATATCTTAGCGTTTTCCGTATTCAGATGCTGGGGACTACTAACGCTGAGTGAGGAACATAGAAGAAATCACTGACATTTTAGTGGAACTGTGGTGATATGAATAATAATGTACATACAAATTGTACTTGGTTTCCTGTATACAGAAAAGCTGAGTGTCCCAAGTTCATCTCTGTGCACAAATACATCTAAAAATGGAAGAGAACCATTATTTTCCCATTCAGCTTTAAATTTAATTGAGGGAACCAATGCATTTAATTTTGTAAGAATATCGTCAAAGTTAGCGTATACGTCTGGCCAAAATGGAAACACATCATCAACATACGTATACCAAATTAAATTTTGAGGAGATATGGTGGTAAGAAGGTTGGATTCACAATATTCCATGTACAGGTTACTAAGAATTTTGACTCCAATGACTCCATACCACGACGTTTTCGTTTGGCCCTTAAAAGTCTCAAGAAAAATGATTCTATTCTTATTACAAAAGCGGACAAAAGTAACTGTGTGGTCATATTAGACAAACCTGATTATGTGGAAAAGATGAACCACCTGTTGAGTGATGCCACTACTTACGAAAAACTTGTGTCATCTCCTCTCAAGAGGTTAGCCACAGACTTTAATAAGAAAGTCAAAAGCCTTTTAAAGGATGTGCCAAACATTGATGCAAGTAAGTTCATTCAAATTAATCCATTTATAGATTACCAAAGACCCATAAACAACAGATTCCCCTCCGTCCTGTCATCTCACAGAATGGCTCATTCACTTACAAACTTTCAATATTTCTGCCGAAAAAATTACCACCAGTGGTTGGCACATTCTCCAAATCCCATGTCCAAAATTCTACTGATTTTATTATTAAGTCTCTCAGTTTCTCCAGTGGCAGGTTGGTTAGTTTTGTTGTAGGTACGGTTTTTACTAGTGTCCCTATTGAAGATGTAATTAGTTTCTTGGGAAGAAAAATTACTTAAATGTAACATTGATCTCGGCATGCCACATGATGTCTTTTTCCAACTTATTAGGCTGTAATGCATTTTCTTTTGGTGATCAGTTTTTCATACAAAAGTTTGATATGGGTATGGGCTCGCCCCTCTCTTCAATTCTTAGTAACCTGTACATGGAATATTGTGAATCCAACCTTCTTACCACCATATCTCCTCAAAATTTAAAAATGGTATACGTATGTTGATGATGTGTTTCCATTTTGGCCAGACGTATACGCTAACTTTGACGATATTCTGACAAAATTAAATGCATTGGTTCCCTCAATTAAATTTAAAGTTGAATGGGAAAATAATGGTTCTCTTCCATTTTTAGATGTATTTGTGCACAGAGATGAACTTGGGACACTTAGCTTTTCTGTATACAGGAAACCAAGTACAATTTGTATGTACATTATTATTCATATCACCACAGTTCCACTAAAATGTCAGTGATTTCTTCTATGTTCCTCACTCAGCGTTAGTAGTCCCTAGCATCTGAATACGGAAAACGCTAAGATATGGAAAATAGTTTTAGATCTAAAATATCCCAGTTGGTTTATAAGGCAAGCGTATTTTAAAGCCAGAAAAGCCTTTTTTGTACCCAGACCAACATCACAAAGTCAGCAAAATAAGCCATACATCACAGTTCCGTATGTGTCAAATCTTAGCTTGGTGAAGTCTGAGAGTCATGATTTGGATGTAAACATTGCATTTAGATATACATCCACCTTAAGATCAATGCTAGTAAAGAAAAAAAACATTTGTAACGAAACTGCAGGGGTACACACAATTCCATGTAGAGATTGTGATTTGGTTTATATTGGTGAAACTGGAAGAGATTTGGACACTCGCATTAAGGAACACAAGTATGCTTGTAAGATAGGCAACATAAATAATGCAGTGTACGTTCACTCTTCAGAAAACGACCATAGAATTGACTGGAATTCAAGCCAAATATTATACAAATGTAGTAACTATAAGAAACGTAGGATAGTGGAAGCTGTATGTATAGAGAGATATAATAATTTTAACCATAGTGAAGGAATGTATAAATCAGATCCAGTGGAAAGGAACACTTACGTAACCGGTACGCGATTTTAAATAGAGAAGTAAAGAGGGAAATACGAAAAACAAAGAGAAGTTATGAAATTAAGATTGCTAGTGAATCGAAACAAAACCCCAAGGATTTTTATCAAATGTACCGTACGAAAAATAAAGATAGGATAGGACCACTAAGAACAGAATCAGGTGACATTACCAGTGAAGATAAAGAAATGTGCTCCATCCTAATTTCGTATCAGTATTCACCAAGGAAAATCTAGACCTTGTCCCTCAAGCAGCAAATATTTGCGATGATATTACGGAAAATATTCTTAGTAAAATAACCATTAGTAAGGAGGACGTATTGAAAGATTTTAATAAGTTAAAACCTCAAAAATCGCCAGGTCCGGACGATATATATATATGTAAAAATTTTAAAAGAAACCAAATAAGAATGATGTCAGCCACTTTTAACGTTATATAATGACTTTAATTTCAGGAGAAGTGCCAGAGGCGTGGAAGACCGCAAATGTAGTGCCCATCTTTAAAAAGGGTGATAAATCAGCTGCATCGAATTATCGTCCGATAAGTCTAACGTCAACAGTAGGAAAAATGTTAGAGTAAGTTTTGGCAAATAAGATTAGAGAACACTTAGAAAGATTTGATCTTATAAACGAAAGTCAGCACGGATTCAGGCAAGGACGATCTTGCCTCACAAACTTGTCATTCTACTCGGAGGTCTATAAGGCAGTAGATAGCGATAAAGCGTACGATGTATTTATCTGGACTTCAGTAAAGCTTTTGATAGGGTCCCACACAAAAGATTAGTTAGAAAAGTTCGAGCACACGGTATAGACGGCGATATCATAAAATGGATAGAATCCTGGCTGAAAGGACGAAAGCAGAGAGTATTAATAAATGGAAGTCGGATTGGGGATTAGTAACTAGCGGTGTACCCCAGGATTCAGTACTCGGTCCCTTATTTTATATATATATATATATATATATATATATATATATATATATATATATATATATATATATATATATATATATATGATCTAGACTTGGAGTCACTAGCAGCATCAGCAAATTTGCCGACGATACAAAAATAGGGCGTATCATTAACTCGACTGACGATTGCCATAACTTACAAAAAGACCTCGATATATTGTCCAAATGGTCTAATATTTGGCAAATCGAATTTAACGTTGAAAAATGTAAAGCTCTTAACGTAGGCAAGACCACTGGAGATACTAAATACAGCTTAGATAACAAAGAAATCAGCAAATCGGAATGCGAGAGAGATCTAAGAGTTATGGCTAGTAATGACTTCAGACCAAGGTAACAGTGTATTAAAGCGAGAAATAAAGCAAATAGGGTCCTAGGATTTATTTCGAGAAGCGTGAGCAACAGGTAATCAGAAGTAATACTGCAACTTTATCTAGCATTAGTAAGGCCATATTTAGACTACGCAGTACAATTTTGGTGTCCTTACAATAGAATGGATATTAACTCATTAGAAAATGTACAGAGAAGAATGACAAAAATGATACATGATGTTCGGAGCCTGTCGTATGAAGACTGACTGAAAAGACTAAGTCTGCACTTGCTAGAGAGGCGTAGAGTAAGGGGAGACTTAACTTAGGTGTTTAAGTGGATGAAAGGTATAAATAAGGGACATATTAGCAAGGTACTTAAGTGAGCATACAGGATAGAACTAGAAGTAATGGTTTTAAACTAGAAAACTTCCGTTTCAGTAAGGAAATAGGTAGGAATTAGTTTGGTAATAGAGTAGTAGACGAATGGAATAAGCTACCTATAAAGTAGTTGCTGCCTCTTCCATTGAGAGTGTCACGGGGTTTTTAAAATAAATGCTAATATTATTTAAATGATAGTGTTAATGTTCAATAATATTGAAGAACAGGGACAATGATTGTCTTGCCACATCAAGCAATGATTACTTTATGCTGGCTTGCTTCTCACGATTCTCTAAGAACGAGAATTTATAAACTTTCTCAACAGTACACAGCAGAGACTAATTACTCAATTGCTGTTTATTAGTACTGTTAGCCTCTGGTTAAAGTTACTTCACCCCTGACAATAAATAACTAATACTAATAATAGTATCAGGTTCTTGCTGCACTTCTTGCTGGTGCTTAACTCCTAGAAGGCACAACGGATTTTAAATTTTATACAACAAGACTAAGTACCAGTTATGAATGGCAAACGTTTATGCAAGCTAGGAGCTATAAGAGAAATAAGCTTAATTGCGGAGAAATGAAACAAGAGTTTACATTACATTAAGCTCAAGAAAAAGAACTGTTAAATTTATTGATTACAAAATAAATTTAACGTTACATCTCAAAATGAATTCAAATAAATAGATCGTACTCACTCACTCACTCTAAACCTAAATTCTTACGCCTAAAAAAAACAACATGCAGCGCAGCCAGCCAGCATGTAAGGAAACAGCACACTTAACTAAACTCTTAAACCTAGGAAAATACAAAAAGGAAAAACTGGTCAATAAATGTGGTGTATCACCCAAAGAAGGGTGGGAGCCTGGAGAACTGTAGTCTAGTGGAGTCTGGGTGCTAGCTGACCTCTCACTCTCCACTGCTGAAGCATAGAACCTCTCTCCGTCACAGCAAACACTTGACTGAATAAACTCGTGGGAAAAAGGGAGCGCTAGGGCCGCATTTTTTTAATGGCTAGAGTGAGCGAAACGCGCCCAAAACAAATCGCTCAGCCGTAGCGCTAATGTCTCACACAAAAACGATCACTTATGACACTGAAAAATTGATTTGAAAGGACTCCCACCGATGAGCGGTTAACTGAACAATAAACTGGGATTCCACTTGAGTTCGCGGTTTCCCACAAAAGCCAATGTCACTAGCCGACTCGTGACATTACGCCCCATGAAAATCAAATCTTTCTTCCTTCAGAAAGAAAGATTTCAATATACATACATATAAATCCTAACTCAGTCACACAAGATTCACACTGCGGTGTGTGTGCTATCCTGCTACAGGAGAAAGTCGCAGTCGCCAGAGGCAAGCTTGAGGGAAAGAACTCCGTGACGATGGTGAAAATCCTGTACTCAGGTCAAACTGAGCGAAAGTTCGCTACATTTACACTGACAACTAATTGTTGTGTAGCGTGGTGTATGTAATACACGGTGTAGGTGTGACAGTTGTAGTGTGACTGTACCTACGTGTAAAATGACATGGTAAATATTAATAATATGGCGACGACGAAGGCAGAGGAGAAGAGGCGGCAGGGTGCGGCAGACAATCAGCTGGCCCGCACAGCAAAACTGCTACACCCATTGCTGTACCTGCGAAATCAATTACGGTGGAGCATCAAAAGTGTCAATGAGACAAAAATTCTTATTACGTTACAATTACCCTCTCTGCCTAGCAGTCAGTACATGCTATGAAAGGTACGCTCTAGTTGAAAAATAAGATTGACAGCCTAAGCTTCGTACATTCGAGGTCGCCATTAATTTATTAGATACATTATTAACTAGGAAACGTAGTCGTAAGGGTTCTTAGCGGGGAAGCTCTGACCTGGCATGCACCTTGCTCAACATGCGGCGCATCCGGCCAGCATGTGAGGGTACAGCACCTTAACAACATCCCATCACCCAGTTTAGGGGGAACTCTAACCTGGCGTCCACCTCGCTCGACATACTGCACAGCCGGCCAGCATGTGAGGGAATAGCACCTTAACAAAATTCATCACCGAGTTTAGGGGTAACTCTTACCTGGCGTCCACTTCGCTCGAAATGCGGCACAGCCGGCCAGCATGTGAGGGAACAGCACCTTAACAACATCCCATCACCCAGTTTAGGGGAAACTCTAACCTGGCATCCACCTCGCTCGACATGCGGCACAGCCGGCCAGCATGTGAGGGAACAGCACCTTAGCATCCCATCACCGAGTTTAGGGGGAGCTCTAATCTGGCGTCCACCTCGCTCAACATGCGGCACAGCCGGCCAGCATGTGAGGGAACAGCACCTTAGTTTATGGTATATAAGTATGTACAGGCCCTGGACATACTATGTCCCGTGGGGCCAACAAGTGAGACGTCAGGTCTACACTTTTGACTGGGAACCAGGTTGGTCCTTGGATTACTCAAATCTCTGAGGACGCCTATCACGGAAACCAGCATACAACAGTTGCTAGTTAGTAAGCAGTTAGTAGGTGAGACATCAGGTCTACACCCACATTACCACTGCCCTGTCTCTCAACTGACTCAGAGATTACAGGTGTGGTTACAAACGGCACAGGAAGGACATGTCCCTGATTAGTGGTGTTACTTTGACACACACTGCAGGAACGCACAAAACTATCTATGTCTTGTCCCATCCCTGGCCAGAAAAAGTCAGCTCGGATATGGCCCTGGGTCTTCCTTTTGCCCATGTGACCTCCTGAGGCTGAACAATGACCCCATTGTAACATTGCTAGGCGGTACTTGGCGGAAATAACGAACTGCAGTCGAACCTCGCCCTCGGGTGTTAGTGACTCATGGTGGAGCCGTCCTTGTTTGCGAAGGAACTTGGCTCGACCTCCCTGTGAATACTTTATCACTCGACCCTTTTGTTTGTTCCGCACGGCAGCAAGTGTCGGGTCAGAATGTTGTTCTTGAACAACAAGTTGGCTATGCATCAGATCTTGCGGCGATTCAATGGTAACTGGGGTGACACAGTCTGGAGCCTCAGTCATGGCTCGTGTTTCTGCAGCCGAAGTCTGAGTAGCGTCACCATCGGTGCAACTATCCTTGACACTGAAAATGTTGCCTATGATAAGGTCAAATATAGGTTCTGGCATGACAACTGCAAGTGTTGTACCAGTATAAAATGGAGATGCCACCTGGATACATGCCTCAGGGAACAATCTCACTGATCCATCAATAAGGTTTGCATGGATCTGTCGACCTGTGTACTGCTCAGGCCGAACTAAACTCTGCTTGACAGAGCAACCTGAGGACCCACAGGAATGTCTCTCAGGACCTTCACAGGAATGTCTCCCACAAACCCTGGCTGAACAAGGAAGGTACTGTCACCTGTGGGAGGGCCTGTGGAGGAAGCAGCTAGCCACTCATGAGGCTGCTGAATAACTGATGCGGAAACATTGTGCCTTGTGACTTAGAAACTTGAGGGGTCATACTCACTGCCTGTGGAGATGGAACATTGGCCATCTGTGGAGGGGGGTTCACTGTCACTGTGGGACTAGTGAACTGTGGGGGAGTACCCATACTGGTAGGGACGTGACCACCGTGCTGCTGCTGATGCTGCTGAGGAATGAAGGCTGTGTTCGCTTCCTGCCTCTTTTGAGCTGGTGGTGAAAAAATTTGTCCCGACGGTCGGTTGCGTGGCTGATACTGCTGCTGGTTAGGGTACTTGTTGTACCTCTTCCACTCAGGTTTCTGAGTGTTTTGCCCCTGGTCCTTCCACTGCGGTTTTGGACCTTGGCCATTATTCTGAGAATGGCCTTGTTGCTAGGGTTCAGTCTGAGACGGTTTCCCAGATTTATCAGCTTTCTTGTTCCAGGTATGTTGCTTACAAGTTTGATACCCGTATGCAGTAAAATATGCATCAGCCTTTTCTGCCATTTGGCTGGCATCTTTCACCTGGCAGATCTTAAGCTGTGCTATGAGCTCAGCAGGCCACGACCTCTCTAGCTGTGTACGCAGCATAAGGTCAATTATCCCCTCACGCATGGAAGGAGTTTCATCTTTCTCCATCCACTCATTTAAGTAAGCAGTGAGACGATCGAGGAACTGAACAGCTGTCTCCTTGTCTTGGAGACGAGCTCGCATGAACTGAACTTTGGCGTCGTCTACTGTGAGACCATACGCCTTAATGAGTGCAGCTTTCATCATCTCATATGTGAGATTGTCTCCACGAATTCTGTGGAGAATATCGAGGGCAGGGCCCTCAAATAAACTAAGAAATTGGAGCCGCTTAGCTGCCTCATCCAGTTGATACATGTCTGCCATGTCCTCAAAACGAGCTATGTATGGCTCGATTCGCTCGCCTTCCTTGTATGAAGGAAGCTTGATGTGTGGGGTCGCCAGGACATATGCAGGGAGAACGCTCGTGGAGCTTTTGACCAACTGCACCAGATGTGTCTGAAGCCAAGGAATCTCGCTTGAGCTTCAGCATTTCATATTCGTGTTTTTTGCGTGCTTCTCGCTCGGCACGTTCGTGTTCTCGTTCTCTCTCTCGTTCCTCGAGCTGTTCTCGCTTGTGTTCTAAGTCGAGTTCGTGCTGTTTTTGCTCGTGTTCATGCTGTTGTCGCTCTTTTTCTAACTTGAGCTCGCGTTGTTTCTGCTCGTGTTTGCGCTGTTCTCGCTCGTATTCGCGCTCCTTTTTGCGTTCCTCATGCTGTTCTTGCTCGTATTCGCGCTGAATCTTACGCTCTTCACGGGCATCATTCTCGCGCTGCTGGTCCATATTATGCCGTGAGAGTATGTACTCTTTAATTTCAGTTGGGTCTGTAAGACCCATATCTTTGGCTTCCTGTAAAAATACAGTGGTAGCCATGTCGCTATTTTACTGAGCAAGCCGAAACTGAGTACTGACTGCTGCTTCGCAAACGAATACTAATAAACACAAGTAAAGAATACAGACACAAGCTAGTGGTGACCAGTCTTATCTAGTTAACTGGCAAAAATAAAGCAAAAATGCAAATGACTGGGAAGACTCAATAATTAACGCAATGGGTACGGCGAGTTCCCAGGAACGAATAAAATCGTCTGGCGTTACCAAGAATAAAGTACTAAATAGAGTTAAGTACTCTGTGGATTAATAAAGCAAAAATTCACTTATTAAATTAACGGTAAACACCAGTAAACTTGTGCCTATAAACTTTAATGATAAATACCTAAATATGAACGAGTATTATCTCGTGAATAGCTTTAGAGCTAGGAGTTAATATCCTGGAATGAGGTAGCCAATTGTCACGGGGTTTTTAAAATAAATGCAAATATTATTTAAAATGATAGTGTTCAATAATACTGAATAGCAGGAACAAGAATTGTCTTGCTAAATCAAGCAATGATTACTTTATACCGGCTTGCTTCGCCGATTTTCTCAGAATGAGAATTTATAAACTTTCTCAACAGTACACAGCAGAGACTAATTACTCACAAATGCTGATTATTAGTACTGTTAGCCTCTGGAGAAAGTGACTTCACCCCTGACAATAAATAACTAATCCTATTATTAATATCAGGTTCTTGCTTATGCTTATCTCCTAGGAGGCACAACGGATTTTAAACTTTATACAACAAGACTGGCCTAAGTACCAGTTATGAATAGCAAAACGTTTATGCAAGCTAGGAGCTATAAGAGAAATAAGCTTAACTGCGGAGAAATGAAACAAGTTTACATTACATTAAGCTCAAGAAAAAGAACTGTTAAATTTATTGATTACAAAATAAATTTAACCTTACATTTTACCCCTGGGGGTAGGGGGGTTTTCAAGAATACTCCCCCAGTATCCCTGCTTGTCGTAAAAGGCGACTAAAAGGGTTGGCGGAGGGTTAGTGCCCCTCCCCGGAAAACAACTAACTAAAAAAACAAACAAGAAGCCTCGGACAAGGACTGACCAAACGTTGACGACCCAGGACCGGACAAAGGACTTGGTAATGTGTACATGGAATGTAAGAGGAGCGAATGATGAGGTGAAAGAGAGAGAGATTGTCCAGGTGCTTGAGGATGCGAAAGTGGATGTATGTGGAATAACTGAAACAAAATGGAGAGGAGAAAGTGTGAGAGAATGGGAGTATGGATGGGGTATATGTGCAGGAGTAGATGAGAATGAGAGGGCAAAGGAAGGAGTGTGTATAGTTGTGAGTAAAAGATGGAAGAAGAGCATAAGACAGTATGGATCAGTTGGGTCAAGGATTGTGTGGGTAAAGTTGAAAGTTGGAATACAAATGTGGGCGATTGTGTGTGTGTATGCGCCAACGCAAGATCGTGCTAGAAGAGTGAGAGAAGAGTTCTGGACAAATGTGGAAGTGTGCATGGAAAAGTTTGGAAGGAATGAGAGAGTGTTTTTGATCGGTGATATGAATGGTAAAGTTGGTAATGTGAAGGTGGATGGAATAGTTGGTGAGTGGGGTGTGCCTGCTGAGATAGATGAGAATGGGAGTGCGTTAGTGGACATCTGTGCTGGGAGGGGGTTGGTAATAGCCAATACCCTCTTCAGGCATAAAATGATCCACAGGTATACATGGCGAGGATGAGAAGGGTGGGTGGTGAACTGAATGAAAGGAAGGCAATGATTGATTATGTGTGTGGATGAAAGGATGCGAAGATGTATATTGGATGCAAGAGTTTATAGAGGTTGGGGAGTGGCCTTTCTGACCACTACTTGGTGGTGGCCAGAATTAGGATGCAAGTAAGATGGAGGAATAGAAGAAGGGAAAGACGAGAGGAAGGAGTAGTTGCAAGGAGAGTGGAAAGGTTACAAGAGGATGAGAAAAAGGCAGAGTATAAGAGAGAAGTGGAGGAACGATTGGGCAAATATGAATTGGAGCAGATGGGAGACGTGGAAGGTGTGTGTAAGATATTTACAGAAGAAATAAGTGCAGCATGTGATGTGGTGTGTGGAAGGAAGAGAAGACGGAGGGGGGTGCAAGGAACAGCGTGGTGGACTGAAGAGGTGAAACAGGCTGTGGCACAAAGAAGAAAGCATACAATGAATGGATGAGAAATAGGGGCGTGGAAGAAGTTGAGAGGCAGAAGAGAGAGTTATATGTGGAAAGGAAGAGAGAGGTGAAAAGATTAGTAAGAGAGAGTAAGAAGAGAGTGGATGAGGAATTTGGAAGGAATTTGAGTGTAAAGTGGAGGGACTGTAAGAAAATGTTCTGGAGAGAAGTGAAAAGAGTAAGACAGGGTGGAAGTGAAGTTAGCAGGGGAGTGAAAGATAAACATGGTAGATTACTAGTGGAGAAGGGAGAAAAAGTGAGCAGATGGAGAGAACACTTCAAGGAATTGTTGAACGTAGAGGATGGAAGTAATGCGAGTATAAGTGGCTGGGGAATGGCTGGGAGAAGGAGGAGGTGAGAAGACAGGTAGAAATCAGTAGGATAGAGGTTGTGGAAGCAATGAAGAAAGTTAAATCGGGGAAAGCCCCAGGAATTGATGGAGTGTGTGGTGAGATGCTGAAGCATGGGGGAGAGATAGTAGTAGAATGGATGTGGAAGATGTGCAGATTGGCCTGGGAGGAAGGTAGAGTCCCGGAGGATTGGAAGTCAGGGTATAATTATTCCCTTGTACAAAGGAAAAGGGGAAAAAGAAGTGTGTGGTAATCATAGGGGCATTTGTCTTCTTAGTATAATAGGAAAAGTGTATGGTAGGATACTTATAGACAGAGTTAGAGAAAGAACAGAGAAATTAGTTGGAGAAGAACAGGGAGGCTTTAGGAAGGGAAGAGGTTGTGTAGATCAGATATTCATTCTTAGATCTTTAGTGGAAAAGTTTCTAGAGAAGGGAAAGAAGTTGTATGCGGCTTTCATGGATTTGGAAAAAGCATATGACACGGTGGATAGACAAGGATTGTGGAAAGTGTTAAGAATATATGGAGTAGATGGGAAGTTGTTGAATGCTGTGAAGAGTATGTATGATGGTGCTAAGGCTGCAGTGCGTGTGGATGGTGAACTAAGTGAATTTTTCTCTTTGAAAGTTGGTTTGAAACAGGGATGTGTCATGTCTCCATGGTTGTTCAATCTGTACATGGATGGGGGTAATAAAAGAGGTACAAGGTAGGGTAGTGGATGTTGGAGTGGCCCTGGTGAGAGAGGATAGTGTTTGGAAACTCCCTGTACTGTTGTCTGCAGATGATACTGTGTTGTTGAGTGAAGATGAAGGGGAGCTGCAAGGCTTGGTGGATGAGTTTGAGAGAGTGTGTAAGAAACGGAACCTAAAGGTGAATGTAGGGAAGAGTAAAGTGATGGTCTTTGAGAGAGGTGAAGTCAGTGAATGTACAGCGAGGTTGGATGGTGAGGAATTGGAAAATGTGAGTACGTTTAAGTATTTGGGTAGTGTGATGAGTAAGGATGGAGGTTTGGAGGGTGAAGTGCTTGAAAGGGTACAGCAGGGAAGAAAGGGTGCTGGTTCCTTGAAAGCAGTGATAAGAAACAGGGAAGTGAGCATGGAAGTAAAAAAGTTACTACATGACAGTATTGTGATACCAACTCTAACGTACGGAAGTGAAGCTTGGACGTTGTTGGAAGGACACAAGTCAAGAATGAGAGCAGTGGAAATGAGTTATTTAAGAGGAGCTTGTGGAGTCACGTGGAGAGACAGGATGACGAATGAGGATATAAAGGAGCGTTGTGGTGTTGATGTGGATGTGATAGGAAGCGTTGTGAGGAACACACTGAGGTGGTTTGGCCATGTGGAGAGGATGGAGGGTGAAAGACTGACGAAGAGAGTGTATGTGAGCGAGGTGGAGGGTGGAAGAGGGAGGGGGAGACCGAGGATGAGATGGAGGGATGGGGTGGAGAGGTATATGAGAGAGGGGGGTGTGAGTTGGGAGCAGGGTAGTGAAATGGCGGGGGACAGGGCGACTTGGAGGCGATTTGTTTGTGGCCACCCCAAACGGGATTGAGGCGTCTGGCAATAAAAAAAAAAAAAAAAAAACATTTCAAAATCAAATTAATGAGATCGCACTCACTCACTCACTCAAGAGCTAAATTCTTACACCTAAAAAAAATCAACATGCGGCGCAGCCGGCCAGCATGCAAGGAAACAGCACACTTAATAAACTCTTAAACCTAGGAAAATACAAAAAGGAAATACTGGTCAATGAATGTGGTGTATCACCCAAAGAAAGGTGGGAGCCTGGAGAACTGTAGTCTAGTGGAGTCTGGGTGCTAGCTGACCTCTCACTTTCCACTGCTGGAGCACAGAACCTCTCTCCGTCACAGCAAACACTTGACTGAATAAACTCGTGGGAAAAAGGGAGCGCTAGGGCCGCATTTTTTTAACGGCTAGAGTGAGCGAAACGTGCCCAAAACAAATCGCTCAGTGGAAGCGCTAATGTCTCACACAAAGACGATCACTTATGACACTGAAAAATTGATTTGAAAGGACTCCCACCGATGAGCGGTTAACTGAACGATAAACTGGGATTCCACTTGAGTTCGCAGTTTCCCACAAAAGCCAATGTCACTAACCGACTCGTGACAGAGAGTTTCAAGCATTGGCTAGATAAGCATATAACAAATAAGGGGTGGATATAGAAAAAAAAAATCTTATAACCAATACTAATTCATACTTTTTCCTTTTCGGTTTACACTACGATAGTCTCTGTGCTCCTTTCACACTTTTCTATAAAATGTCCACACCAGTTTTTCTATACTGCGTGGTGTTCTTTCTGACTTTCTTGCCGGCTTCGGCTGGAGGGTTTGGAGGGTGGGGGAGAGTCTTCTTCTTTGCTATCCTTATCTCATTCTAGTAGTTCAGCTACTCTTCTAGGAGCTACCTAGCATGGACCAACCGGCCTACTGCAGTTATCCTCTCTTCTTATGTTCTTATGAGAGGATTAATTGCAAGGTCCTTGCCGCCCCTTATAATCCCTCACTCAGGTCGTGGACAGAGTAGAGGGAGTCTGGTGAGGTCACATCAGATGTGGTTGTGAAAAGGTGTCCTCACCTTGCATATAAGCAGCTTCGCAGCATTTGTGTGTACCACCCTTGGTCCGTAGATCCACTGAAGACGGCGACAGCTGTCGCCGAAACTGTTTGGAATACATCTTTTTTCGTCTGCCAGTGTGGGTTTTTGTATCCTATTTCATGGTCACGATAGTGTGATTCTTCAGCTGCCACGTTGATCTAATGAACACAAGTTGGGATCATTCTGGCCGCTTCAACTTCATTTAAATCAAATCGGGTCCACCCAAGTTAATGTCGGTTTCTTCTTGCCAGTCAGGTCAAGACAGACTCAACACATCCATTCCCGACAAAGCAGGACAGTTTCTTCGCTTCAGACCCACTATGTCAATCCAGGTCCATTCAGGCCACTTCAAGGCAGTTCAGCTTTCTTCAGGTCCCTTTGGACTTTAAAATCCAGTTTTGCCCTTGATATCTTTCTTTCCCAATCAGGTCAATTACCGGCCATTCAGGTCACTATAGGTTCAGCTCAAATCAGGTCCGGTTGGATAATTTCAGATTCACTTAAGTCACTTCAGGTCCATACAGGTGTAAGTGGAGGAGGTGGATATCAAGAGGTTTGGTAGTTGGGTTGTCCGAAAAAGAGGCCTGTTTGATCCTAGGATTACTCAAGGAATAGTTTGATTAATTGAATTTTGCTTAAGTAGACTTTCTTGATCACCCACAAGTCACTTACATGCCATAAAACTTCCCCTTTAATTTCATTACACAAGTGATGGATGAAACATCCCTGTCAAGTAATGCTATGGACAGTGAGTAGTGGCGCCAAAGTGGTGAAATGTTTAGGTGTTTAACACAGGAGATCTGTTAGGTGTTGGAGAACGGGCTCTATATCCAGAGTCGTACAATAAAAAAGAAGAAAAAAAGACAAATCATTCCAAAACCATCCAAATAAATTTATCACTTCATCTCCATTGAAGTTCATTTTGATCAAATGAAATCACTTCCGGCAACTTAAGGTGCGGGTAGGTGCATTAATAGCCATTCCGAGCCAGTCAGATACTATTTTTATTCATTTACATTCATTCAGATCAGTTATGCCAATTCAAGTTCATCATGACCACTTAGAACTGTCCTGGTCACATGAAGGCTTTTAGGGTCCATCCGCATCTATCCGGAACTGTTTATGTTAGTCTGCATCAGTTCTAATGATTTTAGGTCTATTCAGTCATAGTCCAACTTACTCAGAGCAAGTCATGCCCATTTCTGTCATAAGATTTGGTCTGGGCGATTTAGATCATGAACAGTTTAGGTTCATTTTGGGATTAAAACAAGTCAGGCGACATCCAGTTAACTCTGTAATTATATACCTTTATGACATGAAATTAGAATAACCTCAAAGAAAAGTTCCATTAGGTCTATTGCTGTAAACTGAATTAACATAGGTACCCGATGCTGCTTAAGGGAAGAAAAGGAAATTGAAGACCAGGAGGAAATTATTAGAGTAACGAGTAGGTTGGTATTCAATTTGGGTTCAGAGACATCTTGAGTGTCATTCTTCATTTTGATATATGGAAGACCTAAATATTATTTAAACCCAGCTGTGTTATGGTCGGCAGTAGGAAATTTGCTTGCGTCCTGAAACGTTCAAAGGCTGATTGATGCATACTCTTTCGCTCATATAAAGGTAGGCATTCAAAAGACCAAAAACAAGTGGCATAAGATCACCGTAATATCCAGATTGGTTGTGCGTTAAATTTGAAGGCGACTTGTCCAGTATTTTAGATAATCTGTGTATGTGCACATGCACTTTCAAGAACCCAAAATGAAGTACTCTGTGTTCAAAAAGACGCCCAACTGGTAGATGAGTCAAATTTAGTGCCACATGGTTAGTCTGAGTATGATTAGATTTACACAGGCGCCTGCGCGAGTGTGCACACACACACACACACACACACACACACACACACACACACACACACACACACACACACACACACACACACACACACACACACACACACACCGATTTTGCCTTGTCTTTATAAAATGGGGTAAGCTACTGAATAAATGTGGGAAAACCATCTAGAGCATGTGTTCACAGACATACACCTTTAACTGCGAGTCTTCCTCAGTTTTATACGAGTGAAATCGTCTGGCAACAATCAGAAGAACGATATTTAAAATGTGACGTAACCACTTGGAAGTTCTCTTATTCTGATGAGAGGATTAGTGTAGTAAAGATTTGTGTCAGGAGATTCAGTCATTAGGATCAATACCTAGTGCCGATAAGAAACTCGGTAGACTGAAATGGTACTGTATCTTAAATGAAATACACTATTACGAAGGTGACGAATTTGTGCCATTCCACCCCAACGGTAAGCTGTTTTTACAACATCTGTAAAAATTATAAGGGCTTCATGATCATAAACAAGAATTTTGAGCAAAAATTGCATCCTCGTAATAAAAGACAAGCAGGAATTTGTTACCCTCCACCTGACAAAGTCAGAGGAGGGTGTTGTTATCACTGGGATCAATAGGTGTCCGTCTGTAGAGTTGGGTAGCAGGGCGGCTGGCCGGGAGCAGAGATTTCGTTTCCCCGCCAGAACTCAGAAAGTATTCACTATAGAGTCATAAAATTTCACATAGTTATGTGTCCTATAGTGAACTGGTGCCTTTTGATAGGTAGAATACTGTGTGTTAAGTACCGTTTTTTTTTTTTTTTTGTAATAAAAAAGTAAAAAAAAAAAAGTGGTGCCACGCACAGTAAACCTCGCCCGACAGCAGTTATTTTATTTTCAACCATTTTCAAGCTATAGCCCTCTGAAAATCCGTGATCTTGCTGTTGACCTTTGAAGGTCACTCAAGGTCAAAGGTCATGGTGTCAAATGAAAGCCCATACGACAGTTCCTGTATCTTGATAATAGCAAATATCACTATCTTCAACCAGTTTTGAGTTGTAGCCCTCTGAATAACCATGAACATGAGTTTGACCTTTCAGAGTAGCTTAAGGTCAAAGGTCATGGTACCAATTAAAAGCCCGTATGGGACTCCTATACGATAATAATAGTAAACTTCTATTTGCAACCAATTTTGAGTTCTAGCTCCCTGAATATCCGTGACCTTGAGCTTGACCTTTCATGGTCACTCAAGGTCAAAGGCCTTTGTGCCTAATGAAAGCCCAGATGGAAGATGATGATTGTAAATATCTCTGTCTTCAACAGGTTTCAAGTTATAGCTCTCTGCTCATCTGTATTTCAGGGTCACTTGATTACCTCAAAAATTTAATCACTTTCTTTTGGAACCAGTGTTCACATATCCTGAAAATTTCAGGTACTTTCATTCACCTGTTTTTCTGTAATGTTGCTAACAAAGAAAAAAAGAAACTCGACCAAAAACAATACCTCGCCAGAATCCGTCTGGACGAGGTAATAATTTTTTTTCCCCAGATATTTCAATGCAACCTTCACAAGGTATCTGAAGAGTCCAGGTTATGTATCCTCAGGGCATTCTCCTTACGCCCCCGTTTGAAAGAAAAGATTGGTGGGGGGGGGGGCGAAGGCCGTTCTGTGCTTGGTTAGGTGCGGAGGGAGGTGCGGGTTATGTGCATAGTCTGGTGGAGGGTTGCAACAGCGTAGCGTTGCCTATATTTCTATAACTGACTGTTATCATTCAGAGGTTCATACGCATTTTTGCTACATTAAAAGTATTCACATGAGTGATTTTACAGTGGCAGTAAAGTTTCATGGTGAAGGTGTCAGTATACTGTAGTTATGAAAGCCTAGAACAGAATGATAATGAAATTTGTAGGTCCAGATAAAACGTTCAAACGCCAGAGTGAAAACTGATGAGAAACTATATTCGTTTTACTCCAACTTGGCCTAGATTTTCGTTCTTTTGTGACTTATATAGCTCATTGACAGAAAAAGACTTCTGTGGCTCTACATTCCTTCCATAACACTTTTTCGTGACTGGCACCGTATTCTACTGTTAACATCTAATGACCGATAAGAACTCGAGATTGAGATATGATAATTTCAGTAAAAAGGGTATAGTTGCTTAAGCCCTTCTTTACCTTCTGCATCCTTCCCGCTACCTACAGACGATGTGACGCAGCACTGTGGAGACTTTGTGGTGAAAGAGTTAGCCTAACGATAATAATTTCTCAGTGAATCACTACAAGAAATATCGTTTAAGTTCAGTCATTGCGTTTGGCTGTTGTTAGGTGTAATAAGAAGGGTGCCTTCGTAGTGAAATTTAAGAACAGATTTTCTTATCTTTGATGTAATGGCCAAATATGATCAGAATATTTAGCTGCTGCTAACGCACAACTTCGTGCTCATCATATAAATAATGTTTATGGATGATAAATACAAAGAAGGAACTCTTACTGTGGTTCTTAATTTGTTGACTTCGGCTATTTGAGGTATGTTGTCACACATTCTCTTTTAAAAGCCACAGTGGTGCTTCGATACACTCACTCAAGAATAATCCATGAAGCCCGGGGACGTCTTTTTCATTTTCTGCTTGCCATCTACTTACGATTTTATTCAACTTAAGACGCTCTGAACGTGAGGGGTTAGATATAGCCTTAATAAATTCCTTCAATAAAAGAGACCATTCCTAGGCAGAATAAAATAGTCTGGCTGCAGTAAGAATACTCTTAAAGGTTACTCACCAAAACTCAAAAGGCTATATTATATAATAATGTTTTTAAAACAAAGTCGGCAGACAAATGGACAAGGAATAATGATAATGGACCGATGGCACCGCAGTTTCCATAAAAGACAAATAAGGATGGAGATAAAACCTGCCAGCGCTTTAAATTGATATTTTTCCCAGAATTTTCGGACACCTCACTTGGCCATCATCAGGGTACATATGTGGTGGGATCCCACATAGATACCCTGATGGCGGCCACTTAAGGTGTCCAAAAATTCGGAGAATTATATCAAACGAAAATGCTGGCGGATGTGAACTCCATATATATATCATCATCAGCCGTTTGAGTGTCCACGGCAGGACAGGCCTATCCCGACCGAAGTGGGGACGATGCAGCCAATGTATCTCTACCAAGTGGCTTAGGCTGTCTGGTAGAGTTGGTATGTAGGGTGAGAACTGCTTGTAAGTGTGATTGTAGTGTTGGAGTGGCTTTGGATGTGTGTGTAGTCTGTGTACCAAGTGTAATCGGCCCGCTCAAGCCGACTGGGTACAAGCATACACTATAGTGCGCGACACTGATTCAATCACAGCACCCCTTATGTCCGCCAAAGCAGTTCGTGGCTAGAAGAACGCTCTCAAACTTTATTACCCTGGCGGAGCGTGAACCCTCGTTCTCCCATGTACGAAAACGCACACTCTACCACTGTACCACAGAGTCTCCCCATACATATATATATATATATACATATATATATATATATATATATATATATATATATATATATATATATATATATATATATATATATAAACAGAGAGAGAGAGAGAGAGAGAGAGAGATACACGTACAGTACCTCCATCAAATCAAATTAGTTAATCTTTAGCTGAATCATAATTTATGGAGTTTTATTCATCACTCTTTTGGTACATTAGCCTCTTAATCCATCAGCTTCAAAAATCGTCAGCTCCATACGAAATGTCACTCGCATAATCTTAGATTTTCTCTTCGCTACATACTCATATTTTTCCTTTTTATTCACTATAACATCTTTAGGTTAGGCACATGATTCATCTCAAGAGCTGCTCCTAACAGTTTTCCTAAATTAAGCCACAATTGCTTACTGTTCGTATACGGTATGTGTATGTGTGATTTAGAGTGAAAATGAAAGCTTTTCTAATTGCTGTTTACATTACTTTCGTAAAAGCCATCTCAAGTACTACAGATAGGGCTGAGCTGTGTCTGATGAAAACTGAAATGAGGAAAAGATTTTGTAATACCAGGAATATTCCCTGGTTCCAAATAACTTGGTATACTCGTAGTTGATTCTGAACTCCCCGCTCCCAGAAAGGTGAAATTTCAAAGAAAACTGCATATTAAACAGAGAAATTCAAATAAGGATGGAAGAGGAGAGGTGCCTAGATTTGTATATGTTTTTGTATCCGAATCCGTCTATTTGCCCGTCTAAAAATAAGTATGTTATAGTGCATGATGCACCTTGGTTATACCCTTGCACTCCATCTGTCATAATTTACATGACGTTGTAAGTGCTCTCATAATTCCTCAGGGTGAAAACACTCGCAGAATATATAAGAATATATGGGTGACGTTGGTGATGAGAATTAGTTGCAAAAATAGAATATTTTGTTACTGAATGTTACCATTAACAAAAGGATGGATCATCGTATACTGCTGTTGATACGACGAGGAACATGAATAATTCTTGGCGTGGTGTTGCTCGTAACCGTAACATCAGGAACAAGCAGATCCTGGGCTGCGAGAGCACCTCTTCCAGGGACGAGACCGGCTTGGGATCCAGCGCACGCATTATGAGTTTGTTTGGATATACACCTGCCGCTGGAGGAGTCTCAGGGTCGTAAATGCATTTATATTCTTCCCCTCGCAAGAGTAGCGTGATTATTTTTTTACTTTAATAGCTCGTAAATATTACATGGCGATTTTCTTCGGTAGATAAAACGCATTCATGGGAAGACATCAAGTACAGATAGATTTTGCAGAGGGATTCTTATCATGTGCTTTGATGGGACATCGGGTTGGCTTGGTGTCAGTTGAAGGCTGAGTGAAGGAGAAGGGGAGCGCTAAAAGTGAGGGTGGGATATAGACCTGAGGGAATAAGAGAGAGAAGGAGAGTGAACGTGGGTGAGATAGTGTGCACAATGAAAAAGTGGTGTGAGGATGGAAAGGTTGTGAAGAGAAGAGAGAGAAGAGAAGGAAATGGATGGATTCGTATGTGAGCTGAGCATGACAGAAGAAATAAAGGGTTGAAGTGAGAAGTGGTCAAAATAGTCATGTGACACGGAAAAACACCAGACTAGACTATGATAGGTTACTCGTGTAGGAAACGTCTACGACTGGAATAAGAATCATCTGCATGTACTAAATCCGTCTTGATAAAAAAAATCATAACAAATCGATCAAATGTAAGTGACATTGCCTCCGCAGCTAGAGGCTGTGAATACTTTAGTTTAACGGGAGAAGTGAGTTGTAAGAGCAGTCAGTGTGTTAAGAGAGAAAGAAAGGTGTGTCAGGAAAAAGACAAAATGTAAGGAGAAAAAGACATTGGATTATAGAGAAGAGTGGGGGTTACAGAGAGGGAGAGAGCAACGAGAGGAGGACGTTGATATTAATGAAGAAAGTGTATGATTGTGCTGCGAATGACTCGTGGAGTATTTGGACACATAAAAATAACTTTTTTTATTCTAGCTTGACCTAAAATTCCCATCTCCCCATCTTCAGTGCTGTTGTATCATGA
Organism: Coenobita brevimanus; assembly: GCF_032717465.1. Taxonomy (NCBI): domain Eukaryota; kingdom Metazoa; phylum Arthropoda; class Malacostraca; order Decapoda; family Coenobitidae; genus Coenobita; species Coenobita brevimanus. Next base: position 17,049,225 of record NC_137029.1, on the reverse strand, counting down.
TATTAACAATAGAATATAATGCCATCCAAGAAGTCCTATGGAGAGGACATAGAGCTTAGCAATGTCTTTTTCCGCCATGAGATGCATGAAATGAGCTGCCAAATTGCGATAGTCTGGGCCAGGTAGGAGTAAGAAAAAAGTATAGGATTCAAATCTCGAACTTACATCTGTAGAGTCAACCACTAATAAGTTACTTCACCTCTGCAAGATCGTTTACCTCATGCAAAGGAAGTTTTACAGAGTCTTCTTCTTGGCTTCGTGAGTTATGAAAGTGTTTAGTTAAGTACATGGAGCACCGAACAGCACATGTGCCAAAGTCGGAGTGATGGGTGAGGCAGTAAATGCCAATAACAGTTATGATGGAGACAAATTTATAGTAAATATGACCATTGAATGCAATCTTCTTTGAAGTGAGTGGTAAATAATGTGACAGACTTTCACAGTACTGCATACTGATAGCATCTGAATCTGTTCCACACATCCCATTAAGCATCAGCCTGGATATACACAGTCGGTAGTGACCAGGACGGTTCTATGAACTGAGGGTAAGAAGGTGGATTATGTTTGCTACATTAGACGGCCAATTTTATATAAACAGTCATAAGGCAAATTCCATGACATTTGATGAATTTTAATTCGTGATTATAAGATGCCAGGCCAGTACTGTACTATGGAAGAACAAGAATAGTATACGGGACGCAGCACCAGTGTGATGCACTATGAATAATTTAAACAAGGCAGGCATGCAGAACGAGAAATCAGGAGCGAGATTCAACTAACAGTCAACTACCCATAGCTTCTTCTCCATGCACCTACCCTTCTAATCCCATTTCCACCTTTTACGTCTTCCTTCTTTCTTCCATGATCTTTCCCATGCGTTTTTCATATCATCTTCCCCCTACATCTCATTACATTTTCCACCCGTCTCTCATCCCTTCCTCTCATTTCCCTTCCCATTCCCGTTTCTCCCACACATCCCTGTCCTCCCCACCTCATATACGCGTTTGTGGAGAAATATTAAGCTACTTCTGGATGGAAGAATAGATGCAGAAGTGAAGTTTAGAATAAATGAAGGAGGAAAGGTGCTGGGAGGAATTAAAAAAGATGTCGTTCGCTTACAATGGATGTAAAGAGAAGGCTGTATGAGAGTGTTGTGGTACCGACTGCGTTATATGGGGCTGAAAGGTGGAATATGGGTGTAGCAGAGAGGAAAAGTTTGAATGTAATGGAGATAAGGTGTCTGAGGAGTATGTGTGGAGTGACGCGTATGGATCGAGTCCGAAATGATGAAGTGCGAAGGAGAATTGGAGTTGTTCGGGAGATGGCTGGTAGAGTTGAGCAGAGGGTGTTGCGATGGTTTGGGCATATGGAAAGAATGGATAATGAGCGATTGGTGAAAAAAATAACTAGATCTGACGTGAGAGGTGTAAGGCTGAGAGGAAGACCATGATTAGGATGGATGGACAGTGTGAAGAGAGCGCTGGATGCGAGAGGGATGTCTGTTGAGCAAGGAAGAGTGGCTGTGCGTGACAGAAATAAATGGAGAGAAACTGTGAATGAATAAGTGATGACGCAGCCCTGAGGGGATATTCTCCCGCATTTGGTCTGATCAACTAGTCAGGTCAGGTGCGGGTAAGGGGATAGGTCTGTTATGATGTGGCAGGGGTAAACCAGCTCTGCTGTCGGGCCCTGCTGCGGATGTCACTGATTGCATTGCGCAGTTGACCCTTGTGCGGTGTTGTGCGATGAGGATCTGTCCGTTCTCCCCTTTGGGGCTAAGATGCGAATGAATGTGTTTGAATGGATGAGTAAATGGGGAGTGTGTCGTCCTGTCTCGGCTACCTCCCTTTCCTTGGGGGAAGCAGCCTAGGTATATAGATAGACTTCTGGCGTCACATTGTGATTACACTTGAAAAGTCAGATTCATTCAATAGTCGATATTCTTCCATCTACAAACTAGGGTTACTCTAAAACAAATACTTCACCCAGTATTGGTCATTATTGCATGAGTTTTGTCTCATAATTAATGCAGAAATTACGGTCTTGCTTACACAGTGTATTGAGATTCATTAAGACACACGTCAACATTATATTGTTATGAAGGGAGATTTGCCAGTTAGGTAGTCTCGTACCTTCGAGTCGTTTCTCGTACCTTAAGTTCCAGTACGAGTCATCAGATTTGCTTGTTTGCCTGTTGTTTGTGAGCGTAGTTATTCCGTAAGTTATGCATTATTTTTTGTGCTCTTTTGTTTTATGATGTTTTATTTAAGTGATTGCTTGTTAAATTATGTAGTTTAAGTTCGTATGGTAAATGATTTAGAGTGTTATGTAATGTAAGAAAACTCTTGCATATTTTGATATCTCCGAGTTGGCAACAGTTGTTCTCGTAAAATGTAGACGCTTCTCGAATAATGCAAGCTTATATAAGATACGGTAGAGATAATTACAAGTTTAGTCGGGTGTCAAGTCAATTTGAGTGAAGTACAATCGGTGTTGGTTTGAGTGTAGTGCAGCATCATTGCAGTGCTGTTAGTGAAGTTTGTGAAGAGTTACTAGCAGGCATTAAGTCAGTGAAGATTATTTTCGGTACTTGTGAAGACAGTGAAGTGTTTATTGAAGTTTGTATATCATCAGAACATGTAAGTACGGTGAAGTGTTGCTAAGCATTAAGTGTAATTGCAGTCAGTAAAGTGTGTATAGCTCCAGTGCTTGTGAGAACAGTGAAGAGTAGTTGGAAATCATTAAGTGGAATTACTTGGAAAATCAAGAGAGTGAACTTTAAGGAGCCAGTGTTTATTTTCGCCTCAGCTGATCTTGTCTACTGTACACCTAAGGCTGACCATAGGAAGAACAACTCACTGGGCAAAGTCCTTCCTGTGCTGTACTACTGCTGTTGGAGCCTGTGGCAGTGTGGGACGGGGACGTAACAGTATTTTATTCCAATAGTGCAACTCACCACTTTGAAATGAATGACTTTGTGCTGATGCTAAGTGAGGACAGTGATAAATGAGTAATTGCAGGTTTATAGTACAAAGTATCGGTATGTAAACATGGTCATTCATATTGATTATCAAAGCTGAGTCACACACGCACATACCGTCGTCCCCTACTGGGTAATCCTTAGACTGAGTGTGTCATCCACATCCTATTCATTTACATTTTGATTTTCCCAGCAGAAACTCTGACGGCAATTAATATCTTTTCGACCATTAATGTGACATTATTTCAGAAGTCTGCACATGTACACTTGGTCACACCTACAGTACACTCAGTCTCTTCAAGAATTTCTTGACTGGATGTAGCTGGCTGGAACAACAAGCAGCTAACTCAAGTAACCATATACGTGATAGTGTAATCTGAGTTTTTGTTAAATGTGGTTCAGGCTTTCACGAATGCCCTTCAATAGGATTAATAAAGTTGAACATATTACGCACTTAAACGGTTAGAAATAATAAAAAGGAAGTACAGGGAATGTTTTTTGTATTTCAAGTTGGTGTGTGTGTGTGTGTGTGTGTGTGTGTGTGTGTGTGTGTGTGTGTGTGTGTGTGTGTGTGTGTGTGTGTGTGTGTGTGTGTGTGTGTGTGTGTGTGTGTGTGTGTTGAAGACTGAGGTATTACATATGGTAGTTGTTTTGTCATTATATTTATATTGAGAAGGAACCTATGTAACGAATTTTGTACTTTCATTGTAGTAGATGCTCTCTTGTATTTTACTGCAACCAACTCAAGATGATAATGTTAAGCTGAGTGAGGCTTTTGTCAGTCAAGGAATTAGACCTAGCAGGGAGTTCAATGCAAATAATGGGAAGGCAAAGCCTTTTGTTATTGCTGCAGTTTCAAATGATGTTATTCAACTGTACTCGGCTTACCTGAGAGACGGGGACATCCGCCATTCACTCACCTGAAGCAGTGCTACCTTCAGATGACTTTACATTGAGTGACAAGTCAAATGTTTTACTGTAGCCAGGGAAGCCACATTTTTTTAATGCGAGGAAGAAGGAACCAAAGGCCTCTAGCCCGCAATTACTGTTCCTTCCAAGAGTAAAACAAAATACAAGAGAGAGCCAAATTCAAGATCCGATCAGTTCGAGATGCCTGGACACACCGCATTTGTGTTCCAGAGTTGACCTGTTCCATAAATGAAGGACTGGGAGTAAAGGTTAACTCTTCCATTAGAGAGTTGGACAGAAAAGGGATGAGAGTTTCTTGCTAGATGGGTGCTACGTGCCCGTCGTAGAGGTGGAGGAATGCATGCAGATAGTTCAGAGGAGCAGTGACCATTGACGTAGCGATAGAAGACAGTACGACGAAGAGACAGAGGTTGAAGGGAGTCAGTAAGGGGAGGAGAGTTAATGAGACAAAAAGCCTTTGACTCCACCCTATAGAGAAGAGCTGTATGTGGGGAGCCTGCCCACATATGAGAGTTGTACTCTAAACAGGGGCAGATAAAACCCCTGTATAGAGTCAACAATTGTGCAGGGGTAAAGAAGGAACGGAGTCGGCTTAGCACACCTAATTTCTTGGAAGCAGATTTTACAAGAGATGCAATATGATCTTTCCAAGATAAGTCCCGAGTAAATGAAACCCCAAGCATGTTCAAGGATGATGCAAGATTAAGCTGAATATAATTAAACATTAGTGGGTATACCTGTGGAAGATTATGTCGCGTTGATAGATGTAAAAACTGAGTCTTTGATTCATTAAAAACAACCAGATTATTTTTACCCCAGTCAGAGATACTACCCAAGTCAGACATTAGGTGTGCCATAGCCTCATCCCTTGTTTGTTGAAGTAACTGCTGAGATGGACGTTGCGGGAACCGAATGGAAAGGTGAAGGGTGGAGTCATCAGCGTATGAGTGGATAGGATTAGACGTAGAGCTTAGAAGGTCTTTGATGAATAAAAGGAAGAGAGTTGATGATAGGACAGAGCCCTGAGGGACACCACTGTTGATACATCTAGGAGATGAACGATGGCCGTCTACAACAGCGGCTATAGAAAGACCAGAAAGGAAGCTATTGATGAAGGCACAGAAAGAAGGATAGAAACCGTAAGAGGGCAGTCTGGAAATTAAAGATTTATGCCAGACTCGATCGAAAGCCTTTGAGATGTCAAGTGCAATGGCAAAGCTTTTGCCAAAGTCCCGAAAGGAGGATGACCAGGAGTCTGAAAGGTAGGTGAGAAGATTGCCAGTGAAGCGTCCCTGACGGAACCCATACTGACGATCAGAAAGAAGGTTGTGATAGGAACGATGCTTTAAGATGCTTTCTATTAAGAATTGACTCGAAAACTTTTGAGACACAGGATGTTAAAGCAATTGGATGATAGTTAGAGGGTTCGGAATGGTCACCCTTCTTTGGGACTGGCTGAATGAGAGCAAACTTTCAGCAAGAAGGAAAGGTACAAGTTGACAGAGAAAGGAGAAAGAGTTTACCTAGGCAGGGTGTAAGCACAGAAGCACAGTTCTTGAGGACAACAGGAGGGACTCCATAAGGCCCATATCCCTTATTAGTATTGAGGCCTGTGATGGCAGAAAATACATCAGCTGAAGAAATTTTAATGTCAGCCATTAGGAAGTCAGAGGGGGGAAGTAATGGAGGAACAACAACGGAATCGTCTAAGGTGGAACTGAAGGAGAAAGTCTGAGTGAAGAGATCTGCTTTATCAGTAGAAATAATAGCTACAGAGCCATCAGAGTAGAAAAGAGGAGGGAAGGATGATGAAGTAAAGTTGTTAGAAAGGTTTTTGGCAAGGAGCCAGAACGAGCGGGAAGAGTTCGAGTTGGAGAGTTGAGAGCATTTAGTATGGATGAAATTATTTTTAGCGGAGCGAAGAACAGACTTAGCACAGTTCCGGGCAGACATGTATAAAAGATGTGATTCAGGGGTGGGTTGGCTCTGGTACCTTTTATAGGCCCTCTCCTTGTTTCGGACATCATTAGAACAAGTGTGATTAAACCAAGGCTTTCTTGCATTAGTTAGAGGATATGAGAAAGGAATGTATGCTTCCATGCCCGAGAGAATAACCTCCATAATGTGCAAGGCACACTGAGATGGCTCCCGACCATGGAAGCAATAATCATTCCAGGGAAAATCAATGAAGTACTGCATGAGGGCCTCCCAATCCACAGCTCCAAAGTGCCACAGACAACGTTTCTTTGGAGGGTCCACAGGCCGTACCGGAGCAAGAGGACTGGTTGAAGTGATAAGATTGTGATCGGAGGAGCCCATTGGAGAGAAAAGATTAACAGTGTAAGCAGAAGGATTAGTTGTATGGAAAAGGTCAAGTATGTTGAAGCTCTCTCGAAGGCGGTCAGGGATACGGGTAGGGTGCTGTACAAGCTGTTCTAGGTCATTAAGGATAGAAAAGGTGTAGGCTTGTTCACCAGATGGATCAGTGAAAGGAGAGGAGAGCCAAAGGTGGTGGTGAACATTGAAATCCCCTAGAATGGAGATTTCAGAGAAAGAAATGGATAGAATGTGTTCCAACATAGAAGTAAGATAGTCAAATAATATTTGATTGTCTGTAGAATTAGGAGATAAGTAAACAGCGCAGATATATTTAGTCAGAGAATGACAGGAAAGCCGAAGCCTGAGGGTAGAGAATTCAGAAGAATCGAGTTCAGGAACACGAGAGCAAGATAAGTCGTTGCGTATATATACACAACAGCCACCTTTGGCTTTGGAATGAGTATAGAGAAAGCAGGAAGATACAGATACGGATCTGCTGTCAGTTGGCTCAGACAGCTGAGTCTCAGTTAGAAAAAGAAGGTGGGGTTTAGAGAAGGACAGGTGGTGCTCAACTGAGCGAAAGTTAGAGGAAAGGCAGCGAATGTTGCAGAAATGAAGAAGTAGAGAGTCAGAAAGTGGTCCGAGGCAGCTCGAGTCGTCACTGGGAGAGGGGCGGAAGGTGGGGACATTTATGGCCCACCCCCCCCCTAGGGACTCCGAGGCCACATGTTGCGCTGCCATGATTTCTTTTAATTTTGGAATATGAAGTGTAGTGTGTACTGTGCATGTAGTTTGGTGTTAACAGAGAAACTTGTATTGGAGAGCATGCTGGCCTACTCTGTGTTACTGAGACACTGAAAAAGTTCAGCAAAGGGGGATGGTCGGGACCTAGTCCCGAGGGCTAATGAAACGGGAGCTCCAGCTCTCCCTGTCATCAGCTTTCCATCCGTCTTGGGAGTACTGCCCTGCTTTACTGGTGCTACTGTCTACTCCTTATGTTAAATGGTACGTAAATCATCAAATAGAAGTCAGGTGGTTTAGTATGTTAAGATACGTCCAGCCGGATGTGGCACATGTAAGTTAATATCCGAGCGGAGTTTAGGGCATGCTGCTCACATAATGCCATTCAGGGAAGGCAGTCTGGTCACTTATGTCTTCAGTGTCTAGACTAGGTAGTATAGCCCTGGACCCCCACGCTTCTAATGGGTAATAAAATTCCTTTTAATAGAAAGTTATGGATTCAGTCAATCATCATCCAAGAATACTGTGTAAGATAAGGATTATCCTTGACTGAAAATGAAGTACATGAAACTTTTCCTTAAGCAGGGAAATACAAGATTATATGATGTTATACATGCTGAGCTATAAGATGGACGCACATTCTCCCTGAGGCAATGATGAATACACATTTGCTCACGTGACGATGGATCATTTCAGTCCTGGTGTTGGCGCTGCAATAAAACACATTCAGGCGTTGTGTCGGTGATGTGGAGCCAGAGTGCAGCAGCATACTGTCAAAGGCCGGAAAGTGAAAACTATATAATTCTCTTGGGTGTTTAACTAAGAAAAAGACTACTGAGTTTAATGACCAGTAAAACTTAATTTTGCATAATTACGACAGGACAACCTAGAGACAGGAAGCGAAGGAAAGTCACGATTTCTTCACAGAAATTATGGTGAGAAAGTTTAGATCACTTCAATGAAATTACCAAATTTTACCGTTGGCGAAATTTGACATACGATTCTTTTGGACTAGAAAATAAATAAACAAAAAATAAACTGAAATGAATATCTAGCCATTTGTCCTCACTAGCAAGGAAGGAAATGTTTCTCACACTGTGGATGATGGATATTATAAGTAGATCCGTGACAACTATAAGTCAGAGAATTGACAACATTTGTACTTCTACCAGTCAGTCATATCTTCTGTTGTCCATCCCTTTAGCTTCATTTCTCACCTAAAATGATATTGGTAAAGAAAGGGCTAAAAAAATTGATTCCCAGTAATTTTAGGCTGAACCACTCTTATGGCACTGTTTTGTCTATCGGTCTTAGTATGGATGAAATAGTTATTTAAATATGTGGGTACATCTCTTTCTCAGTTGAAATATATATTTTTAATTTAGTTAGAAAACCTTGTTAAATGTTGTCTTAGAATTCAGAGTTTTAAGGCATGAAAGCTAAAGCGGGATACAAGGTAGACCTGGTAAAGGTGAACAGACTCAGTAACATAATTCTGACTCGTTTTCCGATGAAGCCTCATAAACAAACCATCAGACATACAATGTTCATGCAGGATTCTTGCTCTCTTTTTTTTTTTTTTTTTTTTTTTTCCCCGCTTACGGGCACAGCCAAGGGTTAGTGTGCACCGGAGGCGTGAGACTGTGAGTCGGCAGAACACACACAGCGCCTCTGTTGGTCCCACGCGCCGTAAAAAAGAATGGGGAAATGAACCGATAGATCGTTAATTAGAGGGCGGGGCGATGCGTGGTGGGCCAGGTGTATGGCTGGGAGAGGGGTAGGGGAGGGTGGGGGGAGAGAGATGGCGATAAGGAGGAGTGAAATTAAGAAGGCATAAAAAGGAAAATCGATAAGAAAGAAAATATGTGAAAAAAGAGAGAAAAAATAGAGAAGGAAAAGTGAAGTTAAGATCAGAAGGTATCGGGAAGAGAGAGAGAAAAACAGCAAAATTAAGAGCTCATATGAAGGTAGAGAGACGGATACGAAAGACTGATATTGAAGAGACATATGTAGGTAGAGAAGGGGTTAATATAATGAGGCATTGCAAGCGAAGAGCTAAAAAGAAAGACAGAGAGAGAGAGAGAGAGAGAGAGAGAGAGAGAGAGAGACTGAAGTTAAGGAGACAAAAAAAAAAAAAAGGCTGGGGGAGGGGACCGAGATGGAGATCTAAGAGTCAAGTAAAAAAAAAAAACCATAAGATACTAGATAAAAGAGGAGTGAAGTTACTAAGACATAAGAAAAGATGTTGAAAGCAGGGTGAAAAGAAGGAGGCTGTGGAGGCAGGTGCAAAAAGAGGGAAGATAACAGATGAAGGAGAGGAATATTTGGTGAAGTTAGGATGATTAAGAAACTGAGAGAGAGAGAGAGAGAGAGAGAGAGAGAGAGAGAGAGAGAGAGAGAGAGTTTTGAGCAGGAGAGAAATAATGAGCATTAAAAAAAGGGGGTAACCTCTGACGAGCGAAGAGACAGGTAGGTAGATAGATAGACAAAGAAACAGAGATGGAGTTATGAGGATACGGAGATATGGAGATGATGATGGAAGTGGAGATAGAGGTGGTAGTAGAGGTGGAGGTGGAGGCGAAGGTGGAGGTGGAGGTCGAGGTAGAGGTAGAGGTGGAGATGGAGGTGGAGGTAGAGGTGGAGGTGGAGGTGGAGGTGGAGATAGAGGTGGAGGTGGAGGTAGAGGCAGAGATGGAGGTGGAGGTAAAAGTATAGGGAGAGGGAGACGTATCGGTATCGTTATCGATATAGATAGACAAGCATAAATAGATAGCTATAGATATAGATCGATATAGATATAGATAAGTATAGATATTGACAGACAGATAAATAAGGGGGTAAAAGAACCTCAAAGAACATGAAAAAAACAAAAACGGAGACATGATCATGGAACTAAACGATGTCTTATAAAGATGGGACAAGCTCATTGGTTACCTTTATGACGCTGACAGGGCAGATAAGGCAAGTTTAACAATAGGATGGAAGGTCCTGAATTTCTCGAGGAGAAAACTTATAATGCAATGAAGAATGGTAAAATAGGAGATAAAGGTAAAAATACAGGAAACAAGACCTTACCTCGGAAATAATGACGAGTATTGCAAATAAAATATATGGCTCACATCATATCCCACACAATTGTGTAGATGGGTATTTGCAGCTATATAAAAGAAATCAGGGGTTCTAAATTGTAGTGTGAAAAAATTGTATGCCTTATGAGCTTGGTAGCAAAAATTATATTGATGGTCATTTGAGAGAGAACAGGAAAGAAAACCAAGCAAGAAATATAAGAATAATACGGCTTCGCAGACGAAAATTTAACGAGATGCTATATTTGTTATGAGGATGATGGCTGAATGGGCAGCTGAGAATCGTAACAACGTATTCCTCTGTTTCACTGACTACGAGGAAGCCATTGACAAAGTGAAACATACTTACCTGACTGATATTCTTCAATAAATCGGATTAGATGGTAAAGACGTACGACTCATGAACAACGTACACTGGACCAAAATGCTGCTGAGACCATGAACAGCCAGTTATGAAAGAAATTAACAGAGGTGGTAGGCAAGCATATGTGCCCTTCCCAATCCTATTTCCATTTTAAGCTAGATATACCTTAGAAACATCATGGACCAAGAAGGAATTAGAATGGGTATTATGCGATATGCTGATGACGCAGTCTTAAATGCAGATACAGAAGGAAAGCAGCAAAGAGTTCTATTGTTAATCTGCAAAGCTAGTGAAGAAAGAAGACTTCATAATAACGATTAACAACACAAATACAAGGGCGATATTAAATCAACCTAGAATACCAACGTGAAAAACAAAATAATAATAATAATAATAATAATAATAATAATAATGCATCCGTAATTCGCCATGCATTTAACATACCTCTGAAATACTTAATGCATTCGTAATTCTCCGTGCGTTTAACATACCTCTGAACTGTCCTATCACAGGACGTGAGATGCAAAGTAGAATTCCAAAAGCGCCTTGCAAGGGCAAAAACAGGCATTTATGAAAAAATAATTTACAAATTTCCACTTGAATATAAGAACAATAAGAAGAAGGAGCACCTAGAAAATTCAGCACCTGCGCTCAACATCTAAAATAAAGGCTATTCATTTGACTTTGCCGTTATCTTGACCTTCGGCTGGTTGCTCTCAAAAACGAACCATTCAATTTTTGTCATAATTAACATTTTAACCAAATTTGGTCCGAATCAGATAAAAACTATTGAGCTGACCTTGTCCTGTTCCCTTAATTTTTTACCTCTCTTGTGACCTTGACCTTTAACTCATTTTTCCCAAAACAGATTCCTTTCTTTTTTGCCTTCCTTTAATCCCTTCACCAAAGTTTGTTGTGCATCGTATAAAACTGTTTAAGCTGACCTTGCCATATGACCTTATCCATTAACACTTGTTCTCAAAACCACTAATCCAAGCACTATGCTAATTCTCAACCCTTCCACCAAATTTGGCCCAAATCTGATCCAAACAGTCATTTTGTTCACACACACACACACACACACACACACACACACACACACACACACACACACACACACACACACACACACACACACACACACACACACACACACACACACACACACACACACACACACGACAAACTTTGAAATTGCTCTGTAAACCAGACCTTCAACGGATTGTTCTCAAAATCGAGAGCTTCTTCCTTCTTGCAGTTCCTTCAACTCTTCCATCAAATTCAGTCTTAATCAGATAAAAACTTATTAAGTTCACCTTAGAATGTCAAAATCTTACCTAGCCCTATGACCTTAGCCTTTGATCAATTTCTCTCAAAAACAATTGATCAACATCCTGGTTGTCCTTCTACCTCTCCAACGGAATTGGATAAAAACTATATGAGTTATTTTGTTCACACACACACACACACACACACACACACACACACACACACACACACACACACACACACACACACACACACACACACACACACACATGCATACACACACGCGCGAGCGTCGAGCAAAACATGACAATAACATTAAACATAGGCAATGCTACATTGTTGCAGCCGTCGATCTGACCATGCACATATCCCCCACCTCCCTGCACACCAAACCAAGCGCATAACGGCCCTAACCCCCCTCCCCAATCTTTTCTTTTAAAGGTAAGATACATAACTATGTGAAATTTCATGACAATAGTGAATACTTCTTGAATTCTGGCCCAGAAACGAAATCTCTATGCCCGGCCAGCCGCCCTGCCACCCAACTCTACGGACTGACGCCTATTGATCACAGTGATAACAACACCTTCCTCCTGACTTTGTCAGGTGGAGGGTAAAAACCTACGTTTGGTCAACATTTATAGCTGCGAAACAGAAAGCAAGTTGTTGTTGTTGTTGATGTTTTTCAGTAACCCTGGTCTGTCTGGTCGATCAGACCAATCAATCGCAGGCATTCAACCGTCCCTGCAGGGGACGGGTGGAAGGAAACAGAGCAGGAAGACGTTAATGGCAGAAGTATCTGGAGAGCATTACTAGGGACACAGGGATTACATGACACCAGCAACATTCATCTAGATGCCTAATGACACAATGAGGTGGTGTGAAGTGAACCTCAGCATCAGATGACACGACACTTCGGCAAAGGTAAAGACAGCACACACACACACACACACACACACACACACACACACACACACACACACACACACACACACACACACACACACACACACACACACCTGGTGGGGCGGTTTATAGAGCACTCGACTCCCAGTTCAAGTGACCTGAGTTTGAGCCCCACTCAGACCTCGCTGCTTGCGTGGGTAAAGTGAACTTTCACCTGTCACGTATAGCCCAAGGCGCTCTGTGGCGGAAGACCTGAAAGAGTCCAAAACCCATCAAGATTATGCTGTCTGACCCCTCGTGCCTATGCCTCACTGCAGCCTCGGTGTGGCTTGGCTGTGTGTCGGCGCTCCTCAGGAGCAGCCAGGGTGTGCCTGTTGAACCCCTTTGGTTAGAATACCAGATTAAGGACCTGTGTATTTTCAGCCACTGGCTGCCATGAATAAATAAACCGAAAATTATTATTATTATTATTATTATTATTATTATTATTATTATTATTATTATTATTATTATTATTATTATTATTATTATTATTATTATGATTATTATTATTATTATTATTATTATTATTATTATTATTACACACAAACATTGTTATTATTATTATTATTATTATTATTATTACACACAAACATTGTTATTATTATTATTATTATTATTATTATTATTATTATTACACACACACACACACACACACACACACACACACGGGGGGGGGGAAGGGATTGGGCGAGAGAAAATAGTAGAGTTGAGAGGAAAGAAGTGGAAAGAACTGAATATAACCGAGAAAGAGACTAAAGGAGAGGAGGAGGGGGTATGGACGATGCGAAAGCTGATGAGAGGAGGTGAGAAACTTAGCAACGTATAGGACGGGAGGCGCAAGGAAAAGGAAGCAGCGGAGCAGAAAAGTGGGGGAATGCTTGACGGTAACACGATTACATTTAACTTAAGAAAGAGTTGTAGTGTTAAAGGGTTTAATGAAGGTTTTGTGTAGCCCTTCCAGTAATTACTTCTAAGTCTCATCAAATCGTCCTGAAATAGCATATATATATATATATATATATATATATATATATATATATATATATATATATATATAGTCAGTGTATTCAATGGGTTAAATAAGTCTTGGCGAAAAAGTGAGTGTTGTTGAGGAAGTATAAAAACAAATGGCGACCACAGAGACGAGAGAGAGAGAGAGAGAGAGAGAGAGAGAGAGAATGGCAGGATGAAGACAAAAAACAACCAAATACGGTGTTTAAATAATGGAGTAAACGAGGATTTGATGAGGGGAAAATGGAATTAAGCTAATTGAAGAAAAAGGGGATTAGAAAAAATAGATGTGACAACTGAGGAAGGAGATCACAGAGGAGAAAGTGATATAGTGAGAAAAGAGGGGAAAGTAGGCAAAGAAGGAGGGAAAAATAAGGAAACATGTTGTCAGATGAATACAGTGAGAAGAGAAGTGTGAAAACAAGGAAACGGGAGGAAAGACTTGTGGGCAAAACGAAAATCTAAGGGAGGTAACAAGAATGGATAAGAAGAGAATTAAAAGTAAAAGTATTCTCCCACGAATTCGTATCTCCTGCCATCATAAGTAAACTAGACCAGTAATTCTCTCGTAATCGGAAAAATAGCAATACAACTTCACCAGAATCGGAAAAAAAAAAAAAAAAAAAAACAGTCTCAGGACGTCACTGTTTACTCCTGAATCAGTGGTTCCCAACTCGTTATAGGTCATGGACCACCAGCACAACCAAAATGAAATCACGGACCAACTCCATTTTTTATATAATTTTTACAAACAAACTTTGGATTATATTAACACTGAAAATTTGTTCTCCTCTTTTATTTCTAAAGCATTGTAGAAAGTGGACGGAAATTAAAATTTATTATCTACAAACATTTAACATTATCTTTTCACTAAAAACATTTTTCATTATCTTTTTCAGAAATTTCAAAAAAGATAAAAGTAGATAGCCAATGTTTGATTCTGGAAATTATTTTTAACATAAAATCTCTTCCCACTGACAAACTTCACCTCTTTTTCGTGAAGCAAATAAGTAGAAAAATGAAATTTTGTTGTGAATTAATTACCTAAAAAAGAGGCTGATTTTTGGATTTTCTTATCATTCACAAGCTTTTCAGTGTTTGTAGTGGTGCTCGATAAGGCACAACGAATGTCGTTATCCACCGGAAGACGATTCCTCTGTTTGAATTTAATGTGCAACAACAATGAAAATCGACTCTCATACATATACATAAGTGCAAATGGCAGAAGTCTAACTGCACGTGCTGACAGATTTGGGCAACTCCAAGTCATGTTGGCCCCAAATTTGTCCATGGTGAATTGCTGGTACATGTTTTCAGGAGCCACATAATATTTCAGATCCAAGAATTTCTCCTGTAGATCCTCTGGAACACTATATACATCTGTTGCAAATGGGTTCCTGGTGAAAGATAGCCCATCCTTTGTCATGTCCATCTCCGGGAAGTAGTCTTGGAATTCATACTGCAATTTTTGCAAATGAAAAAAAAATTCAGACTGAATGCCCCCCCCCCCTCCTTTTTTTCCGGCATGGCATGTAGACATAGAAATTGAACCAAATTATTGTCTTTGACTCTTACACTCCAAAGTTCTAATTTTTCAAGAAATGCCTTGATGATGCATTGGTGAGAAAATAGATTTGCAATTATCCCTTGCAGCTGAAGATTCAGTTAGTTCAAAATCCCCCAAATATCCACTAGATACACAAGTTTTAAATTCAATTGCATTAGTACATCTCGGCATTCTGCTTCTCCTTTTCATGGAGAAATTATTCCAATTCTTCTCTCAGTTCAAAAATTCTGTTGACTACTTTTCTTGTTGAGAACCACAGTACAAAAATTTGGAACACATCAATGTCTGAACCTATTTCCTGTCAAATCTTTTAAATAGCCTAGTATTCACAGCTGATGATTTGATGTAATTAAGCACCTTCACCAACCGTTTGAAAACTGTGTTTAGTTTATCTGGTAATGTTTTTGATGCCAGTGCCTCCCTATGAATGAAGCAATGAACTCCTGTTACCATTTGAGTGCATTCTTTCACAAAGGTTTGGAAGCTCGATTTTGAGTCCAGCAAGATAGATGCACCATCAGTGGTGATACCAACAAGATTTTTTCAGTCAAAACCATGCATTTCAAAGAAATTGTTATCAATTTCAAACGCATCTTTTGCCTTTGTGGTGGTATAAAGAGTCTTACAAAAAAAAAAGAGTTCATCTTTGAAGTCTCCCTCAACCATGTATCATGCAAAAACCAATAGCTGAGAGCACAATGAGACATCAGTCATTTCATCCAGTTGAATGGCAAACACTGGAGACCTCTTTGTTTCATCCACAACTTGATCACATGTGTTCTTTGACATCTCAGTTATCTGTCTTGATACTGTGTCATTGGAGACAGATATCATTCAGCTTCCGTGCTGCTTTCTCGCCAACAACAGGCCACACCATTTCTTTTGCACAGACAACACAGGTTGCTCTACAATCGTATGATGCTTCTTGACATGTGCAACTTTTTATGCAACAATGTAGGAGGCGTGCATTGAATTGCTTGTCTTTTTATAGAAAGCACCCCTTGAGTCGAGACGCTGCCGCTTAGAAGATAATAACTGCTGCTCGAAAAAATCTTGATCCTTTTGCAGCAAACTGGGGTGACACTTTTCGAGATGGAGTTTGACCTTAGCTGGCTTCAGTGAGTCATTCCCCAAGACTTTGAAACAAATTACACGTTGTGGAAGGCAAATGACTTCCTTTTCTGGACAAGTGAAGCCTAATTTGATGCAGTCCTTTGAATGCTTGAGTTTAACATTTCCCCCTGTCGTTGCCATTGTTCTAGATCTGTAGACATGTATAACATATATTTTTAGGGGGAAACAAATTAAATCCATTAAAAAAAAATACTGCATCCACAGAACAACATAAAACAGCATTAAATATAAAAAAGTAGTCCAGACCCATGCAAATCTATAATTTTTTCATCTGGCACCTAATCTTTTTTGAGGGTGACACACAGTAGTAAACACAGGTGGGACAATTTGCAATTTTTTTTTTTTTTTTTTTATGCTTCAAAGTAGGATACGTAATTTAAGTTAAATATCACGCTAGCATTCAGAAACCTGAAGTCAGGGGTATTATGTTGATGAATATTACTGAATAGAGCAGACCTTGAAGAATTTCTAAAAATTTCCTTCTAAACAGCCGTTCTCTTCACTGAAGGTACGATAGAATGCAGTGAATAATGGCAAGCTTAAAGAAAAAGATTTGTTTTTTTTTTTTTTTTCTGGCAATCGAAGGCATATCATTTCAGTCTCACAAAAATTATTAACAAACTAAAAGCCCCCAAAGGAATGAATCACACCAGCCGCGAGCCGATACACATTTAGCGCGGCTCGGAATATGACCTTGACCTTGACCTAGTTTCGCCAATTTCGGACTCGTAAGAGATTTTCATCCCTACTACACACATGTAAAATTTTATGGTATCTTGAGCGGTTGCGAAGTTATCCTGGTAACAGACACACAGACCTTGACCTACTTTCACAAATTTCGAACTCAGATTTCCATCTAAACTACACACTTGTAAAATTTTGTGATGATATCTTGAGCAGCTGCGAAGTTATCATGTAACCGACACACAGATGGACAGACAGACAAACTGAAAACAATACTCGTAGGATATTTTCATCTCTACTAAGCACCGGTAAAATTTGATGATGATGTCTTGCGAAGTTATTGTGATAACACACACACACACACACACACACACACACACACACACACACACACACACACACACACAGGAATTGAAAACAATACCTGCTTCGCTTCGCGACTGATAACAACCCGTATATTCCGGGATCCTGCCTTACAGAGTTTGAATACAATTTGCCCACTTGATTTGAGGTATTTTGGGAACAGCCAGACACACACACACACACACACACACACACACACACACACACACACACACACACACACACAAATGCAGGTGATTACATTATTGCATCGCTAGACGGGCGATAATGAAAGTTAAGAGAAAGAGGACAGGAGAGTATAAACACACACACACACACAAAAAAAAAAAAAAAAGATCCGGAAAGAAGGAAAAGTATGGAGAGAGAGAGAGAGAGAGAGAGAGAGAGAGAGAGAGAGAGAGAGAGAGAGAGAGAGGCAGGGTGGTGACAAGAGCAATGCGTGAGGTCCAAAATGATGTGAAGATATTACAAGCTAAATGGATGGGACAGGAGAAAGGATATAATAGGCAGTATCACGCCGTACCTTATATGAAGTTTGCCGAGAAAAAGTTCCGTGGAACCAGGCACAGACTTTATCACAAACATTCCTCATATTGTTGGTGACGGCGTTTCTTCTCACACTGTTGCTGGTGCCCCTCTCTCATTTGTACCAAGGCAAGGTCACTGGAGAATGTGATCGCCGACTGGAGAAAGAAGGAGAAGCAGCACTGTATACAGAAGGAATCGTCCAGTGACCCCATCAGTTAAAATGGCTTTCTCAGAGTTCCTGGAGGAGAAAGCTATTGCTGCTATGGCCCTTACGGTGGTGGCTTGTGAGGAAAAGAGGAAAAGGAAGAGGCAGCTACAACCACGAGGAGGCGGCTGTGGAATCGAGAATGGCTCATGAGAAGAGAGGAGAGCAGCCATCATATTTTCACTGATGAATCTGTGTGGGTGCTGGAGATATTGTATTCCACAGAGGTAGGCTACTGCTCTCTTGTGTTGTCTTCGCTTCACGTGGTGCATCTGGCAGCCGAGTCCCTAAAGGTAAACACATGATTATTTTATCGACATCATCACGGTCATCAATGCAAGAAATAATTACTCTTTAAGGCTTTCATAGTTATTAATATTTATTTAACAATATTATTAAGTATTCTATGATAGGTCAGATGTTCAGTACTAAAACATGAAATGTTCTTTGTTGTGTCGCCTAACGTCACACCGTTGTATGATGGGCGAGAATCCGACCAAACAGACTCCAGGCTTGCTTAGGATACCGTCGACATTTACCATGATATCGTGCCAAGTTACTCTCGTTTTCTTGGCAAACCTCATACGGGGTACCGTGTGATACCCTATTTAGTATACTGAGAGTAAAGAGTAATATCGAAAAAACTAGCTGGAGAAGAATTAGTAGACAAATAACAAGATGTAAGATGATGAGAGATAAGAAAGAAAATGATAAAATGGTGTAAGCAGTGAAGTGTGGATATAAGAGATTTACTCCAATACTACGATTTTATTCTTTATTGGTAAGCTCCATGTTGCCCTTACTGTCAGTCACATTTTCTTTCTTGTAATCTTTCATTCTTGATTAATTGTGTCCGGCACTTCTACCCTTCATAATTTACCAATTCTGACCAAACATAGGTACAATGACCAGCCTATGGCCTAGTTGTGTCTGCAAGGTTTTGGCTGCTAGGCAACGACTCTTATTCTAACAACGGCCTGCTTATCCCGTCTGTGGACGTCTATTTATCTATCTATATACCTAGGCTGCTTCCCCAAAGGAAAGGGAGGTAGCCGAGACAGGACGACATACTCGCAATTTACTCATCCACTCAAACACATTCATTCTCATCTTAGCCCCAAAGGGGAGAAGGGACAGATCCTCACCGCACCACACCGCCCGAGGGTCAACTGCGCAGTGCAATCAGTGACATCCACAGCAGGGCCCGACAGCAGAGCTGGTTTACCCCTGTCACATCATAATAGACTCATCCCCTAACCCGCACCTGACCTGATCAGCTGATCAGACCAAATGTGGGAGAATATCCCCTCAGGGCTGCGTCATCACTTATTCATTCACAATTTCTCTTCATTTATTTCTGTCATGCACAGCCACTCTTCCTTGCACAACAGACATGCCTCTCGCATCCAGCGCTCTCTTCACACTGTCCATCCATCCTATTCGTGGTCTCCCTCTCAGCCTTTCACCTCTCACATCAGATCTAGTTATCTTTTTCATCAATCGCTCATTATCCATTCTCTCCATATGCCCAAACCATCGCAACACCCTCTGCTCAACTCGATCAGCCATCTCCCAAACAACTCCAGTTCTCCTTCGCACTTCATCATTTCTCACTCGATCCATATGAGTCACTCCACACATACTCCTCAGACACCTCATCTCCATTACATTCAAACTTTTCCTCTCTGCTACACCCATATTCCATGTTTCAGCCCCATATAATGCAGTTGGTACCACAACACCCTCATACAGCCGTCTCTTCACATCCATTGTAAGCGAACGACATTTAAACACTTTTTTCATTCCTCCCAGCACCTTTCCTACTTCATTCTAAACTTCACTCCTGCATCTATTCTTCCATCCACAGCAACATGTGACCCTAAATATTTAAAACACTCTACCTCCTCAAGCAACTCACCATTCAAAACTATATTCATCCTTCTACCACATACCAACCTCGTACACTTCATCACTTTACTCTTATTCTCATTTACTTTCAATTTCCTCCTTTCACACATCCTTCCAAACTCCTCTACCAACTGTCTCAATCTCTCCTCTGAATCACCCACCAGTGCAGTATCATCTGCAAACAGCAGCTGCTTCAGATTCCACTCTCTTCTATCAACATTCATCAGACTCAGACCTCCACCTAACACTTACATTCACCTCCCTTACAACACTATCCATATAAACAATAAACAATCAAGGCGACATCAAACAACCCTGCCGCAGCCCCACTCTCACGGGAAACCAATCAATCACAGCATTTCGCACTCTTACACACACTCTACTATTTTCATAAAAACTTTTCACCCCTTTTAGTAACCTACCATCAAGTCTGGGGACGTGCATCCAGAAATTGTAGGGACCCAGTGGCCGGCCCCGGCACCATTTTTTCAGATTTTGAAAAAAGATATTTTCTAATCAAATTGAAGAGAAACGTCTGGCGAACCTGGCAATGCAATGTTTAGAATCGTAAACCCATCCTGTACTTCTCAATGAAGCGCGAAAAATTTTGCAAAATGATTGCATACACGCCAGTGAAAACTGAGAAGTCAAAAAGCATCGCATTAAGAAATAGCCATATTTTCACCCCCAAAAAGTTTCATTTGTGCTGAAATGATTTGTAATGACTAAATACGTGTATTACGATTAAAATTAGTACATAATATGGAAGCTTTCACTAAAAAAAAAAAAAAAAGTATATATATATTTTTTTCTCACAGTTTTTTATATTTGTGTTTCTGCAAATTTCGAGTTATTTCAGTTGTCTGGGTGGTTTAGTTTGTGTCCAAAGAGAGGCGAGAGATGGTATTATTAGATTAACCAGATAAGAGTCGTCCTTTGTGTGTACCAGCCCGCTTAGAGCTGGCCATCGTCGCCTACCGGCTTGTTTATGCCTTACATTTATAATTCGTTAAGTAAAGACATCCTGTTCTAGACTGGTTAGTGAAGGCAATATCCAACTCTTCGAACTCGAGAAGTGTCTCATATACTGAACAATATCGTCAAGAGGTGGTAAGAAATAAAACAAATATGACACCTTCGGCCTGAAGGCGTTAAGAGGGAATGATTGGATGGAGATGGAAGAAACCAGAATATCAGGTGCAGAAGAAGGAGGAGGAGGAGGAGGGGAAGGAGGAGGAGAAGGAGGAGGAGGAGGAGGAGGAAGAAGAAGAAAAAGAGGTGAGGGAGGAGGAGGAGGAGGGACAGAAATTAAAAAATGAAAATGGATCCAAGAAGACGGATGATATGATGAGCCTCTGCATCCGATGATGCCTTTTATTAACACTTTCTTGTTACCACCAATCTACATAATTCAGTGTTTCTTGTTTCACAGTGCGTAAGTTAGAAACAACCGTGATTCTTCCAACTACAGACCTTTCGTAAGTAGAATAAAATTATACACTGTATGTATATATATATATATATATATATATATATATATACACACACACACACAGAGAGACGTCACCGTACTGAATGAATTAAGAGGGAAATATAGGTCGAGAGAGAAGAAAATAGGAGGAGGAGGTGTTGGTGGTGGTGATGGTCAAGAAGTAAAAATAACTGAGTTCAACAGGAAGCAAGAAATGATAGGTTAAAGGTAAGTAACAGGATGGAGAAAGAAGAGAGGAGAATACCATGAGAAGGAGGGGGATGATGATGATGATGATGATGAGCAGCAGCAGCAGCAACAGCAGCAGCAGCAGCAGCAGCAGCAGGGGGAAGACAATGTTGGGCGTGAGGTAAATAAAAACTGTGGGTTCAAGATGAGTGAAGATATGAGGTTAAGAGTAATAGTATGAAGAAAGAAGAGAACAGGATGTCATGAGGAGGGGGAGGACGAGGAACGGGAGTGAGGAGAGAGGTGAAAAAGCGTGGGTCGACGAGGATGGGATGATAGGGACTGGGGAGGGAGGCGGCATCTTTAGACTCACCCTGGAGGACCTTTGGCCAGGCTGCGGGGAAATTGAAATAATGATCAGGTTATTGAGGGAGGGGCGTGAGGCGGGGATGACTGGGGACGAGGGGGGAGAAAGGGTGGAGGAAGGTCAGGGGTAGGGGAGGGAGGGGGAGAAGGTAAGAAGGGAAAGGAGGGAGTGAGAAGTTTAGAAAGGAATGGGAGAGGAGAGGAGAAGGAATGAGAAAGAGAAAACAATGGGAGGGGAAAGGGGAAGAAAGGAGAGGGTTAAAAAGAGAAGTGAAAGGAGAGATGATGGAATGAAAACCTTAGAAGGGAAAGTGAGGGGAGAGGGGAG